>NC_137927.1:33948528-33956028 GCF_963457725.1 Sprattus sprattus
TCATGGAGAGTCTTTGATCACAGAGGCAAAGGGACTCTCATGATGCTGGGTACATACACACACACACACACACACACACACACACTCTCATGACACTGGGTTCGACTGTATGCTGCTAAACTCTGAAAAATCCCTCATCAGCAATCCACTACAAGAATGTTCCCAAAAGCACCGAAAGGATTACAATGATGCACATCTCAGCGTGAAACCAGTGCTGTCTAGTGTTAGATTTAGTGTGGTGTGGTTTCTAATGTTAGATTTAGTGTGGTGTGGTTTCTAATGTTAGATTTATTGTGGTGTGGTTTCTAATGTTAGATTTAGTGTGGTGTGGTTTCTAATGTTAGATTTAGTGTGGTGTGGTTTCTAATGTTAGATTTAGTGTGGTGTGGTTTCTAATGTTAGATTTAGTGTGGTGTGGTTTCTAATGTTAGATTTAGTGTGGTGTGGTGTCTAATGTTAGATTTAGTGTGGTGTGGTTTCTAATGTTAGATTTAGTGTGGTGTGGTTTCTAATGTTAGATTTTGATATTTTCTTGAACTGATGAACTGGTATCACATTAATTCGCCTATCAGAGGGCACAGTTATATATTGTTGTTATGTGAGTACAGTTGCACAGCTCTCAACTAAGAAATGCACACATACACTGCTTCTGTGCTTCATGATACACTCCTCTCACATTCCAAGGTTCCCAATACTAACAGGTGTGTCCGAATTAAAGGAATCTCAGTGGAATTGCACTGGCCCTGAAGTTAGTATGTGTTGATAGGCTGAGAACACCAGACCTACACTGCAAAAAATGCCCCTCTAGATTTAAGACAAATAATTACATATTTAAGCAGGATTTTGCTAAAACAAGCAAATTTGGCTGCCAGTGAGTTAAGCAAATTTGGCCTGTTAAGATTTCTTAAAATAAGTAATATTTGCTTGAAATAGGTAAAAATAACCTTACCAAGAAAGCACTAGGTAAGTACAATTTAGCTAGAAACAAGACCAACTAGATTTTTCATCTCAATATAAGAGTAATAACACTAGGTTAGAAAAGCATTTTTTGCAGTGTCTAAGAGACAAGGCAATGGAAACAAGAGACTCCTGCCATCATGTTAGTGTCAAACATGACAACAGTCTTCTGACACGCGGGGAGGATGGACAGGCCTGAGCGGTCCCCCCTCATCCTCCAGCTAATCCAAGTAGGTAGCTGCAGAAAGGGGGACGCTATCTGTCAACCCATTCCTGCTCTGTTCTGTCAATTTTGGACAGGCTTTATCATGGTGGAGATCTAAAACATTAAGCTACTGCAGATAAGGACAGAAAACAATCATTACTGTCAGCAGTTTCTAGCGCAGAAGAGATAGAAGAAGTGAAATTACTGAATGGACTGTTGGAGACAA
Organism: Sprattus sprattus; assembly: GCF_963457725.1. Lineage (NCBI taxonomy): Eukaryota > Metazoa > Chordata > Actinopteri > Clupeiformes > Clupeidae > Sprattus > Sprattus sprattus. Next base: position 33,949,917 of record NC_137927.1, read on the forward strand.
TTGCAACCTATAAGTCTTCAGTGGCAGTGGTAAGCTTGGCCTGTCGTATAAAATGTCATTAAAAGTCAGTGGCATTTACCTGTACAGATGCATGCACACTGTGTGTTCAATGGAAATATAGCTCCTTGCATATGGATATAAAGAGAACGCTCTTGAACGCTCTAGAACGCTCTAGAACGCTCTAGAACGCTCTTGAACGCTCTTAAACGCTCTTGAACACTCTTGAACGCTCTGGAACGCTCTTAAACGCTCTTGACACTCTTGAACGCTCTAGAACGCTCTAGAACGCTCTTGAACGCTCTTGAACGCTCTAGAACGCTCTAGAACGCTCTGGAACGCTCTTAAACGCTCTTGAACGCTCTTAAACGCTCTTGACACTCTTGAACGCTTTAGAACGCTCTTGAACGCTCTTGAACGCTCTTGAACGCTTTTGAACGCTCTTGAACGCTCTTGAACGCTCTAGAACGCTCTGGAACGCTCTTGAACGCTCTTGAACGCTCTTGAACGCTCTGGAATGCTCTTGAACGCTCTTGAACGCTCTGGAACGCTCTTGAACGCTCTTGAACGCTCTAGAACACTCTTGAACGCTCTTGAACGCTTTTGAACGCTCTTGAACGCTCTTGAACGCTTTTGAACGCTCTTGAACGCGCTCCTTCAACTGCGTGCCGCCACGCTATTCGGGCCTTCCTCGCCGTTCTATCGTTGATATTGAAATTCTCCATTCTATTTAGCCTTTTGTTTATTAAAACTCCCCCTAGATACGAGCCCATTCTGTCTGTCTCTTCGGGTCATTGTTCTGTGTATTTAAGGCCTGTGCTGGTGTCTCTCTTTGAACTGTTGCCCGCTTGGTTTTTGCTCCTGATCATGTTCCCTTTCCTGTTGTCTGGATTTTGACTGTAAGTGTGCACTTTTCAGTTTCCGTGTATTTTCTTTTAGTGAGAAAAATTGAATTTTTGCTGTTCTCCCGCCTCCTGAGTCTTGCATTTGGGTCTTTTCTCCCACGAAGCGTGACAGTGCGCACCATAGTGTGAATGAATCAAACACACCCTGTACTGTACCTTGGTCCCATTGTACTCCAGCTACATTTCAAAAACAACAAACAGTCAAATGAACTAACAATACTGTGTCTTGCATTGACACATACAAGTCATTTATTGGAGCGTATCAAAGCGTCTTCGCTGGCCTGGCACTGTCTGTTGCTCTCAGTTCAGTGGGATTCTGTTATGAAGTGATTGTGTTGCCTTGCTCCACTAGGCTAACTCTGCTTATATAGTGACACATGAACAGCAAGCTACACAACTGTTACCTTAGCTTACTATCAACGTTGGCATTCAAGAACAATCAGACCAAGACAGCTATCCAGCTATCTATAATTTGCAGTTTCACCTTTGTAGCAAACATTTGAAATGATTAGCTGTGACAGTGTTTGCACATTTTAAACTGAGAAACCTTTGTGACTGAGAGAGGGGTTTCAAGATGTTTATGACATTTCTGTTTATACTGTTGGGGAATGGCTGAGAAGACTGAATGGCTTGCATCAGACCCCCAGAGGGACTTTAGACAGAAAGGCCGGAGGAAATCATAGGGATTTCAAACCATTTATCGTTGAGCTCATACACAAACCAGCAGCAAGCATCAAGACAAAAAAGGCAATTTGTCTGCAACAAGTGGAATTAATTTGGAGCACTTATGCAGGGTAACCATAGAGCCAATGATTATGCAAAGGTTGATGAAAGGTTTGTTTGGATTGTGCCAGGGGTGTCAAAAACCCATGGTGGTTATGAAATGCTAAGTTCCTCTGGAGAATTGACAGTAATGAGTAATGGTCATGATTTTCAGCCGTCATTGTAGAAAGCAGTTGTGTTACGTGCAGCTCTCTCGCCCATTTACACACTTTTTAAATGATTGCCAGAGAAGAGAGTGCAGTGACACATAGATATACACACACACACACACACACACACACACACACAGACACACACACACACACACACACACACACAGACACACACACACACACACACACACGCACACACACACACACACACACACACAGACACACACACACACACACACACACACACACACACACACACACACACACACACACACACACACACACACACACACACACACACACACACACACACACACACACTGATTGCCAGAGTAACTTTTTCTTTGAGGGGTAAACTGCATCCACTGCCATTGTATCATGATGATTGATGATGTTACAACTTCCACAAATGGCCATTTCCTGGCTTGTTTATACCCTGATATGCTCTAAAATAAATGCATGAGTCGGAGTCAAGTTTTCTGAAAAATGCCCCCACCATATCTCTGTAAGACAGATTCTGCTCTAAAATGACCATTTGTATTCTTCCATAGGTCCTGCCATCAAGATGCTTTTGTTCATTATTCAACCGCAGAAATCACGCCTCACGGCAGCGAGGGGAAGGAAATGTATAAAACTCCATTGCTGTCATTTCTCCTGGCTCCAGTGTCCCTGACTGAAGTGTAGATCATGTAGGCATATTTGAGACGGCACATAAAGAATAAACCACAGAGTCTGGAGAGTTTTGACATGATTGCATGAAAAGTGGAAGTCTTGCTCCGTGGCTTAGTGTTCGTAACTTTGCACAGAGGAACAGGGAGAGAAAGAAGAATGATTATGGGCTCAGAAAGTGCAATGTAACAAATGTGTGTGTGTGTGTGTGTGTGTAACAGAGAGATGGAGGGTATATTCTGTATTCTCATCAGCAGTCAAAGTGCCGGCTTTCCAACTCTTGGAACCATCATCATTTTCTCCTCCCCATAGAAACAGATGTGACCTGAGAGTTGGAGCCATCTCTCACGCTGTGTGTGTGTGTGTGTGTGTGTGTGAGCCATCTCTCACCTTAATGGAACAGTTGGGCCCAAACCAACAGACTGTTCCGGAATGTTCCGTCTATGAATATAAGCCTCCATTTTCTTTACATTTTTCAAATGAACATGGGTCACAGAGAGTTCATGACCGAACCCCTGTCTGCACAATGAGAGCCCATCCCCTGGCCGTTGATCAGCAGAATTTATAAATACACGAGGGAGGTGTTAAAAAGAACTTAGCTGCTGCAGCTGCAGAACCATTAAAAGATGAATACCTCATCACACAAACTCCTACGTAAGGTAGATGATTCACCAGGAAAGTCAATGAGAGAGGAAGAGGCAGAATGGAAGAAGAGGAGCAGGAGAGAGAGAGAGAGAGAGAGAGAGAGAGAGGGAGGGGAGAGAGAGAGAGACCTAATTCCCTGACCATTGGAATGGAAAAGGATATGCAAAAAAATTGGAGCACCTTTTAACAAGTTGCTGATGTGCCAAAGTAAACTGAATGGCTGTGTGGTCTGTGCCCCGACGCAGCCAGTGGAAAAGTGCCATCCTGCTGAAGCTTTTCTGCCAGCCAAGCATGTGATGGGCATGGCACTCGTCCACCCCGTATCAGCAGCGCCTCATTCAGGGGTTAATGAGGCAGAGGCTGGAGGCTGGGGGCGGGCGGCGGGTGGCGGGAGGGTGGGGGGAGGGGGAGGGGTGCAGGGCGACTGAAGAGGACTGCTGAGAGGCGCTTAGCCCCAAGCAAGCCTGAGTGTGCAGGGGGGAGGGGGGAGGGGCAAGCCTGAGTGCACATTTCATTCTGCTAACATGGCCGTATTCAGGCAGCGCTCCAGCTCAGGGTAGGCGGCTGCATCCCATTGTTTCACTAGGAGAAGTCCGCCGCCTCTCCAGTCCCAGTCCCTGCTCAGCCTGCTCCCTCGCCATCATCACCACTGAGAGAGAGAGAGAGAGAGAGAGAGAGAGAGACAGAGAGAGAGACAGAGAGAGAGAGAGACAGAGAGAGAGAGAGAGAGAGAGAGAGAGAGAGACAGGGTAGTCCCTGCTCAGCCTGCTCCCTCGCCATCATCATCACTGAGAGAGAGAGAGAGAGAGAGAGAGATACAGAGAGAGAGACAGAGAGAGAGAGAGACAGAGAGAGAGAGAGAGAGATAGAGAGACAGGGTAGTCCCTGCTCAGCCTGCTCCCTCGCCATCATCATCACTGAGAGAGAGAGAGAGAGAGAGAGAGAGAGAGAGAGAGACAGAGAGAGAGACAGAGAGAAAGAGAGAGAGAGACAGAGAGAGAGAGAGAGAGAGAGATACAGAGAGAGAGAGACAGAGAGAAAGAGAGAGGGAGACAGAGAGAGAGAGACAGAGAGAGAGAGACAGAGAGAAAGAGAGAGAGAGAGAGAGAGAGAGAGACAGAGAGAGAGAGACAGAGAGAAAGAGAGAGAGAGAGAGAGAGAGAGAGAGAGAGAGAGAGAGAGAGAGAGAGAGACAGGGTAGGCTGCATCCCATTGTTTCACTATGAGAAGTCCACAGCCTCTCCAGTTCTATCCTCCAGCAACGGGACAACTTAAAAGAGTTACAATGTTCCCAGTCAGTACACTTACTTGGCTTCAAGAAGAAGATGTGAAATGAAGTGAAAATAGTGAGACGGCTGCAGAGAATGTATCACTCTTACAACAGAAAAGAATCGTAGTGTTTTACAGCCATATCACCAGCGGGTTCAGGTGAAGCTTCAGCACCATGGACAGCAATCTGTCTGACGTGAGCAGGGTTCAGCCTGTGAAATGGGCGGTGCTGACCAAAGACTGGCAGTGTGAAACATGTCTCTTCTGATGCTATGTGATGTCAGGGGTAAAGAGGACTGGCAGTCATGTGGAAGGGAAGGGAAGACGGAGAACCGGTAGGAAAAGAATGGCCTTGCAAAACAACAAAGTTACTGAACCTGTATCCTACTCTCTCTGTCTCTCTCTGTCTCTCTCTCTTTCCCTTTGTCTTTCTCTCTCTATCTCTCTCTGTCTCTCCCTCTTTCTCTCTGTCTATCTCTCTCTGTCTCTCTCTCTCTGTATCTCTCCCTCTCTTTGTGTCTATCTCTCTGTCTCTCTCTCTCTCTCTCTCTCTCTCTCTGTCTCTCTCTCTGTCTCTCTCTGTCTCTCTCTCTTTCCCTTTGTCTTTCTCTCTCTATCTCTCTCTGTCTCTCCCTCTTTCTCTCTGTCTATCTCTCTCTGTCTATCTCTCTCTCTGTCTCTCTCTCTCTCTCTCTCTGTCTCTCTCTCTGTCTCTCTCTCTGTCTCTCTCTCTGTCTCTCTCTCTCTCTCTGTCTCTCTCTCTGTCTCTCTCTCTGTCTCTCTCTCTCTCTCTCTCTCTCTCAGTGATGATGATGACGAGGGAGCAGGCTGAGCAGATGAAGGGCAGTCAGACTGTCCCTCCCCCCCTCTCTGCCACAGAACGCAGCCTTGAAAACTCTCCCTCCCAGAGGACTTGACAGAGTTATGCACTTGCTTGTAGTTTGTAGATGAACTAAACTTTGTAATATTTCATTGTACAATTGCAGTGAATGTATTACCTGCTATGAGATGCAGATCTGAATAGTAATACCTATAGTTAGTACAAAGGATGCCATCATAATGACTACATGGTGGATAAATGATGAGAACATAAAAAATAATACAATGGCAAAGATTACTGCTAAGGAACAGATACGTTATCATTGCAATGTCGTTGTACCATACACACAAAAGAAATGATAAAGACGCCTCAGTATGTGAAAAAGAGAATGGTGGGGTGGACTTATGATGCCACAGGGGGCCAGCAAAGGCTATTGGCTAAGGTTCCTTACTACCCCCCAACCCTTCCCCCGCTTGGTTCCCGAGCAGAGCAGCAAGCCCCAGCCTTTCAGTGTCCCATTCTGCAGAGCAGCAAGCCCCAGCCTTTCAGTGTCCCATTCTGCAGAGCAGCAAGCCCCAGCCTTTCAGTGTCCCATTCTGCAGAGCAGCAAGCCCCAGTCTTTCAGTGTCCCATTCTGCAGAGAGGCTTCAGCACCCTGGACAGCGATCTGTCTGTCGTGAGCAGGGTTCAGGTGAAGCTTCAGCACCATGGACAGCGATCTGTCTGTCGTGAGCAGGGTTCAGGTGAAGCTTCAGCACCATGGACAGCGATCTGCCTGACGTGAGCAGGGTTCAGGTGAAGCTTCAGCACCATGGACAGCGATCTGTCTGGCGTGAGCAGGGTTCAGGTGAAGCGTGTGCGTGTGCGAGCCA
>NC_137927.1:33958528-34016028 GCF_963457725.1 Sprattus sprattus
AAGACCAACATGTAAAACATCTCTGCTTATAATGAAAGACCAACATGTAAAACACCTCTGCTTATAATGAAAGACCAACATGTAAAACATTTCTGCTTATAATGAAAGACCAACATGTAAAAGAGATTTCCAGCTGGGATTTTTGCAGAACTAAGTCCACTCTAGTGAATCACTGCAAAAATGCAGTTAGGGTAAAATGGCAAAATTATCATATTGGAATAATGAGGGAGCTGAACTAGGGTACTACTACACTCACCACTTTACTCTACACAGGCTCACGTTCACTCTACAGTCGCCACTTTACTCTACACAGGCTCACGTTCACTCTACACTCGCCACTTTACTCTACACAGGCTCACTTTCACTCTACACTCGCCACTTTACTCTACACAGGCTCACGTTCACTCTACACTCGCCACTTTACTCTACACAGGCTCACTTTCACTCTACACTCGCCACTTTACTCTACACAGGCTCACTTTCACTGCTGTTTGCACTACATTTGCAATATTGCACCACCCAACTTACTTGAAGTGTCTATGTCTCTGTGTTCCATGGTTAGTATAGGTCCCATGTTAGTTCAGGTTTTCATGTGTATAATATGTTCAGTATAGCTCATGTAGGTATGTTTATCGGTTTAGTATCTGTTTAGTATGTGTATTTATGTTTAGTATCTATATTGTATATTTATTGTTTATCTAGTAGGTCTACTACTTTGTCTTTTCATATGTTTATCTTATGTTCAGTACTTATTGTTAAGTTATGTTATGTTATATCATGTTGGAGTGCTTATATGTTTATATGTTATGTTATGTTATGTCTTGTTAGGTTATGGTAGTGTGGTACGGTGTCCTGTCCTAAGCATTTCAGTGCCCAGTCCGACTCTGTTGTTCTGTGAATCTGACAATAAAAGACTTGACTTGACTAGGGAGGCCAACCTTCAGAGTAATGACTAGGAACATTTGCTTAACAGATACTGACTACAGCAATACCAAAGCAATACACTAACCCTAACTCTAACCCTACAGCAATACCAAAGCAAACCTTTTCTGTTTTGTTTATCAACTCTCAGTGCAATGTTAGTATGGAAGCATTCGAGCCTTAGCACTAGATTGGGCAGTTGTGACAACACTGGGAATATACAGTATTTGGATCCTGACACACAGAACACAGAAGTGGAGCTGTTGCCTTTGCTTTCAGCATCATTGTCATTTGACATTCACGACGGGGTAGGTGATTCATCCAGTAATCCACACATCTTAATCCATGGCCAGGCAACATGATCTAACCCTAACCCTACTGCAGTAGGACTATGAGTGAAATCATCTGAGATATTTCATTAGCATTTGTGACTATATTTAATAATATATCTTTATTATATTATAATAACAGCATTGGAGATACAGCCCATACGTGTTTATGGCCTAATGTACTGCATCCTTTCCTAGGTTCATTATTTAAACATGTTTTTGTGTGTGTGTGTGTGTGTGTGAGGAGATGCAGTTCTTTCTATACCGCTTTGCTCGTTTCGGTTCAACAGCAGCATCTGGCATAAAAAAAACACAACAACAAAAAAACAACAAGGCTAACATTTGTATCTATTTGCATCAACTTCAACCCATAGGCTGAAAAACATGTTCCTAATTAAACGCGCCACTGTTCTCTCTCTGTAACCTCCCCTTCCTGCTGTTTCTCAGGCTCCACATGGGATTGTGTGTGTGTGTGTGTGTGTGTGTGTGTGTGTGTGTGTGTGCATGGTACAGAAGTCTGTGCCGCTCACAAACACTCACTCTGAGGCTTCTCTGTCACCGAGGCGAAGGCAGAGGGCATTAACATTTAAATTTGTTTTCCTTTTTTTTCCCAGGCTGATGCATTTACACACACACACACACACACTCACACACTGCTGATGCATTTACATGTATATTGTGGAATTTCAGTCGAGCGACATGCTCTTGGTGCATTCCTCTGTAGATGGAACCCCTCTGACATAAAAGAAAAGGAGGAAAGGGAGGTGTGGGGTGTGGGGTGTGGGGGGTGACGCCCGGGGGGAGGAGGGGAGTTCAGCACCAAGCTGTTGTCTGACACTTCACACACACACACACACACACACACACACACACACACACACACACACACACACACACTCACACACACACACACACACACACACACACACACACACACACACACTTCTGAGGAGTTATTTCTAGCGTTTATTTCCGTTCTAAGCTGAGCGCTCACTATCTCCGTAACCACAGCAGCGGAGGCACAGAGACAGCATAGCAACCAAGGCCTCAAAAGATCGACTCCTAGCGTCAACCCTGATGAGAGGACATTTCAATAGTCAGAGCAGTGTTAATCTGCACAGGACTTTACTGAATCCACGAAGCAAATTTCAAGTGGAATACCGTCAGAAGACATCCTTGGACATCCTTGGAAGATTTGGGAAGTTGGTGTGTTTCTTGGTGGCTTTGGGTGACTTCCAGAAACACTCTGAAGCACACGTGCGATTGCATCTGCTTGCAGGAGGTCGATGCGCTTACAGGAGGTTGATGTGCTTGAAGGAGATCGATGCGCTTGCATATGCATGCACACAGCCGTGCTAAAGTGGAGTATCTCTCTTAAGAAGTGCCATTGTTTGCCTCAACAATTAATAGTAATGAAAATGTACAAAGATGTTTGTACAACATAAACACTCGTCCGTAGTATAAAGTGTTTCTGGCAGCAAATCTCTGCATGAGAGGTAAACTTTTTAGGGAGTTGGTTGTTTTTCTTCCCTGTTTGTCAAAGTTCAACAGTTTTATTATCGACTGAATGTCTTGAATCGTCCTGAGGGAGAGGATTGTGTCTGTTTTCCCAACCTGATGCCGTTTATTAATGAGCCCATATGGAGTATTATCTTGTAGATATGGGGGTGATTTGAAAAGTCCTTGGCCAGTGTCAGGACAGATTGGTGTTGTTTACTCTGGGTCACACTCTACACGTCCCCAGACACTGATGACTGGCACAGGGCAAGTGGCTATGTCTATTGACAGACTGAGTAGAACATGGAGACTCAAGATATGGGGAGGGATAGAAATTCAATTAACAGCTGCTCACACACACACACACACACACACACACAGGCCTACTGCTCCTCGTTTCACTGCATGGATAGCCAGCACCACTATGAGGCATCTCTTCCAAATACTTTCTGTCATAAGAATAAAAAGTAAAAGTAAAAAACTGGCATAACAGACTTGCATTACAAGAGACAGTACCATGTCATACTCTGATTGATAATGGCATCAAACTAAATGTTATTCATTTCATTGCCTTGAGCATCAACACAGACCAATGGGCACTGTGGACTGGAGCTTTGACCAGCAATTACAGAGCACACACACACACACACACACACACACACACACACAGAGCTGGCCAAAGTGTGATGTAAGCTATTCCACATTTGGTAAATATGCACCAGATGAACGTGCTTTGTTCCAGAGACAGAAAAAAATTCCTCGATGGATCCGCAGAAATCAGGTGCCTGTCATTGAACAACAACATGCAGGTTTACTCAGATTTATAAAACAAAATGACAGCATTCCCTGTCACCTTTCAATTACACACAAATATGGAGAGGATTTTGTGCCACCCTGAAAATCCAACATGACTTTGGGATGAGGGGGAAAATGAAGGGATTGCCAAGAAGGGATAATAATACAGAATGTAATGATAAAATCATGCCATTCCACACCAAAATGGAGACGGCATATCTTATTTTCTCCTAATGTTCTATCAGCTCGTTTTCCTTTTTGAAAAGTACGTGCTGAAGCTGTGTACCCAGGAAAACGAATCCAAAAAGTGTCCAATCGCAGAAGATAGGTGGCGTGTCAGCTGCGGTCATCTGCTGGCTTATGTTATGAGTGGGAGCAAGAGTCGCACATTCTGTTGTTACATTAACGGGGTGTGAACAAGGAAGATAGCGTTGAGATTTGTCCAGTTATATTCGGTCAAATAACATTAAAACAATACCAATTCTCTGCCAATAAAAGTGGGTGTGTCTGGGGCACAAAAAAAAATAAGTTTAAGGAGTTCCATACTCACTAATTACACTCATTCACACAGGAAGTAGGTGTTCACACAGGAAGTAGGTGTTCACAAAGGAAGTAGGTGTTCACACAGGAAGTAGGTGTTCACACAGGAAGTATGTGTTCACACAGGAAGTAGGTGTTCACACAGGAAGTAGGTGTTCACACAGGAAGTAGGTGTTCACACAGGAAGTATGTGTTCACACAGGAATTAACCAAATACAATTTGGAACACATTTTGAATGAATGCTGACACAACTACAAGGCGCATTGGATGTTTGATTTTTTTATTTCATAATTATTTCGCATTATCTTATTAATTTATGTTTAACATACTGAAGTAGACTTTCTTGTACTTCCTTCACTGAGTCACCTATGTGTTATGAGCGTCTTGTTTCCGTACAGTGAACATGCAAACACTGGATGTGGAACGAACAACGGCACAACTCCATTTCATACTCACTTGTATTTACAGTGTTCTCACCAAAGTTGTATGACAAGTGTGATTGACACCAATTGTATTTAATAATTAAAGTTACATAACTTCATTACTATGATGTAAGCTATGTATGAATGTATCATGAAATGGATAGTATTATATAATATAGCCTGTCTTGGTGAAGAAGAATGTGTGCACTCACGAGAATTGTTCTAAGACTTGAGTCTGAAGGGTTTGAGTCTGAAGGGCTCCATAAGCATCAGTCAGACACTCTTGAAAGGCATCTATAGTGTGTATGTGTGTGTGTGTGTGTCTGTGTGTGTGTGTGTGTGTGTGTGTGTGTGTGTGTGTGATAAAGAATCAGTCAGAGGCTCTTGAAAGGCATCTATAGTCTTCATCAAAGACACTTGGGATTCTAAGACAGCAAATTGACTAGTTGAGTGGAGCTGAGTGGATCAAACTTGCACACATCACAGGGACATATAGCTGCTGTGTTTATGTGTGTGTGTGTGTGTGTGTGTGTGTGTGTGTGTGTGTGTGTGTGTGCTTCCCTGAACTTTAGCAGAGCCCTGGCTTTAAGAGGCACATCATCTCAATGAATAAGAGTTCTGTGGTGTCCTTTTCAGTGGAGGTGAAATCATGTAAGAAATAGAAATAGTCTACTATGACATGTTTTTCCCTATTTTCCTCGAAAAGCCCGTATTTAAAACGTATGTCACTTTTGTCTCTGCTTCACATTTCACCAACAAATACTAAACAATGTTTCGGTTATTTGCGTATATTATTTGACTTATAACAAAGCACAAAACAACCACCCATGCAATGAGTGAGTCACAAAGTATTTCAAATTGTAACACTGCCATGTCAAAAACATGGACAATGGCGAACCCTCTGCTTCAAATAAACCACAACTGCTCATGAAAATCAAGTGTCAGTGATCCCCGCAATCTGGTTTTCAAAGGTCAGAGGAATCACTTGGCATGTTATCATACACAATGTTCTATCAGTATCCGCTTGTAGAAACATTGGTGGTTCATTTAATGTCGGGTTGTTCGACATCCTATAAGTGTCCATGGTGCAGCATAACTTTATAAAGTTTGTGTGCAAGCGCGACGAATCAGTGAGCTTTAATGGGACAATAAAATGGCTACCTACTCTCGAACAAGGTCGTCTGAGTAGATGCATTCAAGCGCCTTACGGAGCAGATAACGTCATTCATTTATAAATTTAGTCTTGTTCCATTCCGTCCACATTTCCCCAGTTTTAAACATTTTTTTTAGAAGAATGCGTTCAAGATAAGATTCTAAAATTCCACTTCATTTCAATGGACCCAGTCAGATATTCTTTTGATTCTACAACATTCTTACCACACTGGTGTGACAGTGCTGAAGGTTTATACACAAACGCCCTCTGCAGGACTAAATAAAACAGCAATTTCTGAAGTAAACTGATACTACACGAACTACTCACCCTGCAAACATAAATCAAATACAAAATATAAAAATAGACTGATTTGCATCAGCTACTCAAAAATTCCCAGGAACCCTCCCTGCTAGAAAATGGGTCAAAGTTAACGGAAATATTGTTTTCTGTTGACCTTACCGTTGCTTCAATCAGCACCAAACGCTCCGTCAATAGGCCTAATCACCGTCTACACAATAGATGACGCTTTTCCCTCGAACACAACGAGATGCAGGGTTCTGATTAGGCCTGACTCAAATCTAACAATCTGGAGGAAGAGAATGCCAGCTCTAGTTAACCTTTAACGAACTTCAGCAAGCAGAGGTTAGCCATGCATTGACGTTCCAGCTAGCTTTTGACAAGAATCGTGTTAATGTTTTGACAGACATACTTTTAGCCTACACTCAGCAGTCATGGAGATTAGATAACTAAAATAGGTTGTAGTCGAGTAGTCACTTCATGGCTAAAATTAGCATAAAGTGGTGGGAGAACTGTAAAACACTGAAGTACTGCAATGAACAGAGAACTGTACAATATCTTAAGGCTTACTTTTGCCCTCAGGCATAAATATTTTATTCACTCAGAACACATCAGTCCTCATATTCAATTATTCACTTCTTTGCTAAAAAGAGGAAATAGTGGGTGATGCTTGGGATTCACAAAACACTGTTGCACTAATAGTCTGCAATTTAACATAAACACTCTCTCACACACACGCGGCAATTTTTACGTGTGCATTTACAACCGGATACCCAAGGGTCCCACTGCAGTGAACAGTCAGAGGTATGCACAACAGGGAACCCAAGCCGATGTGAGAATAATGGCAGAATTGTATCCGTGCAGTGGTGCAATCCAAGGATCCATTTAAGACATCATTACTTTTTAAACTAGTCACAATGAAAAGGAATTCATTATGGAAATATCTTTAATGTGGCAGATCCAAGTGGCTTATCAGCTTTCCTGACTAATATCTCTTTCTCACCAACGATCAGGGTTATTTGACCCAGGTTCAACCCTCCTCGACTCTAGCCTAAAATGGGTCTTTTTTAAAGTTGAATACACCAATTATTACGAAGGTGACTTCAGCCTAAGTGTCTGAGGTGGGATCAGGTTTCTACAGTGTGTCTATCATCATGACTAATATTGATTGATTGAAAGGGTGCAGTATGTAGGATTTATAGTGATATAGCCGCAGAAATGAACCATATAATTGATACTGATTGTTTCAGTATATTCACCTGTAACTCACCAATCATTGTGTTTTCGTTGGCGTCCAATGAGCCCTTGGTATCTACACAGAGAGTGGGTCCTCATCCAGAGTCCTTCATGTTTTCTACTGTAGCCCAAAATGGAGGAATCCAAATCATTGGCACAAGAAAGCCTTTTGCGTTTTTAAGGCACCCTGTAGCTGTAGTTTCTGCTACTTACTTGGAAATCGGTATTTAGTTCGTTGCAATTTGCAGTCTCACCGCTAGATGCCACTAAACCCTACATACTCTACAGTGCAAACGAGCTTCAATTTTGAAGGTAGAGATACTTTTACCTTCTGTGCCAGCTTTGAAGGCCACTTTTCGCTAACCGGACGGTTACTTCTCATTGAGAATATGTCAAGTAGCGAGAAGCCCAGAGCAGTATGGAGGAAGCCCAACTTTGACCTTTCTTTTACAGCCACAGCTAAATAATTCAGAATGAATGTTGTTTGAATAACATACAAGACACCTCAAACGGTTTAAAATCAGTTTTAATTCCAAACTTCAAAATTGAACAAACAAAAAAATTTGAAAAACAAACAAAAAAAAAAAGGTCACAGAGGTTGCAGCAGTCAAATGAGGACAAAAGAACAAAAAAGGAGGAGACAAGAACAGATACAAACAGACATACATATGAAAAGAGAGATTGGTGGAAGTACAGGAAACAGTTTCATGTTTTGTTGGCCTTTATTCTTTCCAGTCTCATCATGAGGTCGGTAAGGTTTGCCGGGGGCCCTCTGGGACCTGCAGGTGCGCTGGAGGTCTGGGGTGCGTCGGAAGACTGGGGTGCGCTGGAGGTCTGGGGTGCGGCCTCACGCCGGATCAGCTCCCGGGCCTCCTGCAGCTGGGACAGTTTGCTCTGGAGCAGCTCCATGGATGAGCCAACCATCGGCTTGGAGGGCAGCGCAGACGGCGAGGGCCTCGCGTCTTCAGGCGCCTTCACAAGGGAGGAGGGAAGGATGGGAAAGAAGTTAAACAAGAAACCAAAAGAAACTAAACCAAAAAAATGCTGAAAAATGACATTTTGCTTACATTTAGTTACATTATGCTAAACATAAAATTAGCTTTGAACCTAATTGATAAGATGTCTTCAGAAAATCTTCAGTGAATTGAGAAGAACCAGAAGGGATAAGTACTCTTGTAATGACAAACTATCTTCTGTTCCATCGAGACTTTCAGGTTGAAACAGACCATTTCATCAGTCACATTTTTGAAGACTTGGTAATCCTGTGCTGAACATCGAGTTTGGCTGTTAGAGACGCCCTACCTGATCTCCCTGGGTGGTGTTCTCCTGCCCCCAGCGCTGCCTCAGGATTTGGAGTCTCTCCTGGAAGTATGCAGGGGTGTGCAGCGCTGCACTGGAGCTGGGAGTTGGGAGCGCTTGGGAAGGCTGGGAATGGCCAACTGATCCAGGATCTGAAGGGGAAAGGGAGGGAGAAAATACATCCTATAAACTAGTTTTAACCAGAGCAAAACAGTTGGGTAGGGAAATTAAAATAACATTTTAAGTTAAATGCTCAATGATCTCGGAAACCAAAATGAACAAGGAACTGTGCCGAAAAACCCATTTGCATCTTATCCATCATACAAGCCTCATCTGTCATATGGACACACGATGGTGCGGCGCAGAACGAAGATGGAAGAGAGAGGCAGTACCTGAGGCGGGGGCCTGACTCCGAGCCCTAGTCTCCTTCTGCTCATCCACTGCCTTTAGTCCTGTCTCCACGAGGCCCTGGAGGTGTGTGGGCAGCTTCTTCAGGTAGGCACTCAGGTCTGTGTGGGGGTTCTTCTTCTTAAAGAGCAGCAGCTTAGTTAGGCCCTGGGTGGAAATGGGTTTGGTGAGTAAACAGTAGCCTTACAAATGAACAACAATGATTACAATGAAGAATGGCTTGAATTGGAAACTGCCCGGCACCAAAGACAGAAAAAAAAACAAAAAACAAAAAAAAAAAAAAAAAAAAAACACACCACACCATTACCTCTTTTGAATTCTCAGTAGAAACGATCTTCTTGAAAATCTCATCAAGAGTCTCGTTTGTCCTGGATTTCTTCTGGTTTTGGGATGAAAGATGGTGTGGAGGGTCATTAAGTGAAGAGATAAGATAGACTTTGTAATTGCTTTTGGAAATCTGTGTTCCGATCAAGTGAGAATAAGCAGACATACCGAATGGGCGGCATCTTTGTCGTTGGTCACCTTCTTCAGATACGTCTCCAATTCCGATTCTTTTTTGTTTTCAATCAAAGTCAGGTGGTTCAAAATCTGCCAATTTAAAGAAACAAATAATCATGGCTTTTAACAAATTAACCCATGCACAAGATAATCATAGCTTGAATAAATATGTCAAACCTACCCTGGGTCCCACCAGTCTACAGAGTGAGTGAAGCAGGGTTTTAATGGTCCTTTGTGGCATGTCACTCTTCTGACTGAGCTTGCTTCTGGGAAAGGACTTCATGGTGTTGTGGATGTCCATCAGCACACGATCCAGATTAATCTGGTCGATCTTCTCAGGCAGGAACTTAATAAGGCGCCAGTGACACTGAAAGAGTAGTACAAGAACGTTAAGCACACCCATCAAACGCATACAAACATCAACATCATATCTGGTTATCCTGGGAAATGCCATACCTTCAGGACCATGTCCGCAAACGCTGAGGAAACGGGGGTTGCAAGGATTTCCTTTAATTCCACAATCACCGCACTAAAACAAGAGACAGAGAAGAGCAATGAAATAGTCTTCCATGACTCAACCAGTGAACTCAAGTCTGATATACATTGAAGTTCAGCTGTCATGGTTATTATTGCTGGCAGAAGACCGAGTGAGCTGAAGGGATGTATAAACCTGAGCATGTTGGTCTGGTCAGCCTTCTGCAGCAGCTGGTTAAGGAGGACATGCACCGACCGGATGAGCTGGGGGCCGTCCTCCCCTTTCTCCAGCCGGGGGTCCAGCATCAGCAAGATCAGAGCATGGGTCAGGTCCTTCAGAACCACCGCAGAGGCCTCGCGCACTGGGTCCACTGCCATCAACTACACACACACACACACACACACACACACACACACACACACACACACACAGAGAAGAGATATGTTAACAACTTTTGTCATGCGGTTCCACAGTAAGTGCCATTGCAGTTGGTGTCTGGTCAGATGGCCCCTGTCAAGGTCGTCAGGAAATCTGCCTGGAGTGTTCCGACACTGCAGAACATCCAGCAAACAGGTAATTTTCATCAACCCAGACACCACACACACACACACACACACACACACACACTTTTCACACAGGATCCCAGGGATACAAACCACACTGACTGTTCAAGAGGGGTCTGAACTGACCAAAATAAAAATGGCATCACTTCAATTTCCCCTGCACAAGATTTTACACCAGGGGGTCGGGAACCTTTTTAGCCTGGAGGGCCACTTTTACCATTTTTTTTTTTTTTTTTTTTATCTCTGAAGAGCCACAAAAAGACTGTTACAAGAAAAAGTTTGGATATCAAACTAACAGACTTGCTGATGGCCTTGTAGTCTGGCTCATATTCAGTGAGGTGAAGCTTCATGCAAGCATTGAGGCTTCTTCATTTAAACGCGAGCGCAGGTTCATCTTTTCTTTATATTTTTCAAAGATCTCTCACATGCATAAGTGGAATCGAACATGGTTAACACAGCGTGTTTTTTTTCCTTTGACATTTTTCTGTAGCCTATCCACTTTAACAATGAAAGTGTTTTCGTTGACGGAAATCTAGGGACCGTGTGATTGTTTGGTTGCCATGCCCTGCCTCACTCGCGATTGTAACAATATTGTGCAGGCTATGGTAACGGAGTCAAGTGAGTCGGAAAGTTAAATTCAATCACTCAGATAGACCAGTCTTCCGTATTTGACACAAAGCCT
This sequence comes from Sprattus sprattus, assembly GCF_963457725.1. NCBI lineage: Eukaryota > Metazoa > Chordata > Actinopteri > Clupeiformes > Clupeidae > Sprattus > Sprattus sprattus. Next base: position 33,969,645 of record NC_137927.1, read on the forward strand.
TGTCACTTTAATATAATTAGTATTGACTAATTTTAGCCTTCTACTAGGCCTAGGCTGATCCCTCGAATACACGTTTTTTTTTTCTCCAACTCATTTCGTCTGAGAGCCCCAGCCGTCAGCAAAAGAGCCAGTGGTGTCTCCAAGGCACAGGTTCCCGACCCTTGTTTTAGACAGTGCAAAATGTATGAGCACAAGACTTAATGTAATGAACACGGTCTGGGGGGGGGGGGTCCTCCAGATTTAAGGTGCCCCAAAATGGATTAGGATGAAGTTATTGACCCGAAGTTTCATGTCAAGTTTTAAAGGAGACTTCAAACATTAAAGAAACTGCAGCTTTATGCCTAATTGGCCTGAATGAGTAGACTTTAATGGATGTAAACAGTAAAGGGGGCTGGTTTTTACCCCCCTTGGTGGAGGGAGTCTGAATCACCATGAGGAGTCTTTACAAAAACCAGCCTTCAGCGGCATCACACCCCTGAGACTGCACAGGAGAACACGTCTCTCTCTCCCTCTCCTCTCTGCGGCATCACACCCCTGGAATCACACCCCTGGCATCACACCCCTGAGACTGCACAGGAGAACACGTCTGGCGGAAGAGGACCCCTGCAGTGAAGCAAGCTTAATGCAAAACTCAGTAACTGTTCAAGTGCCAGAGAAACATTGAATGAGTGAGGGAAGGTACAGAGGCACGCACCGAGAGCAACTCTGAACCTTCAACAGTTACGGAGAAACATTGAATGCGTGAGGGAAGGCACAGAGGCACGCACCGAGAGCAACTCCATAACTGTTGAAGGTTCATAGAAACATTGAATGCGCGAGGGAAGGCACAGACAGAGGCACGCACCGAGAGCATGGTGCCCAGGAGGCAGCTGTAGAGCCTGAAGATGTCGTGACGGGGCAGCTGGTCGTCGGCCATGTGGTTGGAGAGCCGGCGCAGCTGCATGAGCACCACGGTGAGGAACTGGTCCACGTGACCGACCATCACCTCCGCCTTGCCCTCCCGCCGAAGGACCTCGTCCAGCTGAACGGGCACAGGAGGGACACAGATTGAAAAAAATCAATAAAACAACACACACACCACAACGTATCAAACATGTTTCCCCACAGGACACTCTAGGTCAATGTGCACCTTAAGGCTTTGCAGTGGGTGCCTGGTGGCCTAGTTACCTGCGACAGGGCCTGGATGCTTGTGTTCATGTCCGTGCTGGCCATCTGAGTGAGGACGAAGTTCACGGTGGAGTCTGTGCTGCCCTGCTGGTCGTCATAGTGGCTGGGGAGCGGACGCGGCCTAAAGAAACACAGACAGGAGGAGTGATCCCCATCATGTCAACTGGTTACAGCTTCTAAAAAGGGTTAGGGTTAAGATTAAAAGGAGGCGTGATCCCCATCATGTCAATTGGTTACAGTTTCCAACAAGGAAGAGAAGATGTGGCGTGTTAACCCGTATAAGGAGAGATCCAAAGAAGGGTCACACATGAACAATGTAACTATGTGCGGAAAATGTCAAAACAGATGTGGATTCTCATGGGGAGAGGCTTAAGGGCTGGGGTTTGGACAGTGTTCGCTGCAGCGTACCTGAACTCTGGGACTGGAGTGTGCTAGCGCAGGGGTTCTCAAACTTTATGGGGCCAGGGACCCCTTAAAGGGCAGAAAATATTCCGAGGACCCCCTCATAATAGCATCCCAAATTAAACCATATAGGCTTATAGCTATTTGTAATGTTATATGCTTTTGGACTCTTTTACTCTAAAATCGTATACTAATATCAGAAGAGTTTTAGATAGTCATTTTATTACATTTGGCATTACTTGATAGTATGTAGAATAGATTTTTAAATTATCTTTTTGTAAAATGTGCTAAATAATGTTTACCTTACATAAAACATATTGATGGAAACATTTTCTTTTTATCAAAGCAGATTGTAGGGTTTTCCAATACAACTCAGATTGTAGGGTTTTCCAACGGAGATGATTTATATTTAACAAAGACATTAACAAATAGGAAATATCCACCAAATGTTATCAAACACGTGTATCCCCAACTCCATCTCCGTACAAATCTGTTTACAAAAAATATGATTAACTCTTATCTGTGGTGGTATGGTTAGTATTAGCATCCAGCAAGATATTAATGAAAACTACATGGTGACATCATAGAATTGATTATACACGTACAGCCTTTTCTTTCTAGAGTTTAATTTTGACGGTGAACAGGGCTACGTTCTTGCAGAAAAATTGAAAGCTGGATCAACGTCTTAAACGAGAATACATGCAATATGGCCATCCGATATGCCTACGGCTAACCTATCTTTAAAAAAGCGCCTTCTGCAACGATAAACACGACCCGTATTTATGGAAGAATAAATGCATCACTTGCCAGTTAACATTACTAGCGTGAAAATCCGCGTTATGTTAGCCATTGTAATACGCATCGTCAACATTCTGTGATGGGTAAAATCGGTTGTCGCTAAACTAAGGCAACTCCTGTTAGGCTGTATATGGGTGACCTTGGGGGTGTTTATGTTTATAATCACATTTGCTAACCTGTCGTTCTGAGAACTCTCTGGAAAGTTCATATGTCTGTTTGAGACGTGCTTAGCCATATTTTACGTGTTACCTCCCTTTGCCTGAGTGGCTTTGAAGGATGTTTTACAGACGGGTCTCTGTGTGTCGATAGACTTTACTTCACAGTCTGCTTCCTATCCGAAGTACTTCCAGATCTCACTTTTTTTTGTTTTCAAAAAAGCCGAGGACGTCGGTAAGAGCTCCTGCACATGAGGCCAGATGACTCGTTGTGAGTTGCATGTGTGAGAGCTGGCCAGCCCCGCCCTTGCAGGCAAGACGTCCAGGCAGCCCTGAGGGAGCGGAACAGTGAGGGCGCTCTGATTACGTGCTATTACCTATAGGCCTACTGAAAATATGCAAAATCGTATCGTTTTTTTTTACGTTAGGTTTCCGCGGTACCTTTCTAGTACCGGTACATCGTGTAACATTAGCCTATATGTTTTGTATACTGTATCGCATTCGCAATACATTAAAACATTTTTTTTTTTTAATCTTTGGAAGCCAGACTTTTTCGCGGACCCCCAGGCAAGGCGTCGCGGACCGGCACCGGTCCGCGGCCCATAGTTTGAGAAACGCTGTGCTAAAGTACCTGAACTCTGGGACTGGCGTGTGCTCCTGGAGAACATCAAGGTTGTGCTGGATGAGGTCAGGCAGCGCCACCTCCCCCATGTCGTCGTCCTCGAACTGGGCCAGGTCCAGCTTGAACTCCTCTGGCACGGAGGGGAGAGCCTGCGGCTCCGGCACACTGGGCAAAGACAAGTTAGATAGTTTTTTTAACATACCGGTACATATGAAACATTAGGCAGAGTTCCAAACAAGAGGAGACTTATCTAGGGATGGGTAGCAAAACCTGCCATTAAACGGGTGAGAGAGACAGAGACAGAGACAGAGAGAGAGAGAGAGAGAGACACAGAGAGAGAGAGAGAGAGAGAGAGACACAGATAGAGAGAGTGAGAGAGAGAGAGAGGGAGAGAGACACTCGGATGTACCTGACTTTAGGGGCCTCTTCATGGACTGGCTTGCGGATGCTGTTCCTCCGGGTCTTCTCCGGCGCTGGCTTGGCGGCGGCGGCGGCTGCAGGGGCCTTGGCAGAGCGCTTGATCCTCTCCTCCAGCATGCTCAGGTCCTTCTCATTCAGCTGCACAGGTGAGAGAGAGAGCCATGATCAGCATCACCTCCACTCACAGAGTCACCAACATGCACATGAACACTTTTGCACTACTTCCAGCTCTGTCACAAGTAAAGCGCAATGTTATATGTTATATGTAAACACCCCACCCCCATGTGTACATGTTCTCCCTATGTGTATTGTTTTTGTATTTATTGTGATTCATGTTTGTTTGTATGTTTAAGCTACTGGATGATTTAGCTACCTTAATTTCCCTCGGGATCAATAAAGTATCCATCTATCTATCTATCCATCCATCTATCTACCAAGGCAACTACAGACAAACAAGCCCGCGTTCAGTTGCTCACATTGCCGATGAGTTTGTAAACCTGTTCTCCACAGGCGTTGTAGGCCATGACCACCGTGTTGAGGGCGGCGTTACGGACAGACGTGTCTCGGTCTCCGATGTGCACAGCGATTTCCTTCAGCGACTTGCCGCCGTGCTGCTGGCTGACCGCCATGCCAAACGAGGAGATGAGGGAGCCCAGCTCCTCCAGACACTCTGCACAGAAGAGACAGCTGGAGCTCAAGCAGAGCAGTGTGTGAGTGTGAGTGTGAGTGTGAGTGAGTGAGTGAGTGAGTGAGTGTGTTCCTGCCATTCACCTGTCCTCTGCTTAGAGTTCTTTGACTTGGTGCCGTCCATGAGGAAGGGGAAGAGCTTGCTGGCCGGGTAAACCTTGCACAGCATGGCCATGATGGCTCTCACGTCCTTACGCACCACGTCTTTAGACTCGCCCATCTGGGGGGGAGGGGAGGGGAGGGGAGGGGGTTAGATGGTGTGAATAACGAGCTAGGGGAAGCTGTGGAGTAGCTATAGGGGTGCAGTAGCTGTGGAGTAGCTATAGGGGTGCAGTAGCTGTGGAGTAGCTATAGGGGTGCAGTAGCTGTGGAGTAGCTATAGGGGTGCAGTAGCTGTGGAGTAGCTATAGGGGTGCAGTGACAAGGCTGCTGAAGCTGTGGTGACAGAAGGAGCCACATCACACTTCTGTGGTTCAGAGAGAGAGACACTGACAGAGAGAGAGAGAGACTGACAGAGAGAGAGAGACTGACAGAGAGACTGACAGAGAGAGAGAGACTGACAGAGAGAGAGAGGGATTGAAAAAGAAAGGCTGAGAGAGTTAGAGCAACAGAGAGAAAATTATTCAATTCTGGTGTGGGAAGAGAGAAAGAAAGAAAGAAAGATATCCCAACCTTGAGCAAGAGGTAGGGGACAAACGCCACGGCCTCATGGTCAGAGGTGGTAGAGAGAGAGAGAGAGACAGAGAGATAAAGAGAGAGAGAGATCCCCCACCTTGAGCACGAGGTAGGGGACGAAGGCCACAGCCTCGTGGTCACTGAGGTGGTAGTCTTCCTTGCTGAGGGCTGTGAAGAGAAGCTTGAGGTACTCCAGGGCCTTCATTAGCACGCTGGTGTTGGTGTCAAAGAAGCGCAAGGTGAACCACTTGAGGATTAGATCCAGACAGCCTTTGGCCACCTCCTTCTCCCCCTCTAGGTGCTGCAGGAGAGAGAGAGATGAGATACAGTGAGCTAGACTTCTTATTGGACCCTCATCATATTATTATTCTTTTTTTTTTTAAGAAAGTACATATAAATTACAGCATACAACATTTCCCCCCTTTGAAGGTACAGACTTCAAGGCTTCTTCTAGTGTTTTGAGCCGGTGAGCCCTGTGGACATGGCCGTGTGTGGAGTACCTCGATCATAGCTCCGACCGCTTTGATGTGCTGGTGGAAGTCTGAATGGAAGAGCTCCTCCAGCAACCACTTGGCTACGCAGGGGGTCATCTGAGCCTTCAGCTGCTCGATATACTCCTCCCGCGGAATTTGGAAGTTCCATTTCAGCACCTACACACACACACACACACACACACACACACACACACACACACGAGATATGTTAACAACTTTGTCATGCGGTTCCACAGTAAGTGCCATTGCAATTGGTGTCTGGTCAGATGGCCCCTGTCAAGGTCGTCAGGAAATCTGCCTGGAGTGTTCCGACACTGCAGAACATCCAGCAAACAGGTCATTTTCATCAACCCAGACACCACACACACACACACAGTTACTTCATGTGTGCGATAACAGCATTTCCCACCTCCTCCCGGTATGGTCTTAGTCACACTTGCCTTGAGACTCTTCTCGTCCTTAATCCTCTGCTCTTTGCCGTTGGACACCAGGATGAACAGGGGGCCCGATTTGTCTTCCTCCGCAGCTGCCTTACCAGCGGGTTTCTTACCAGGTGCACTCTGGGAGATAAAAGAGAAATGCATGACACAGGTCAGCAGTGTTGACAGGAGCAGCGGGAGGGAGACAAAGACTCAGCTCCTCCACTGAACTCTACCCCATTCCAGTGTCGCACGGAAACAAATGAACGACACCACTCCCGTGACGGATCACCGAGGCTGTATCATGTTTGTTTGTAAGTGTAAGCTACTGGATGAATTTCCCTCGGGATTGTAAGAATATTAAGAGTAGTCAGTTTTTAGTCTGCATAGAAAAATATTAAGCCAGTATAAGGTACATAGGAACAGGGGGTTCCCCCTTGTAGCAGGCGCACCCATGCACAGGAAGTGTAGAGGCAGTGGAGACCTTTGAAGTCTCTAGAACATTAGACGTGCCACAGGGTCAAACAGAGGGCAAGGATAAAAACTGTCAATACTGTCGAGCAGACAATTTTTTGTCAACAACTATCTGATGGAAACTGCCTGACAACCAAAAAAGGGCCCACCTGAAGCAAGTTGGAAAATCACTTTGATCACAACAGTATAAGAGGGCCGCCTAACCGCCCTCCCTTCAGAACGCGCCTTCTCCAACTTTACCTTTTGTATCGTTGTACTTGGTATCTCTCAGTAAACTTTTTTACTTGTACCTTTTATTCGACCGTGTGAGTCTTTACTTTATTCCTGACCAACACTGGACACAACTTTTCTTACAGGATCAATAAAGTATCCATCTATCTATCTATCTATCTATCTATCCATCCATCTATCTACCAAGGCAACTACAGACAAACAAGCCCTCGTTCAGTTGCTCACATTGCCGATCAGTTTGTAAACCACGGCCTCTCTTCACAAAGACCCTGTTAAGACAGCAAAGTCAAAAGAAACCGGCTTTCAAATTAAAATGCAGTAGCCGTAAACCTTTTAGGCAAACACCGTTTTTCGTGTCTAATAATAATAATTCTCTGCTGTTAGCAGTACACAGACGTGCTGTGGAAGCACTTCAATCCCTCAACTAAATAGCAGGCAGCTTGTCTGACCCTTCAGCCCTACTGATATTAAGCTCTACACCCAGACGTGCAGTAGAGTGTGTGTGTGTGTGTGCGCAGTAGTCTGGCCCCTGGAAAATAGCTGTCTAATCCAAATTTGAGAAATGCATTTTTCAAAGCACATCTTAATATACTGTCTGGGAAACTGAATGGGGGCCAGACATCATCTGGGAGGTTTGGAGGCCCTAAGGCATCATTTTGTTTGGGTAATAACAGAATATTAGCCAAGTGAGCCCTCTTTGAAAAGCTAGAGCGTGCTCACCCTGATGTGACGAAAGTTGCACACACACCAACCAAGGCTGAGAGAGAGAGAGAGACCAAACCCTTTGTGCATGTTAATGAGCGCGTGACACCATCTCCCTACAGAGGCAAGTGCTCTGGGACTTATGCTACCTTCCGCTTGACACCCTTTCCACCGGAGCTGTTCTTAGAGTCATTGAAACTACCGTCCATGCTGCTCGCACTCTTGTTCAGCTCCTGTGATCGCCTCTATTCAGATAAACAGGCATGTTCATCAGTAAGCAGTCTCTATTCAGATAAACAGGCATGTTCATCAGTTCATCTATTCAGATACACAGGCATGTTCATCAGTAAGCAGCAGTCTCTATTCAGATAAACAGGCATGTTCATCAGTAAGCAGTCTCTATTCAGATACACAGGCATGTTCATCAGTAAGCAGTCTCTAATCAGATAAACAGGCTTGTTCATCAGTTAGCAGTCTCTATTCAGATAAACGCATGTTCATCAGTCTGCAGTCTCTATTCAGATAAACAGGCATGTTCATCAGTAAGCAGTGACAAGTCAAAGGCCAACAGTCGCTCAGGAAGCAAGACTTGACTTATTGATCAGAGCCCCTGCAGCATAAGAAATGCTGGAATGGAACAAGCTGTTAGTTGCAATGTGATATGACACTTAAAATGCAACAAGTAGATGGTGAGTGGAGGTTACCTTTGTTTTGTCTCCAGGTCCTGGCTTGACCTTCTTGGGCTCAGGGGCCTCATGCTCCACTTGAGATGGCTGTGGCTTAGTAGAACCTGCTGGAGATAAAAGAATGTTCTAGGAGTCATTCTTAAATTCACTGGTGTACACACGGGGAAAATAAAATACATTCAAATAAACAGATCAGTCATCGGACTCTGCAGACAATCCTTCCCCATGTGTGAACTGACCTGCAGGGAGTTTGGTTGCAACAGCAGATTTAGTCGGAGCCGACTTAGCCGGAGCTGCAGGCTTAGCCGGCATGAGAGTTCTGGCCTTTTCCAGCATCGCTGACACCGGGTCTTTGGAGGCCGTCTGTATGGGCACATTAAAAAAGGATTTAATTTGTGCACAGAGTAGTCGCTCAGGGTTATAGTAAAAACACACAAAACAATATAATGGCTAATATAAATGCTTGTGGTTTAACGAGCCGGTGGAGCACCTTGAGTTTGACCGTGGCTTTGTTCATCTTGTCGAAGCCCAGGTGCATCATAAAGGTGGGCAGGGCCTCCTGGGCCTTCTTGCGCACGTCAGCGTTGCGGTCCTCCAGGCAGGCGTACAGGGGCAGCACGCACAGCGCCAGGTCCGAGGGCACGGAGCGCAGGGTGGGCAGCTTCTCCGCCAGCCAACCCAGCAGCTGCGGAAGGACAAGCACACCTGAGTTACTACCCCCCCCTACACCTGAGTTACGACACGATCCCCCCCCTCAACCAGCGCTCACGATAAAAGCAGAAGGGCAAAGAGGTGAAGCATCAACATCGCAGCAAGGCACGGGCTATTAAATTTACATGCGCCCATGATGGGGCGGCCATTATAGCTCTAACGGGGTGACGATGCGATAATCACGCCGTTACATCCCCCACCGTGGCCCTGTAAACTGCTCAGCGATGACGAGAGCGCCATCAACAGGAGACGTGGGGAGGTGTAAATGTAGATTGTATGAGCCGTGCCAGAGCACCGAGCGGTGTTTATTCACAAGCACGTATGCATGGCATTATAGAACGGGTTGATGTTCAGCGCATGTACAAGCACGTCTGCATGGCATTACAGAACGCGTTGATGTTCAGCGCATTTTAAAGGTGTTCTCTCCGTGGGGAGTGGTGGGGCGTGTTATGTTTCGAACCTCTTGTCGGAGGAGGGGGTTCTCCTTTTTCAGCTCCTCGGCGAGCTCCTCGCCCTCCAGCCAGTCCTTCACACCCGTCTGCTCCACCCAGGCGTTCAGTGTGGTCAGAGCCGAGGCACGCACGGCAACCTGGAACACACATCACAAATATACAGCGTGTTGACATCTGACACCTGCCCAGGCACACACAGCATACCAAATAAGCACTGTTCAGCAGCAGTGCGTGTGTGTGTGTGTCCCAACCTTGCTGTCTGCTAGCACAGTAATGATAGGGAAGCCCAGGCCCTTGATGTGCTGCTTCAGGGCAGGACCCATGCCTGTGGCTATCTGCTGCAGGAGGGCCAGACTCTGCATGACCTGAAAAGAAGAGGTCACGGGCATTGTGGCAAAATAACTCAACAATAAACAGAACTCTATACTTATTTGACTCATTATAACTCAAAAACTCTGAAAATGAAATACCAGTATCTTGTTGACGTCAGAGAGCCTGCCTTTGAGGGCCAGCGGTAGGTCTCCGAGGTTAGGCTTGATGAACTTAGCCTCAGAGACGACCGCCGCGGCCTCGTCAAGTCCCTCCTTGCGGATCTTCCAGTTTTTGTCACCAATCTTCGCCACCGTTTCTGAAGTGATCTTATCGCTGCGCACCAAGAGTTGGCATTTTCATTTCCAACACAACAAGTCGTTCCGTTCTAAAGGACCAAACTACTGAGGTGAAATGGTCAGTAAACTGAGCTAGGACTCACCTAATATCTACCCTTGGGAAGAGGTCCACAACATCACCGGCACCTCCCTCCTGTTCATCAGACCCCTCTGCCTCGTCTGCCGCTAGATCACCTGCTGACCTCTGAGAGCACCCTCTGATGGGGGCCGGGGCCGACTGGCCCTTCATCTGAGAAACACAAAACACACACACAAGACTTCACACAGCGCACCACATGAGTCAACACACAGGACTGGCCCTTCATCTGAGAAACACAAACACACACAAAAGACTTTCACACAGCGCACGACCACAGCAGAGGGCTGGGAACACAGTTTGTGCTGTCGCCAGGAGACAAATAACTATTATTACATTACACAATACATGATACATGAAATAACTATTATTACATTACACAATACATGATACATGAAATAACTATTATTACATTACACAATACATGACACATTTCCGGCAAACTCCCAAACTCCATCACAGTCCATCATTTCTAAGTGACTTTGCACACAACAGAATTGCCACCTTTTCAAATTCTGAGTCGATCTGCGCCAGCAGGGCTGCCTTCTCGTCTTCAAAGAACATCCGCAGAGCAGCGCCCATGTAGAGGAACATCACACCCAGCAGAGAAATGGCTGCCGTCCTCACAGCCTGTGGGGTCAGAGGTCAATCACATGCCTTTAGGCATCACTCTGGAGGCACAGCCAATCAGATACATCACTCTGGAGGCACAGCCAATCAGATTCATCACTCTGGAGGCACAGCCAATCAGATTCATCACTCTGGAGGCACAGCCAATCAGATTCATCACTCTGGAGGCACAGCCAATCAGATTCTACAATATGTTTCATCAAGAACACCCTTTTTATATAGATATCTTCTCAAAGGGAGGGTGGATGGAATATATGTATTTGAGATATATATATATATATATATATATATATATATATATATATATAAATAAATAAAAATCACACACACATTGGTTTTGTAGGGGTGCTTAAATATTGCAGAAAAAAAAAACATCTATGTAAAAATCAAAGAAGGTGTCAGACGGTGCACGCTGCAGCAATGACTCACAGGATTGCTGGCTCCCAGGGCTGTCTTGACATTATTGATGAAGGACTTAACATTTATGCTGCAAGAGATGGAACAGAGCAAGATCATTTGAATTTCAAATCCAATCTAACTCACAGGGAGAAAAATGAGCACTGACAGCTAGGGATGTCAGAACTCACCCTGCAAACCCAAACTCTTTAATGGCAGTAGTCAGCCAGCTCAGAACTCACCCTGCAAACCCAAACTCTTTAATGGCAGTAGTCAGCCAGCTCAGAACTCACCCTGCAAACCCAAACTCTTTAATGGCAGTAGTCAGCCAGCTCAGGGTCTCCGCTTGGATTTTGGGGTTCTTCTGGACAAAGGCCACAGAGACAGCCTGCAGACAAATGAAATCAAATGTTATCCATGTTCCCACTGGTGTTCTTTTTAATATGCCATTAAATCTCAGCAAATACTGCAAAAGTACCTGCTCAGCAGTCCATGGCAGTGAACAGGCGTCTGAGAGTGTGTGTGTGTGTGTGTGTGTGTGTGTACCTGCCCAGCAGTCCATGGCAGTGAACAGGCTTCTGAGAGTGTGTGTGTGTGTGTGTGTGTGTGTGTGTGTGCGCGCGCGCTGAAGTACCTGCTCAGCAGTTCATGGCAGTGAACAGGCTTCTGAGTGTGTGTGTGTGTGTGTGTGTGCTGAAGTACCTGCTCAGCAGTCCATGGCAGTGAACAGGCTTCTGCGATGGCACTAAGGGCCTCCTTGGCCTTCGCTCCACACTTTGCGTCCCCGATCTTCTCCACCAGGGCGTCCATCACGGCCAGAGCGGAGGTTTTGGAGAAGGAGCCTCTCTGTGCCACTGCAGCCACCACCCTCACCTTCAGCTGATTCACCTAGAGATACACACACACACACACCACCCTCACCTTCAGCTGCTTCACCTAGAGACAGACATCCCAACCCAATAGAGCATGATGACAGACAGGACAGGGAGGACAGACATCCCAACCCAATAGAGCATGATGACAGACAGGACAGGGAGGACAGACATCCCAACCCAATAGAGCATGATGACAGACAGGACAGGGAGGACAGAGTACAAACAGCTGTGTTGAAGCACATCACCAAGGGAGATGAGATGAGATGACACAGACACAGACACAGACACACAGAGGTGTGGTATGAAAGTGTACTTTCTGAACAAGAAGTGTGTGTGAGTCACCTGGAAGTTGGTCTCCTTCCATCCGGGCTTCTTGGCCAACATGCGGAGGAGAGCTTGGCAGGGCATCTCGCTCCGTTCCATGCAGTCAACAGCCTGCAGGAGGAGAGAGAGAGGGAGAGATGACCCATTTAACGCCAGGGAACATGGGGATCGCTCCTGACTACCAAACAGATGTACAACACCAGTGCCTTTCCACACACACACACACACACACACACACACACACACACACACACACACACCACACACACACAAACAGTCACCTTAAGGAATTCCTCCATGCTGGCCAATCTCTCCTTCCAGTTGGCACTGTCTAGCAGCTGCACACAGGAGGCAGGAAGAACAGCTGCAGCCTTCTCTTCACACACCTCAAGCTAAAGAACACAGGAGCAATAATCACACACACACACACACACACCTCAGGCTAAAGAACACAGGAGCAATAATCACACACACACACACACACACACACACACTCACACCTCAGACTAAAGAACACAGGAGCAATAATCACACACACACACACACCTCAGACTAAAGAACACAGGAGCAATAATCACACACACACACACACACACACACACACACAAACACACCTCAGACTAAAGAACACAGGAGCAATAATCACACACACACACACACACACACACCTCAGACTAAAGAACACAGGAGCAATAATCACACACACACACACACACACACACACACACACACACACCTCAGACTAAAGAACACAGGAGCAATAATCACACACACACACACACACACACACCTCAGGCTAAAGAACACAGGAACAATAATCACACACACACACCTCAGGCTAAAGAACACAGGAGCAATAATCACACACACACACACACACACCTCAGGCTAAAGAACACAGGAGCAATAATCACACACACACACACACACACACACACACACCTCAGGCTAAAGAACACAGGAACAATAATCACACACACACACACCTCAGGCTAAAGAACACAGGAGCAATAATCACACACACACACACACACACACACCTCAGACTAAAGAACACAGGAACAATAATCACACACACACACCTCAGACTAAAGAACACAGGAACAATAATCACACACACCTCAGACTAAAGAACACAGGAACAATAATCACACACACACACACACACACACACACACACACACACCTCAGACTAAAGAACACAGGAACAATAATCACACACACCTCAGACTAAAGAACACAGGAACAATAATCACACACACACACACACACACCTCAGACTAAAGAACACAGGAACAATAATCACACACACCTCAGACTAAAGAACACAGGAACAATAATCACACACACACACACACACACACACCTCAGACTAAAGAACACAGGAACAATAATCACACACACCTCAGACTAAAGAACACAGGAACAATAATCACACACACACACACACACACACCTCAGACTAAAGAACACAGGAGCAATAATCACCAGAGCTGTTCTCTCTACTCAGACAAATCCCCAATTGAATCAAAGTTAAAAAATATTCATCACAACCGACAGCGCAGTTAGCCAAAGGCCCTCTAGTGGTCACTCACAGACAGCTCAACCTCCACGGTCTCCTTGGCCTCGGCTTTTTTGGCCACGCTTTTCTTGGCTCCGCCTCCTGCTGCTGTTGGCTTTGCCTTTTTGGTGGTAGCTGGCTAAAGGGCGAACAGACACAGACACACAGACACACGCACACACACACACACACACATATTGTTTCAGAGGCTGCTGATCTTGGATTAAGGCGAGACACGGCAGGCAAAAACATCGTTTTTTCAGCAGTGGTCAATTTTGAGATTTTGAGCTAGTTCACTCCCTAAACATGTAATCTTTCATACTAGCATAAAGAAAATATCCTAATTATACATTAATGTGTATATTTATTCACATTTTGTCTGGTCGCGGCGTCAGCATTCTCATAGGTTTCCAGGAAAGTTAGCAGTCTAACGTAACGTGCAGTATGTCTGCTTTCTGATGCTTGACATGTTTGGTACCGTTGGAAAGCGCTATAGCTCTCACACAACGTTATCTAATCCAAATAAGGACATTTCCTTTCCAGCAGTAACCAATGATGTTAGCAAAAACGGGGGTTTAAACATAAGGACGCAATTTCATTGGTTTGCGGTGGTTTCTGATAACGTGATTCACTCAGACGCATCACGTGGTATGGCTTGACACTTCCTGAATCTTTAAATGCGATTTTCTCAAAATGAGTTTTTTGTCATTCTCCGGTAGATACTTCTCAGCCTATGTAGCACCTATGTACACCAAACTTTCCAGTTATACACTTAGCAGTCTTCTGAAGATATTTACAGAAGGATTTGTTAATTAATCATTCCTGGCCTGATTTATGTGACATTTTGATCAAAAAAAGGTGGCGAAAATCGTTTTTTTAAGGCTGTAGACAGTATATTTTGATTTTCTAGGTATGAAAAGCAGATATCCTGAAATCCCTCTGTAAATTTGTTTGCATCTTGTATGTTAACAAAATGAAAATAAAAAAAAAAAAATCACCTGGCTTTATCGTATGTCCAGATATATCTACCGGAAATATATGCAAATTTGAGCATATTTAATTAGATAAGGCCTAATTTGCATAATCAAACATAGTAATTACAGAAACTTGTAATACATTTTTTGTTCATACATGTGTGAGTAATCAACTGAGGAAGTTTCATGGTGATATCTATTATTTAAAAAAAATACCCTATTCACCTGTAGTGTCTCGCCTTAAGATTTCTTAATAAAATGACAAATGGGTGGTTTTCTAAAGGCCTTACTGCGGGTGCCGGAGCCTTCTTGGGTGGAGCTGTGGGGGGCTTTGGAGGGGGCTTCTCCTTCCCAGCAGCAGCAGCAGCAGCACCTGCCTTCCCTCCGGCTAGCTCCACTTTATCAGCACACTCCTTTATCTGTGGGGTTTATAGTGAGCAGACACTTTGCAATATAATGCAACAGCATGGGAGGACCACCACAGACATGCTTCTGCTTTTAAATAAACATGGCCATGAAGATGCTGTTAATTGGATCAGTATGAAAGCACTTCACAGAATGGCATCTTTATTTTTAAATGGTGCCTGAAAATGGGTCAAATGCAGACAATCAGAGATATCCTTTGCCAATAGAACACAAGGAGACACACACACACACACACACACTCAGAGTCTATCCAGACTTACCCTGTCAGTTTTGAGTTTGTCTAGGTCTGCCAGGAAGGGGTTGACGGCCCGCTCACCCAAAACCTTCATGGCTGTTCCAAGAGCCTCAAAAGCAGCATCTCTAACCTCAGCCGCGCTGTCATTCACGTGCTGCAGAGAACACGGGGTGAGGTGCAATATGTTATAGGCTGATGTTCAAACATGAGGGACTAGTAATTCAAATGTTCTGCCTCATAGACCACACACACACACACACACACACACACACACACACTCACTCACACTCAGAGTTCAGTTCTGCACTCCAGGACAAAGACTTGGGCACACTTCTACTACTGAACAGCTGCATTTTGAAGGGCTAAGGTATTTTATTCTCTCCAACAAACCTACACATGAAATACTGAAAGCAGTTTTATTTTTAAAAGAATAATTAAGCAAGCTCACTTCCCCTCACTAACAGTCAACAACAATGCTCTGTGAAAAGGTTACTGGGATTCTGCTGTGCTCTTTAGAGATAACCCAAACTGCCAACATAATTAAAAAGAAAACAGCTAATTATTTAGCATGCGCAACACACACACACACACACACACACTGCAGGGAAGAGGTGGACCGCTAGTGCCATAAAGGTCTGGCTCCATTATTGCTGACAGCATCTTTAAACTCAAATAAACAGCGCTGCACTCGAAGGGGAGGGTACCTTGAGGAGTGCAACACAAAATGGCTTCAGCAGGCTTTTGGGCAGAGTAGCTGCAGTGCAGCGGCGGAAGCTTCTGGACAGGAAGAGGGAAGTTTGCTGCTTGATGGAGGGATTCTTGTTGTCCATCACAGATAGGACACTCTCACTCAGATTCTGAAGAGTGGTCTGGGGGGGAGATCAAGATACCAGTGGGTCAAAGGTTATTTACTGTAAGGATACGTTTACTGCACTGGGCAATAAATGCCTTCTTGGCTAGTGAACAAGAAAATGCTTACTGCTGACTCATTTAGCTTTACCATTCTACTCACTTAAGTTGGACAAATCCTTACATGCACGGACACAAATGAATCCCTTCGATTGCCTCCAAACACTGCACAACACATTAGCAAGAATTCCACTATGACTAATGACTGGCTATTCAATTATACTAGCCTGTGGATTTCTAAATGCAAATGTTATTTGACTTGATGCAGCGTTGCATGGTCCACATTGGGAGCTATAAGCTAGTGGTTATTTACCTCCTTTTTCAGATGTATATGTTGACGAAAAAAAAAGAACTGAATTGAACACGAACTGCTAAGCAAAATGTACCAGACTTCCTTCTACAGGTGTCAAAATAAATTGGCGGTGTGTACTTACAGAGAGGAAAGCAGCATCGATTGCCTCCTGCAATGCTTGAACCACCAGAGGTTTCTTCTCCTTGAATTTCTCTAAAATAGTTGGCACCACCTATAAAACCCACACATTTTCATCAGAAGTGATTATCTTTGAGAAAACACACCACATACACAGAATGGGAATACCTACATGACCAGCATATGTTCCAAACTTTGTCCTGAGTCCTGTGGCTAGTCCAGCAATGCATTTGGCTGCGAGAGTCACCAGCATGACATTGCTGTCCTTCCCAACAACCTGGGATGACAAAAAAAAAGGGTTTGAAAAATCATGAAAAAAAAAAAAAGGGTAGAGAAAATATGACATTATACACACAGCTATAATTATAAACAATACCTTATTTAAGGCTCGAACCAGTTCACCAAAATCCCCACTCTCAATTCTGGGATTTTTGACCAAGGCCTCCAGTGCATCAAGAGCCTCCTTCCTCTCCTGCCATTTCTTTGCCTCCTATAGGCACACGTACATCACAGAGATGAGACTCATAGGGATACCAAACAAAGCCTCGAACAAAACTGATGGACTATTTTATATCCATGTAGAAGAACACTGGTGCACTAGAACTGAGCTATAAGAGCATAACCATTCAGTCAGAGAGAAGGCGTTATTAGAAAAGGAAAAGATGAAACCCCTACAAGTTTGTCGTAAAAGTCTTTGGGGAGTTTAGAGAGGATCTCAACGGGCTCCATGTGCTCATAAGGGTCCACTGGAGGAGCGTCATCTTCATCATCGCCACCTGAAATGGCCAATGGTCATAAGTTAGGCCATTTATAAATCAAGACCTTAAATATCCTTTAATATTAAGGACGATAAGGAAAAAGTGTAAAGTTATAATAAATTCAAGACGATCATGCAAGCGCTCATCCTGACATGGGTCCTGCAGTCAGAATACTTTTGCTTTTAATAAAAAACTTTCCAAGTGTCAGAACAAGTTTGTGGTGAAATCTCTGGGCCATTGTAAGTGCGGGGCGCTCACCATCTGCCTCGTCTCCTCCTCCTCCTCCGGCCTCCTTCAGCTGCTGCTGTTGCTGCTCGTGCTTGGCCTTCAGGTCCTGCTGTGAGCGCAGGAAGCGGCTCTGTCTGGGCGCCGACGATGGCAGCTTCGCCCACTCTTCCTCCAGCTCTTTCAACTAGTGGTGGGACAGACAAAAAAACACACCCACGCCCCAAGTTAGCACAGCGAGACACAAATGAACCACTTGGGAACTAATCAATTAATCATGTTTAGGCTTAGCTGCTGGCTAAAGAAAGCGTGGAGTTTACATGGGGGAAGACTTGACTTGCTGTGAGGGGGTGCAGCTCATCAGCATGTGAACATTAAAAATGCATATCCCACTGCTGCCAGAGGCAAGGCAAGACACACACACACACACACACACACACACACACACACACACACACACACACGCACGCACACACACACACACACAGACTCTCTGCTGCATAAAGGAAGACTGAGCTAGTGCTCGACTGTGCGTCAGCAACCCTTCCTGCACTATGTGACACGGTAGAAAGAGGGGTGGGGGCCTCCCACAGTAAGAACACAAATTTGGTTCACTATCTGAATATTCAAGAGCACCATGTAGTTAATTTAAAAGGGCTTGCAGCAAGAGGCAAAAATGTAATGTGATGTACACACACACACACACACACACACACACACACACGTCCATGGTTTAATGTCTGCATCAAAAAACAGAAACATGTTCTCACCAGAATAGAGTTGATGTTCTGAAGGCCTGGCCGCACTGCTTCCCGGATCCATCTGTACACTTCAATGGCAAGGAGTTTGGCTTCATCCCTGACAGCCTTCTCTCGAGACTCAAAGAGTTTGGGCAGAACTTTCACAACTGGCTTCAGAGTGACTACTTTGGGGCCGAAGTCACTGTAAAACAAAAGTTACAATAATGATCATAACAACGCTCTTATGGAAATTCATTTAAGATGTTAACATAAAACACAAAATACATTTTTACCATTAAAAGTTGATATGTTTATGCCATTTGCCACAGCCCATACCTGAGTGCTTTTCTTATCGTCTCCACACAGGTCACTGTGATTTTGGGGTTCTTGTTGTCCAGACCTTTTAGCAGTTCTTCTTGAACTGCTTCTGCCTTTTCAATCTCAATGTACATCAGGCAAATCTCCTTGCCAAGCTCTTTGGCTCGGGCCTTGGGCTGGTTAAACACTTTACTGACCACCCCAGACACCACCTCACCAGCAGTCCTGAGAGCAAAGGAAAGCTATTACACTCTATATATTTGTGTGTGAGAAGCATTAGCCATAGAATTTGTCTGACAGCTTCAGGCAAAATGAAAACCTTTACGAACCTTGACGCAACATGTGCATTCTCAATATATGCCAAGGCAGCCTCCAGTCCTTTGAGCTGGGCCACCGCGTTTGAGTCTGTGACAAATTTCTTTATTATCCCGATATATTTGCCCCACTCTTGACTCTTCTCATCACATATTGTGGGGAATAGTTTTAACACCTCTTCATAGCCATGGAGTCTGGCTTTCCAAACCTGGGAGATCAAGAGAAAGTGGGTACAACAGAGGTCACAAACAGCAAGTCCGTTCAAATCATCTTTCCCGCTTTAGACAACATAAACAGGGGCCAGGGAACGGTTTCCATCGATTTGTAATCATCTGTGGATGCACAGTACTGAGATATTAAAAAAAAAAAAAAACACTGGAGGGAAACTGCAACACTACCCCACAACCTGAAAGAAACCATGTCAAAAAATGCCACTGCAAGGACTGAACCATACATCACCTTGTGTTCACACTTCTGATCTGCAGGCAGCTTCATCCATTCACTATCGTCCCCCATGGTTAATGTGGCCTCTACATGGAGGGAGAAATATAATAAAAATAAAAACAATTTAGTCCAACATCCAGCACGGTGATAATCCAGTCGTCTGGGCATCTACACATAATTGAAAGTGGCTAGGGTTCCAGGTCTGCCAACTAGTCTGGCATTGGCAGACTACAAATTCAGACCATTGTGCAATTCCACTGAAATCCAAGTTGGCAAGAGGCATTCTGGCAGCACCAGCTTAGATGCTTCTATACTTCAAAATCCAAACTGATCAGGAATCAAAACAATTTCTTGATCGGACACCATATACCCTTGCACAAATGTCCAAAACTAAATTGGTCACAAAAACAACACCTGGGCTGAATCTCAAAAATCTAAATCAACCGGTGTTGAAGTCATGAAACATGTTGATCATCTGAACATGCAGTGCACGGAGTTGGGTGATATTGAAACTCATGGATAACTATGGGATGCCTTGCATGCTAGTCTTTTACTGGATGGTGGTATTTGGAGACAAGGAGCAAACATCCAGGAAATTACAAAGAATTCACAGTATAGGCGACTATCAACCTAAATAAACCATGTCAGCTCCATTTCGACGACTGTATTATCCCTCCTACATCAAGCTACCTGCAAAGCTCTAACTCGTTAGCTAGCAAATAACACATCAAGGGATAGTTGGAGAAACACTAACCTAGTAGGTATGGCCGGGTCAATACTCTTTTGCTCAGTAGCTGGGATGTTGATGGGGGGCTTAAGTGGTTATCAGGCCGGGAAACTAGTAAGTTCAAGATGTTGCATGTTAGTTGGCGGTTAGCTAGTAACTGCCTTCACATTCAATTTCGCTATCTAGATAGCGAGCTAACGTTACCGCTAACATTGTTGACCATGTACGCAGGTTCTTTAGCATGGCCGACCCGTTTACAAGTCCATTCCGGCGCCAGTAATATTCAAAAATACACATTCTAACGTAAGTGTGTGCTACTTTGATGAGAGTTCAACAAGACTGATAAATAGGTAACGAAGTCTTGCTAAAATATATAAGGTTACCTCTGGCAACTGTCTTTTGCGGACACACGTAATGTGTTAACATTGCAGGAACAATATTCTGGCTACATTCTAATAAGTCACTATTCTAAGTGCTTTATAGATTCCTAAGTAAAAGATAATCGAGAACTTACTTACCCGAACCGCTAAAATAACTTTTGTTCCAAAGATATCGCTAAGATGTACTCGTTTGTATAACAGGTTACTCCCTTGCTTGTGTGTGGCAGCAACTTATCACTTTGGCGTTTGAAAATGAGTTCGTTTTTGGTACTCAAATATGATTGGTTTAAATCTGTTAGGTGGGTAATATCATTGGCCAATTTGAACCGACTTCCGGCTCCAGGACACATGACAGAAAACAAACGCTGTTAAATGCCTTGCTAGTGAAATACACATGACAGAAATGAGAAACATAACAGATGTTTTGCTCTGCAGCAGCCGTAATACTATATTGCATAATCGCGAGTCTATCACAAAGATATAAAACAGGTAGCATTCCGAATAAGTCAGTCAATGGGTTTGATGCATCAAACATAACATTTTAGCTTTTGCTAAATTCTTATTGTAGCCCGACCTATTAGCTCCCACGCAGAGTTCAATACTCTGTATATGTGCATTTTTGCTACAAGGCCAATTTAAATACCCTTTTTGGACTTACGTTTTCCGAAATCCGCGATCCTAGTTGGCAGTTAAATTAATATTAAGTTACGTGTACCAGCGCGTGGGGGCTAGTAGGTCGCGGGGGCTAATAGGTCGGGCTACGATAGATTATGAGCAGAACGCTTGTTTCCATCACTTCACATCTTTCACTTGTTTTATGTACGCTGTGAGTAAGTTGATGTCATTCGTGTAGAAATATGGCCTCCTGGTATTAAAGTTCATTAAATGATATCATAGCTATACATATATAGAATTTCATAATTAAATGCTAAAGCAGGTCTACAACAACAGTGTGAGAACAGTAGTAGCCTTTGGGACACTATGGAAGACTTAAGTATAATTACACGCATTTAATACCTGTCAAAGGCTTTTATTGACAATTCATGAAGTATGCAAAAAGTCAATATTTGCAGTGTTGACCCTTCTTTTTCAAGACCTCTGTAATCCGCTCTGGCATGCTGTCATTTAACTTCTGGGCCACATCCTGACTGATGGCAGCCCATTCTTGCATAATCAATGCTTGGAGTTTGTCAGAATTTGCGCGTTTTTGTTTGTCCACCCGCGTCTTGAGGATTGACCACAAATTCTCAGTGGTATTAAGGTCTGGGGAGTTTCCAGTCCATGGACCCAAAATATCGATGTTTTGTTCCCCAGGCCACTTAGTTATCACTTCTGCCTTATGGCAAGGTGCTCCATCATGCTGGAAAAGGCATTGTTCATCACCTAACTGTTCCTGGATAGTAAAGCCTATGACTCTTATTAAATGCTTGTAATTATACTTCAGTCTTCCATTGTAACATCTGACAAAAATATCTTAAGACACTGAAGCAGCAAACTTTGTGAAAATGTATATTTGTTTCATTATCAAAACTTTTGGCTACGACTGGTAGTGTGGTTATTGAATGGGCCTATACATTTGGAGGTGTCAGAATGGCGACTATATAGACTGTTCACAGTGACAAATCGCCCTGCAATTAGGTCAAAGTCAAAGTATGTTACTATGTCCTCTTCTTTGTGAAACTTTATTTTCAAAATTGCATTCAAAATCTAATATTGTTAAGGTCTCAAACACAACAACAACATTTTAGAGGCAATGGCAGAATATGAACATAGAATGCATTCAAGCCTGAAGACCTTGACATCAGTTTCTGAGAAACTAAAAGTCATGTGGGCTTGTACCCAGCATACGTGAAAAATGTTTGGAGTTCAGGATAATAATAAAAAAGAACAAAATTGAGTTAAGTCTATGGTGTTGGACAAATAATGTGATGTGTAAATCCATAGATTACATAGGCATCCCCAATAACCGTCTCACTGTAGGCCTACCTAATATGTGGGAGCAGACTTACTGTAAACTGGCTCACATGGGCTCAGAATTTGGTTTGTTCATCAGCTGTCATCAATGTTTCCTGTCTTCAAATTGTGAGTAACTGATAGGCCTTTACAAAATGTCTTCCATCCCCAATCAAGTGAGGCCTATACTGCCTGAAAATGTCAATTCATTTCAAACTGCTTTTTCTTTGTTTTGCCGACTGTATACTAAATGTCTTCTCTTTTGCGGGGCTTGCATTTTGCCTACAAATATATCTTAACCTTATTGGCCTGTTTCTGTTCCTCATCAGTTTGCTTTGTGGAATGCTTCTTAAGGATTATTTGATCACTGTGCACAAATAGGACAGGAACAGCGTCAAGTAGAGAGGAGCAAAGATGTTCTTTGCAAGTTAAGGTATGTAAGATGTTCTCCAAACAATTTGGTAGGTAATGACATGTAAAAGGTTCATAAATTGTATACGCTACAATTCTGCAGACAATCTTAATCTCAGATTAACAAATATGGTTTCTCCCGTACTCAGACAGAGTCTTGTATAACACAGCAGCTTTTGAAAATAGAATGTTCTAGAAGCCTGAGCCTATTCATGTATAGGCCTCTACTTGGCACCACTGTCTGCAATCACCTATGACTATAGCTGCTGCTCAAGAATACTAATACAAAGTTATACAGATTAACATCAAGAAAAACGTGATTTTATATTTAGACAATACACTCTATGAAGGCGTTGATGATGCACCAAATTGCAGAAATATGCGGAAAGCTTTGTGTCGAGCGTCACTACTTTGATCTAATTCCTTTCTAATGAGAAACATCCACCCAAAGGGCGTTTGGTTTCAGATGAGCAGATTATTGGGAATGTTAATGTGGCACTGTGGTAAGCCTTACACAACACACTGATAAAATGGGTCACAAACAGGCGGCGTTCTTAAGGACACCCCCGGCACCTGTCTGCCGGGAGTCCTGTACTGAAAAGGAGCATGCCATTATTTCTTTAAATGCAAATGCAGTTTTATATTAAAAAGATAGCAAAGGTGTAATCCACTAGAATCACTCAACACAGCTTGTTAGTATTGACACAGGGAGGAAGGATGCATATACAGTCTTTTCATATTTACACATAAGTGACAACCAAACAAAGGAATTATAAATATCTCTTTCAGTTAACTTTACAACAGTTATATGTGACCAATAATTTGTAACATAAAAGAGCACTCTATTAAATAACTGGCATAAACCCTATCATTCACAAGGTTTGGAAACAAAGTGGTTAAATAATTCAGAAAAAAATGTTCCTCTCCAGTGAGTAAAATTAATACAAACAATTCAAAACAAATCATGAAATCCCTTTGTACAAAAGACTCTCTATACAATAAAATCAACACAATATCTTCAACACATACAAATGTTTTTTTGTTCGTTTGTTTGTTTGTTTAACTTCTCGTTGTGATATCTGTACAAGACTGATTGTTAGCAATTTTTATTTATTTTTATTTTTTTTTTAATCTGTGAATAAAAAGCAAGCAGGTTAGAGTTGCTACTAAACAGAGCACTAGACTAGATTCTCTGGGCGTTTGTAAGAAAACCATCAGAGAGCTTAGGTTAAGTAGCTGCCAAGACCATGAATCATTGGCCTCAGTGCTGAGTATGTGTTTTAGCAGCGACTCAGCATGATGCTGAACTTGTTGAAGTTACTTCAAGATAACTGGTTTTGAGAACACCAACCCAGACCTGTTCACAACTCTAAGAATTTTCCACAACAAATACAAAAAAGTACAAAACCACGCACCATCAATGCATCAGATATATTCTTTTTTTTCTTAGAAATGAATGTCTCATGGGGTGGTCAGTGGTATAATTTTAGACATGTACATAGCCCCATGTGTTTCACAGAAAGCTGCATTTAAAAACTAAATATTTCTAGAGTATAGACACTGCAAGTGCATGGTGCTTTACAGATTTTGAGATGGTGGATCTAGGTCAAACCAAAAGTAGAGGAAAAATGCAAAGAACACCCATCGACCTCCATGAAATATAAATAACTGAAAATAAAAACGTTTGGCACTTATTCTTCATTGAGACTGCTTTCCCCGAGGACCGATCATTGTTGCAGCTTTAATAAAATATCTCCCATTCCTTTAACGTATGCCAACCATACAACACAACATTTAAAAACACAGTTCAAAGTTCAGGGTGAGCCCAGGGTTTCTTTTGTAGAGGATAGAGATGAGGAAGGAGATGTAAAGAAAGGCAATGTTTAAAACATATCCACACTCAGCTCCTACAGCTAGTTGAAGTAGTGTCTGCATTCCTCTGCAGTATACATTAAACTGGAAGATAAAGAAAGCGCAGAGGCACTCTCTGAATAAGTAATCACTCCGTCCTTTGGCACTGTCATAAATACAGATACGTCCTATGAATGGATGCAGGCTTATCAGTTCTTTAATTCGCTTCAATACTCCAGAAATCGACAGACCAACTCAGACGTACAAAAAAAAAGGAGTTCATAAATAGAGTTTGCAAAAAAAACCATGGCATGAAATGAGTGTCAACCGAGAGAGAGAGAGAGAGCGACGTTTGTTACACAGTCCACGAGTAGATAGTTTTATGTTTTCGTTTTCAAAATGTCCAAAAAAAGAAAGCAATATCATACACAACAAAGCGCTGCTTGTTTTCAAGCGGGTTTCTTCTATCTTGAGGCTCCTGACATGTCCATGATTTCGCTCATTCCTCTCATCAAGCGTCCAGCTTATGGCCATCCTTCAGAAAGCTTTGAGATGCAGTTCAGTCTTTTGTCTGAAGGGGGCGACCTTGAGTCAGTTGAGGTTGAGGGGGAGGGGGAGGGGGAGGGGGGGTGGGGGGCCTGATGGGGTGAACAGGACGGAGGGCCAGCATAGAAGGCCGGTTGATCTCCAGGGAACAGTGGAAGGTGTGTGTGTGTGTGTGTGTGTGTGTGTTATTTTGTCAGGATATCTATTCATTAAAAGCAGCAGAGGAATATGAATGTGTGTAAAAGAGGCTTGATGTGTTTGTTTGTGTTTGTTTGTCGTACTCAAATATGTTCCATTTGCACCAGTCATATATTGGGAGCCATGGAGGGGCCTGCGATTGACTGACTGGTTCAGGTTGTATGGTCGGTATGGGACCCAGATGACTTGTGTGTGTGTGTGTTCACGTATGCATGTTCCGGCGTGTTGGGCCTAATGAGGACGATGACGACTGCGTCAGACCTGGCTCTCTGTGGAGGGCTTGCGTTGGTTGGGGAGGGCGTGCCAGCCCGTGTCGGGGAGGTGGGTGGAGGCGTGGTGGCGCTGGGGGGTAGTGGCGGGGGCGTTGGTGTTGATGCTGGAGCACTCGGACACCGTCTCCTCCTGGAGGAGCAGCTGCTCCGTCTCCCCGTCGTCCAGCGATGCGCTGCTGCTGGCCTGCAGGGAGACGGTGTCCGTGCGCATGCATGCGTGCAGCCCCCCGCCACGGCACATCTTCAGCTGCCGCAGGTCCTCCCAGTAGAGCTCCTCCCCCGAGAGCAGACACACGCCCTCCACGATGCGGATCTTTTCCTTGGTGTAGTTGTTGTCGCAGGTCCCCTGTTGGAGGAGAGAGGGCGCGGGAGGAAGAGGGAGAGGAGGTTAGGGTGAGGCTAGGGTGGCTGGGGGCTTCACACACACAAACACACACACACACACACACACAGCAGGACAATAACAATCACTGCGCTGCATCTCCAGTAGTCATGTTAGGTGGGCAGGGTTTATTCAGCACGGCATTCAAATCACACTGCATGTGTGTGTGTGTGTGTGTGTGTGTGTGTGTGTGTGTGTGTGTGTGTGTATGAATGTGTGTATGTGTATGTGTAGGGTTTATTCAGCACGGCATTCAAATCACACTGCAAACATGCTGAATTATCTCCCCAGTCTAGAATTCTTCTTGTATAAATCAGCTCTTCTCTCAGTGGTGAGTGTGTTATTCATTATTCATTCCTAAAACGGATCAAATTTAAACCTGAGATTTACATCATTTGTCTGTTCAACATTCCTAAATGGGTGATTGTACAGTTACAGACAGAGAGGCAAAAGAGAGGATTTTAGACTTTAACTGCCAACAGGCGGTCGACAGATGTATTATTTTATGCATCCCGCCCCACCATTCACACCCACACACACCTGCTCGTGCACAATAGGTGTAAAAGTAGAGTTGGCATGCAGTATGGCTGGCTGGGTACTAAATCTATCAGTATGGACTGTATAGGGCTGAATTAAGTAGGGAGGTCCATCTGAGCAACAGTATACTTGTTCATGCATGTCATCTACCTCATCAGTGGTTTGGATGGAAAAGAAAGGTCAAAGGTCAAAAGATAAAAGGAGAGAGGGAGTTGTAAGGATGAGAGAGCTGTAGTGAAGGAGAACAGAAACAAATGGAAAGAGATGAGCAGGAAACGACAAATGTTTTTGACAAATTATATAATACTTTTTGCTATTATATAATCTACTACACGGCGAACAAACGTAGGAGCTAATTAATCTTTCTTAGACAGGTCATGATCATACCATACCACAACATAGCTAACTAGTTATTTTTTGCAGTCATCAGGTTGAGGTTGACAAGCATTAGCCAATGGATTCATTAGAATACATCCATTCAGCCTTTCTTTGTTTATTTATGGTCTGGACACCCACAACAAGTCAGGACTCCATGTTACCAAGCAACCGTACTTCTTTTTTATATCGTAGCTGACTCCATGTTAACAACCAACCGTACCTCTTTTTTATATCGTAGCTGATTGTAAATGGGAGGTTTCTGGGTCGTCTCTATTTTGACTTCTTGCGTTGACGTCCGGTACGAGGGGTTACTGTAGGTCAAGTTACTCACTCCTGGGTCGGCGAACTTGGACTTCTTATGCCTAGAGATCGCCATAGCGATCAAAGAAAGAAAAACATCTTAGTCGGTGCCTATCACTGAAATCCAGACAATCACAAGTGTGTATATGGTATATATGAGTACTGCTTTGGACAGGAACACTTACTTGTATATGATGAAGGCAGCGATGAGGATAAGAATGGCCAAGATGGTCAGAGCCCCACCGATGACATAACTGATATGGAGTCCCTCACCTACGGAAGGAGACATGAGTCAGCAAACATCATACAAGGAGACATGAGTCAGCAAACATCATACAAGGAGACATGAGTCAGCAAACATCATACTGACACCCACAGTGTTCCATGTAACATGAGTCAGCAAACATCATACTGACACCCACAGTGTTTGCCTAATGTTGCATGTAACATGAATCAGCAAACATCATACTGACACCCACAGTGTTTGCCTAATGTTGCATGTAACATGAATCAGCAAACATCATACTGACACCCACAGTGTTTGCCTCATGTTCCATGTAACATCTGCGCCAGGATTAAATGAAATCTGGTGATGTACTTCTTGCTTACCATGAGGAGCAGTCACCACATTGCTCTGTATGCATCCCTCCACGCTCAGGCTCTTGTCTGTGCAGCTGTTGGTAATGAGACAGGAAGTTAGAACTTAGGTACTGCAGCTGTTGGTAATGAGACAGGAAGTTAGAACTTAGGTACTTCAGCTGTTGGTATTGAGACAGGAAGTTAGAACTTAGGTACTGCAGCTGTTGGTATTGAGACAGGAAGTTAGAACTTAGGTACTTCAGCTGTTGGTATTGAGACAGGAAGTTAGAACTTAGGTACTGCAGCTGTTGGTATTGAGACAGGAAGTTAGAACTTAGGTACTGCAGCTGTTGGTTTTGAGACAGGAAGTTAGAACTTAGGTACTGCAGCTGTTGGTATTGAGACAGGAAGTTAGAACTTAGGTACTGCAGCTGTTGGTATTGAGACAGGAAGTTAGAACTTAGGTACTGCAGCTGTTGGTAATGAGACAGGAAGTTAGAACTTAGGTACTTGACGTAAGTAGCCTCGTGTAACTCCTTAAATCATTCAGCCATTGTAGCAGTCACTAACAGGGTACTAGTGCTTTGTATTATAAATCAATCAGAATCAGCTCTATGCTGCAATGTCCTTACTTGACCACTGGAGGTCCTCGTTGAGGCTTCTCTGTGGGAAGTTTGGGGTTCTTGTTGGGCGCACGCGTAACAGGGTTGCCACCGCCACTGGGAACAGCAGGCACATATCCTGAGACTGAAGAACAGATACAAGTTGAGTGCATGTTGGAATGATTGATTGATTGATTGATTAATGATTGTTGATCACGTTGTGGCTTAGTGTTTTCCCCCATGAAAAAGGTGTGCTGACTGAGTTCAGATGCTGATGCCTTGAGTTTATTGTATTGATTGCATGTGTTTACTAAATGAGCATGAAGGTCACACATCTTTGGAGAACTGAGGCAAAGCTATAGTTTTGTTTTGTTGAGGGAACCGGTTATAGTGTGTAAGCCATCAGGAAAAAACTGTTAATAACTAGTGTATTGTATTATTATATTATATTATATAAACATAACTACTATATTGGGGTGAACTGAAGGCTACAGTGTAAATGGAATGTAAATGTACTCTATACAAAAGAACATTATACTTAGTTTTCAAGAACCTTCAGGCAAAATGTAGGGCTGAATAAGTTACTGTGCTGTCGTAGCCATCTCCAGTGTGTCTTTGGTTTATGTGGGATATAAGATTCACTGCGTCCTGTCACTTGAGTATACTGCCACCTAGTGGTGACTTTTGGCTTTCTGTGCACCTTGTGTTGTCTTCTCTCACTGGGTCCAGTGGTCTGTGCTCTACCTCTCCTACTGTTGAGTTCACAACAGTGTCTCTGCATAGCAGTGAACAGCCGACTCTGAAACAGATGTGTGCCGTATCCGTGCCACATCCGGGCCAGATCTGTGCCACAGTCAGCCGCTATAAGGGCTGCTAAAGGTCTGTTAGACTCACTGGTTGAGCAGGGCCTGTCGTCTGGCTCATCTGGGCAGGCACACGCAAAGCTGTTGGTCTTGGCGAAGCACAGGTGTGTACAGCCTCCATTATTGACCCCGCAGAGATTGGTGCCTGTGGAGGAGAGAGCAGGAGAGGAGTCACACACACACACACACACACACACACAGAGATTGGTGCTTGTGCAGGAGAGAGCAGGAGAGGAGTCACACACACACAGAGATTGGTGCCTGTGGAGGATAGAGCAGGAGAGGAGTCACACACACACAGAGATTGGTGCCTGTGGAGGAGAGAGGAGAGAGCAGGAGAGGAGTCACACACACAGAGTCACACACACACACAGAGATTGGTGCCTGTGGAGGAGGGAGCAGGAGAGGAGAGAGGAGAGGAGAGGAGTCACACACACACACAGGGACACAAGACGGAGAAGTACTGATGAGGAGGAGGGATGGACGTCACACAGTGTGAGGAGTTTGAAACCGATTTGAAAGGCCAAGGATATCAGAGAGAATCACACACACAGAGATGGACGTCACACAGTTTGAGGAGTAAGAACCGATTTGAAAGGCCAAGGATATCAGGGAAAGAGAGAATCACACAGAGATGGACTTCCAGGGGAATGGAAAGGCTTCAGCACAAAAAGCAGTGACCTCGTGAAGTTCTCCAGGCCAGAGCCTCAGAGTCATGAGTGGAGATGACCTCAGAGATGTCCCATAACCCCCTGTTCTTACCACAGAGATGACCCAGAACCCCCTGCTCTTACCCATAACCCCCTGCTCTTACCACTCTGCCACAGAGATGTCCCAGAACCCCCTGCTCTTACCCAGAAGCCCCTGCTCTTACCACAGAGATGACCCAGAACCCCCTGCTCTTACCCAGAAGCCCCTGCTCTTACCACAGAGATGACCCATAACCCCCTGCTCTTACCACAGAGATGACCCAGAACCCCCTGCTCTTACCACAGAGATGACCCATAACCCCCTGCTCTTACCACAGAGATGTCCCAGAAGCCCCTGCTCTTACCCAGAAGCCCCTTCTCTTACCACAGAGATGTCCCAGAAGCCCCTGCTCTTACCCAGAAGCCCCTGCTCTTACCACAGAGATGTCCCAGAAGCCCCTGCTCTTACCACAGAGATGTCCCAGAAGCCCCTGCTCTTACCCAGAAGCCCCTGCTCTTACCACAGAGATGTCCCAGAAGCCCCTGCTCTTACCACTCTGCCGCTGGGGTGACACCACGATGATGTCCATGAGGCCCTCTACGTTGGCCAGCACCGTCTCCTTAGTGCGCCCCGCGTGCTTATCCACGCGCTGGATGGACTTGGTCTGCCAGTCCGTCCAGTAGATCCAGCGCTCTTGCTGTGAGATGCGGGAGAAAGGAGTTAGAGGGGAGGAGACCGGCTTCAACTGGGAAGAAGGAAGGTGGGGAAAAAAGAGGAGAGGAGAGAGGGAACAAAAGAAAGAAAAGAGGGAAGGAGGGGGGGGGGCAGACACGGGATGGGGAGGGAAAGGGGGGAATGGCAGGACAACAGGAGGACGGAGGAAAGGGGGGAAGGAGAAAAGAAAAATGAAGGTCAGAGATGGAGGTACGCAGCACAACGGTACAGTGCGTTAATGAAATGATTGGATGACAGGATGGCAGACTGTATAGTGATTGGATGAGAGGATGGCAGACTGTATAGTGCGTTAATGAGATGATTGGATGAGAGGATGGCAGACTGTATAGTGATTGGATGAGAGGATGGCAGACTGTATAGTGCGTTATGATTGGATGAGAGGATGGCAGACTGTATAGTGCGTTAATGAGATGATTGGATGGGAGGATGGCAGAGACTGGGTGAGGGAGTGAGTAACTGAGGAGGAGCAGGAGGAGGAGGGTTTGAGGAGAAGAGGATCAGACATGATAGGTCGAGGCTAGTTGAGTGACAGCTGGATGGGTACCTGTGTGAGAGCAAAGGGGTGGGACACTGGGCTGACCAGGATCTGCCTGAGATTCCCATTCAGGTCTGAACTCTCAATCCGGTCCAGGTGAGCATCCACCCAGAATATCCTGAACACACAGGGATCACAATACATGGCATGTTTCCTCAGTATACTTTAGTAAGTAAGTAAGCTTTATTTATAGAGCACATTTATATACAGCATAAACTGACCAAAGTGCTTTACAATGACATAAAAGGCAAATAATACAGTATAACAATAATACAATAACAGCCCACATAGGCAAGAACCGGGGGTTAACAGTTCAGGGGGAAAGGAAGGCCAGGGAGTAAAGGTGGGTTTTTAGCCTAGACTTGAAGGCAGAAATAGAGGGGGCGGATCTAATGTCTTGAGGGAGCTGGTTCCACAGACGTAGGATAGTATTTCAATTCTGACAGGATAGATTAACACATGCTAAAGTCATATTACCATTTTAAAAACATACTGTACCATTGCAAAATGTGTCAAAAATATTTAATTTCGCTCTGTTGTACTTATTCTTGATTATCTCACTTACCTGCGTGTGTCGTAATCAAGTGTCAGGCCATTGGGCCAGCCCAGGTCAGTGTTGATGAGGACCTTTCTCTCTGACCCATCAAGGCACGCCCGCTCGATCTTGGCAATGTGCCCCCAGTCAGTCCAGAACAAGTACCTGGCAATTGGCAATCAAAGAAATGCATGAGACGTGCGCTAAGGTCAAACCCAATGTGAACCAGACACACACACACACACACACACACACACACACACACACACACACACACACACACATCTCTGTGTCAATCTCCTCACCCTTTACTGGGGAATACAGCGATTGCCCTGGGCTCGTCCAGGCTGTTGTTGATCAGAACCTTCCTTGCGGTGCCATCGAGGCGGGCCACCTCTATAGTGTTGCGACCCGTGTCTGTCCAGTACATGTTCCGGGACACCCAGTCCACCGCCAGACCGTCGGTAGTCTTCAGTCCCTGGCTAATCACAGTCTCCATACCAGTGCCGTCCAGATTAGACCGCCTGCAGAGACACATTGAACACATGGAACACAGCAATGAGAGCCTGCAGTGCTACAGATACACATTCAGTCACTAGTGCTACTCAGCGTTACAGATACACATTCAGTCACTAGTGCTACTCAGCGTTACAGATACACATTCAGTCACTAGTGCTACTCAGCGTTACAGATACACATTCAGTCACTAGTGCTACTCAGCGCTACAGATACACATTCAGTCACTAATGCTACTTTAAGGCAGCGCTACAGATACACATTCAGTCACTAATGCTACTTTAAGGCAGCGCTACAGATACACATTCACTGACTAATGCTACTTTAAGGCAGCGCTACAGATACACATTCAGTCACTAATGCTACTTTAAGGCAGCGTTACAGATACACATTCAGTCACTAATGCTACTTTAAGGCAGCGCTACAGATACACATTCAGTCACTAATGCTACTTTAAGGCAGCGCTACAGATACACATTCAGTCACTAATGCTACTTTAAGGCAGCGTTACAGATACACATTCAGTCACTAATGCTACTTTAAGGCAGCGCTACAGATACACATTCACTGACTAATGCTACTTTAAGGCAGCGCTACAGATACGCATTCAGTCACTAATGCTACTTTAAGGCAGCGCTACAGATACACATTCACTGACTAATGCTACTTTAAGGCAGCGTTACAGATACACATTCAGTCACTAATGCTACTTTAAGGCAGCGCTACAGATACACATTCACTGACTAATGCTACTTTAAGGCAGCGCTACAGATACACATTCAGTCACTAATGCTACTTTAAGGCAGCGCTACAGATACACATTCAGTCACTAATGCTACTTTAAGGCAGCGTTACAGATACACATTCAGTCGCTAGTGCTACTTTAAAGTAAGTCCATGACTTGTTCACGTTACAGATACACATTCGGTCACTAGAGCTTCTTTAAGGTAAGTCCATGACTTGTACAGGTCGTGCTGGCTTTAAGCTAATCAGTAACTGGCTGTTCATGAACGAAGGTGTCCTGATTGACGAGGTAGGAATGGATGTGCGGTACTCATCGTGTAAGCCTTACCTGATGACATCCAGCGACACGTCAGTGTAGTAGAGCTTGCCGTCGACGCTGTCGTAGTCCAGGGAGATGACGTTATGCAGCTCGGGCACCGGCACGTGCACGTCCGTGTGGTCGTTGGTATCCAGGGAGATGCGGCGCACGCTGACGCGGTTGGAGAACAACAGGTAGGTCTCCGGGCTGTCGTCACACGAGCGGCCGTCTGGCTTCAGCAGGATGCCGGTGGGGCAGGCACAGGAAGTGCCGTTAGGACGAGGCAGACAGAGATGGCTGCAGCCGCCGTTCCTCCGACTACACTTATTAAAACCTACGAGAGGGAGGTGAATCACATCAGTTTGAACTTATTAAAACCTACGAGAGGGAGGTGAATCACATCATTTTGAACTTATTAAAACCTACGAGAGGGAGGTGAATCACATCAGTTTGAGAGCATATGTAATAATGAAATACTGTATGTTCCAAACCCCAAAAAACTACAATAACACATGTTACAGTAATTATTTAAGCTGCAATATCCTTCCTTCCTTAGGAACCACACACTCAACCACATTGTAAATTCCCTTTAAATTGAGTCAGGAGTAAGTGGTTCCAATATATTATGGCAATGACATCCAACAATATAGAATACTGTCCCCACGTCCATGTGCAGTCTCATGAACTTATAACTCCTGGGTCATGGCGACTCCAGACACAGAGACTCATTGTGCTCCGACATGTTTATGTCAATGGATTTAGCAGAGATGAGAGAGAGAGAGAGACTGACAGAGAGAGAGAGAGAGAGAGAGATAGAGAGACTGACAGAGAGAGAGAGAGAGAGAGAGAGAGAGATAGAGAGACTGACAGAGAGAGAGCACTAGAGAGACTGACAGAGAGAGGGAGAGAGAGATGGACTGACAGAGAAAGAGAGAGAGATAGAGAGACTGACAGAGAGAGAGAGACACTGACAGAGAGAGAGAGAGACTGACAGAGAGAGACTGACAGAGAGAGAGAGAGAGACTGACAGACAGTGAGAGAGAGAGAGAGAGAGAGACTGACAGACAGAGAGAGAGAGAGAGAGACTGACAGACAGAGAGAGAGAGAGAGCGAGAGAGACTGACAGACAGAGAGAGAGAGAGAGAGAGAGAGAGACTGACAGAGAGAGAGAGAGAGAGAGAGACTGACAGACAGTGTGAGAGAGAGAGAGAGAGACTGACAGAGAGAGAGAGAGAGAGACTGACAGACAGTGTGAGAGAGAGAGAGAGAGAGACTGACAGACAGAGAGAGAGAGAGAGAGACTGACAGACAGAGAGAGAGAGAGAGCGAGAGAGACTGACAGACAGAGAGAGAGAGAGAGAGAGAGAGACTGACAGAGAGAGAGAGAGAGAGAGAGACTGACAGACAGTGTGAGAGAGAGAGAGAGAGAGAGAGAGACTGACAGAGAGAGAGAGAGAGAGAGAGAGAGAGAGAGAGAGAGAGACTGACAGAGAGAGGGATTGAAAAAGAAAGGCTGAGAGAGTTAGAGCAACAGAGAGACAATGATTCAATTCTGGTGTGGGAAACAGAGACATAAAAATTGTTTCCAGACAATCTTCCCCGACTCTTCTGATTACACAGCCCTCTTCTCTTGGCAGGGCTGAATGAAGGGGTGGGGGGGGGGGGGACGGGGGGGGGGGGGGGGGGGTCGGACTAATTTGAAACACAGCATGTCCTGTGAGCGACCACAATGGCAATAATCTGCCATCTCTTCCCCACTCTTGCTCTCTCTCTCCCAGCATGTGACTTATTGCTAACAGGGAATGCCGACGGGCCTGCGTCCAAAGGGAACCAATTTGTTCCTGCAATCACATTACGTTCAACTGCCTTGGAGACGACCAGCCAGCACGACAGGCCTCCAAAGACTACCGGAACTGGCTCAATCCATGGGACACAACCCGTGAAATGCACTCAGCATATTAAGAAGACAAGGACATGCTTATAGAGACATGGCCCTTAGATGTGTGTGTGTGTGTTTGTGTGTGTGTGTGTGTGTGGCTCAGTCTTGACGGTTTCCCGGGAGATAAAGTCGAGCAGTTTGCAAAATCGAAGAGTTAAGAGGAGGCCCCGCCGTGTAAAGGTCAAACTCACGAGAGACACTTGAGTTCCTGCAAGAGGAAATGGGGAGCAGGTCTGAACACTGCCCTCAGACTGCTTGTGCTTTGTGCTCGATGTGTTAGTATGTTTCACGACTGAACACTGCCCTCAGACTGCTTGTTGTCGATGTTTTAGTATGTTTCACGACTGAACACTGCCCTCAGACTGCTTGTTGTCGATGTGTTAGTATGTTTCACGACTGAACACTGCCCTCAGACTGCTTGTTGTCGATGTGTTAGTATGTTTCACGACTGAACACTGCCCTCAGACTGCTTGTGCTCGATGTGTTAGTATGTTTCACGACTGAACACTGCCCTCAGACTGCTTGTTGTCGATGTGTTAGTATGTTTCACGACTGAACACTGCCCTCAGACTGCTTGTGCTCGATGTGTTAGTATGTTTCACGACTGAACACTGCCCTCAGACTGCTATTGGTCGATGTTCTAGTATGTTTCACGACTGAACACTGCCCTCAGACTGCTTGTGCTCGATGTTTTGGTATGTTTCAGGTCTGAACACTGCCCACAGACTGCTTGTGATCGATGTTTTGGTATGTTTCAGGTCTGAACACTGCCCACAGACTGCTTGTGATCGATGTTCTAGTATATTTCACGACTGAACACTGCCCTCAGACTGCTTGTTGTCGATGTGTTAGTATGTTTCACGACTGAACACTGCCCTCAGACTGCTTGTGCTTCGTGCTCGATGTATGTAGTATATCTCAGTAAAATTACAAGAGGGTATTCAACAGCACTGGCCAAGCGGTCACAAGAGTAAGGACTGCAGGATGAGGGAGGAAAAGGGGAACAAGAAAGCAAGCACATCTGAGCCACTAGAGGGCAGTATTGCACTACAGTGCCCCTAGATGGCAGTATTGCACTACAGTCAACACAAACTAGACATTGCAGACCATCTGAACAACATCACTGCCATTTGATTGAACAGCAGAGCTGTGATGCACACACTTCACCTGAAAGGCCACAGAGTCAAATCAGTATTCACACATGAATATTCTAATGAGAGATGGCTGTCGGCCATTGTGAATATCTGGGCTGCATCTCTTCATGTGTACCCTGAAGGTTCACACGGGTGAAATGGAATCCAAAAACAGGCCAACCACCATTCCAACATGTTGATGTAGAAGACAGAAATCATATTCATGACACCATTCTAACATGTTGCTGTAGAAGACAGACATCATATTCATGAATTCATTCTACGTCTGGTGGCAGGTGTGTGTGTGTGTGTGTGTCTGTGTGGGAGTCCCTCACCTAGAGGCCTCTCGCGGTCCACAGCTTGTATGTCCATGAGCCCGGGCAGGTTGGACCGGACGGTGATGGCGTTGGTGCCGGTGGTCTTGTCCGCTCTCTGGATGCTGCGGCTCTGCCAGTCGGTCCAGTAGATGTGCGGCCCGAGGAGGGTCAGCCCGTACGGGTGCTGCACCGGAGACACCAGGATGCGGCGGTTGGAGCCGTTCAGGTCGGCCACTTCGATGCGCTGAGAGGGAAAGAAGAGGATCTCGATCACAGACGCAACTAACTTTAATCTCGATCACACACGCGACTAACTTTAATCTCGATCACAGACAACTAACTTTAATCTCGATCAAAGACGCAACTAATTTTAATCTGGATAACACACAACTAACTTTAATCTCGATCACACACAACTAACTTTAATCTCGATCACACACAACTAACTTTAATCTCGATCAAAGACGCAACTAACTTTAATCTCAATCACAGACGCAACTAACTTTAATCTCGATCACAGACGCAACTAACTTTAATCTCGATCACACACACAACTAACTTTAATCTGGATCAAAGACGCAACTAACTTTAATCTGGATCACACACAACTAACTTTAATCTGGATCACACACAACTAACTTTAATCTGGATCACACACAACTAACTTTAATCTGGATCACACACAACTAACTTTAATCTGGATCACACACAACTAACTTTAATCTCGATCACAGACGCAACTAACTTTAATCTCGATCACAGACGCAACTAACTTTAATCTCGATCACAGACGCAACTAACTTTAATCTCGATCACAGATGCGACTAACTTTAATCCCGATCACAGACGCGACTAACTTTAATCTCGATCACAGACGCAACTAACTTTAATCTCGATCACAGACGCAACTAACTTTAATCTCAATCACAGACGCAACTAACTTTAATCTCGATCACAGACGCAACTATCTTTAATCTCGATCACAGACGCGGCTAACTTTAATCTCGATCACAGACGCAACTAACTTTAATCTCGATCACAGACGCAACTAACTTTAATCTCGATCACAGAGGCAACTAACTTTATCGGTTGTTGGAATCCATTCTATATTCTAACTTCTTCCATGCATGGTATTACTCCTGTGAGATTGAAAAGTCTTTCTCTGTTTCTAATTATCATTCAGTCAAGAGTTGTGGAACAGGCCCCTCTTCTGCTGGATTCATCTCCGCCACTGGGGCTTTCCAGATAAGAGTAAGTGAAGGGCATGTCAGCTATTCTAGTGTAAACAGCGTCTTGTTGGATGTCTTACCTCAGTGTGAGCGTCAGCCCACAGGAGCTGAGAGCCGGCCTTGTCTATGGCCAGTCCGTTAGGCCAGCCCAGATTATTACTGATGAGAACTGTGCGGTCGGAGCCATCCATTCCAGACCTCTCCAGTTTAGCGTGCTCCCCCCAATCACTCCAATACATGTACCTGAAGAAGAGGAGGAGGAGGAGAGATCAGGAGGAGGAGAGAAGAGGAGGAGGAGAGATCAGGAGGAGGAGAGAAGAGGAGGAGGATAGATCAGGAGGAGGAGAGAAGAGGAGGAGGAGAGATCAGGAGGAGAAGAGAAGAGGAGGAGGAGAGAAGAGGAGGAGGAGAGATCAGAAGGAGAAGAGAAGAGGAGGAGGAGAGAAGAGGAGGAGGAGAGATCAGGAGGAGGAGAGATCAGGAGGAGGAGAGAAGAGGAGGAGAAGAGAAGAGGAGGAGGAGAGATGAGGAGGAGGAGAGAAGAGGAGGAGAAGAGAAGAGGAGGAGGAGAGATGAGGAGGAGAAGAGAAGAGGAGGAGAGATCAGGAGGAGAAGAGAAGAGGAGGAGAGATCAGGAGGAGGAGAGAAGAGGAGGAGGAGAGATCAGGAGGAGGAGAGATCAGGAGGAGAAGAGAAGAGGATGAGGAGAGATCAGAAGGAGAAGAGAAGAGGAGGAGGAGAGAAGAGGAGGAGGAGAGATCAGGAGGAGGAGAGATCAGGAGGAGAAGAGAAGAGGATGAGGAGAGATCAGAAGGAGAAGAGAAGAGGAGGAGGAGAGAAGAGGAGGAGGAGAGATCAGGAGGAGGAGAGATCAGGAGGAGGAGAGAAGAGGAGGAGGAGAGATCAGGAGGAGAGAAGAGGAGGAGAAGAGAAGAGGAGGAGGAGAGATCAGAAGGAGAAGAGAAGAGGAGGAGAGATGTAGAGGAGGAGGAGAGATGAGGCCCGATCAGTTTGTCATCCATGAAATACAGACGGACGAAGGCACGGTCATGTGCAGAAAACTTCATCACTTTTTCAAACAATGTCCAATGAGATCCTGCTGAAGGAATGTAGAGGCCAGAACTCACCCCATCTCATGGTAGAGAGCAATAGATGAAGAGGAGGAGGAGAGAAGAGGAGGAGAGATGAAGAGGAGAGAAGAGGAGGAGAGAAGAGGAGGAGGAGAGATGAAGAGGAGAGAAGAGGAGGAGGAGAGATGAAGAGACTCACCCCATCTCGTGGTAGAGAGCAATAGATGAAGAGGAGGAGGAGAGAAGAGGAGGAGAAATGAAGAGGAGAGAAGAGGAGGAGGAGAGATGAAGAGGAGAGAAGAGGAGACTCACCCCATCTCGTGGTAGAGAGCAATAGATGAAGAGGAGAGATGAAGAGGAGGAGGGATGAAGAGGAGAGATGAAGAGACTCACCCCATCTCGTGGTAGAGAGTAATAGATGAAGAGGAGGAGGAGAGAAGAGGAGGAGAGAAGAGGAGGAGAGAAGAGGAAGAGGAGAGATGAAGAGGAGAGAAGAGGAGGAGGACTCACCCCATCTCGTGGTAGAGAGCAATAGATGAAGAAGAGGAGGAGAGATGAAGAGGAGGAGGACTCACCCCATCTCGTGGTAGAGGGCAATAGCACGAGGACTGTCCAGGTTCTGCCACACCAGCACCTTACGCATGGACCCGTCCATATTAGCCACCTCGATGCGGTTGGTGCCGGTGTCGGTCCAATAGATCTTGCGGCCCAGGGAGTCCACAGCCAGCCCGTCAGTCGTCATGAGGCCTGAGGGGGAGATTCCTGTCAGACTCGATGCATTCATCATGATTGTGTGTGTGTGTGTGTGTGTGTGTGTGTGTGTGTGTGTGTGTGTGTGTGTGTGTCTGTGTGTGATTCCTGTCAGACTCCGTGCATTCAACACGAGTATGTTTGTGTGTGTGTGTGTGTGTGTGTGTGTGTTTGTATGTGTGTGTGTGTGTGTGTGTGTGTGTGTGTGATTACTGTCAGACTCCGTGCATTCATCATGAGTATGTTTGGGTAGATTCCTGTCAGACTCGGTGCATTCATCATGATTATGTTTGTGTGTGTGTGTGTATCTGTGTGTGTGTGTGTGTGTATGTGTGTCAATCATAGATAAGAGATTCATCAGGGCCTCTTTCCCCCTCACCAGTTGCAATGATGTCCTCCTGTGCCGTCCCATTGATGTTGGCTCGAGTGATCTTCTTCAGAGTGCTGTCTGACCAATACACTTTACCTGGAAGAGAGGAGATACGACCTTAGCATGGCATCGATGGATAAAAGTGCATCAGACTGCCTCAATCTGGGACACACACACACACACTCACACGCACACGCACACGCACACGCACACACACACACACACCCTCTTTAGGGTCGACCCCGATGGCGATGGTGTTCTTCATGGAGCCGTTGACAGCCAGGACCACGTCAGCGAAGTAGGGGATGTCCAGAGACACCATCCGGATGTCTGTGCGGCGAGCGAAGATCAGGAAGCTGCTCATTCCTGTGAGGGACGGAATTCAGCCATTATAGTTTCAGTCGAGGTGGAATGGTTTCAGCAGTTGAGTTTGATAAAGCATGCCAGGTACACACACACACACACACACACACACACACACACACACACACACACACACACACACACACACACACACACACACACACACACACACACACACACACAGCATGCCAGGTAGGCAGGAACACAAAGAGGCACGGTGACCGAGATACATTTCAGCACCTTGTTTAAACTTGAAGACTAAGCTACTAATGCACATTCACGCTGCCTCACTGCATTACTCAAGCCACAAACAGCTGAGGGTTGGTCTGCCGGTGTGATGGATGCAGGCATCAAAGGGGTGCTCGGGATCAGGGCTTAACCCTCAGAGCACCAGGGGGATTGTATGGGGGTGGATCCAGGGGGAATGTATGGGGGTGTGTGTGTGTATGTGTGTGTGTGTGTGTGTGTGTGTGTGTGTGTGTATGGGGGTAGTGTTTCAAAGGGCTTCCTGTGCTCTCTCAGAGAAGGCAATGACGCATGCTATGGAACATGCCCTAACCCTAACCCTAACCCATGCTATGGAACATGCTTCTGTGTGCCTCCACTGAGATACAGGCACAGCTGACGGCCAGGGCGAAGGTCAAGGGTCAAGATG
Organism: Sprattus sprattus; assembly: GCF_963457725.1. NCBI lineage: Eukaryota > Metazoa > Chordata > Actinopteri > Clupeiformes > Clupeidae > Sprattus > Sprattus sprattus. The sequence continues at coordinate 34,010,902 of NC_137927.1, forward strand.
GCAGAAGTTTGTGTACCCTGCCGTCAGTCTGTGATGCATTGTTATTCCGTAAACGCACATGTGAATACAATCACCTATGGTTGTTTCAGAGGATTATCCATCACACTTTCACACATTTTTCAGTAACCTTGTACTACATAGCTGCTCCATTAGTGTTTGGGTAAGGGTGTCCATTTTGAAAGCTTAATGAGTGTTTGGGTAAGGGCGTCCATTTTGAAAGCTTAATTAGTGTTTGGGTAAGGGCGTCCATTTTGAAAGCTTAATTAGTGTTTGGGTAAGGGCGTCCATTTTGGGCGCTTACCGTGGGCACAGGTCTTCCCGTCCACCTGGAGGGTGATGCCAGTGGGGCACGCACAGCTGGAGCCTTGGGGAGGAGGAGCCAGGAGGCACAGGTGGCTGCAACCGCCATTATTCACAGCACACGGGGTCCGCACTGCACAGGAGATGACAGATAAAATAAATAATAATAATTATTATTATTATTATTAGATGGATGTGGTCAAATAGAAAGAGACTAGTCAAGTAAACGGAATTATAGTAGTGATAGCACTGGCTGGTTTTCAGGGCGCTTATAAAACAAGAACATAAAGAAACTGATGGAGTCAACACCACATTACACAATCACATCGGAGGCTCTTAAAAAGTGTATTTTAGATCTGTGTGTTTATAGCAGCGCCATCAGTACCCATGCTTAGCACTATAGCTCAAACACACACACACACACACACACACACACACATTCCCCACCCCCAACATGGGATCAACTCCCCCCTAACCCTAACCATAACCCAACATCAGTACCCATGCTTAGCACTATAGCTCAAGCATTCCCCACCCCCAACATGGGACCAACCCCCCCTGAGGGGGACCCCATACATCACACACACACACACACACACACACACACACACACACACACACACACACACACACACACACACACACACACACACACACACACACACACACACACACACACACACACACACACACACTCACACACACACACACACACACACACACGGGGGACCCCATACATCACACACATCAACCTGGTATGAGCCCCCAGGTGCGGTGTGCTTTCTGCCCCAATCTCACAGGCCTGGGATCAGTTTACCCCAGCCCCTAATCCCCTCGGTGAAAAGACAGGACACTGGATACACACACACACACACACACACACACACACACACACACACACAGACAGACAGGACACTGGATACAAGACAGGGGCAGATTATTCTAGCACCTTGTCATGACATAGCCAGAAGGTAATGAGGTCACTCACAATAGTGAATAGCCTCACACATGCACTTGCTACACACACACACGCACACAAACACACACACACACACACACACACACACACACACACACACACACACACACACACACAGACAGAGACACAGACAGACAGACAGACAGACAGACAGACAGACACACACACAAACACACACACATACACACATTACTTCAAACTCCAACTCGATCTTGGAGCGCAGAGAAACTCAAATAATGTAAGTGCGTAACGACCGCTGTGCAGTTCTTATTTCCCAGAAGAGGACAGTGACAGTGCCTCCCAATTAGAGGCAGGAAATCAATTCAACATGGACCACAAATCCATAGCCACCGGGAGAGTGGATCTCTGATGATGATAAGTGAGCACTGCATAAAAGAACTGCAGCATTGACTAGGACAACGACAATTATAGAGTGCTATTCATAAAACAGAACCCACACACTCATCGCATTCCTTGATGGCAGACCAACTTTTAAGACAGCACAGTGTGGTCGAGTTAGATCAGTTTTTAAGCATTCCCCACCTGACAATCGTTGTGGTTGAGTTAGATCAGAAACGTTTCCCACCTGACGAGCGATGTGGTTGAGCTAGATCAGTTTTAAAGCGTTCCGTACCTGATGAGCGATGACGGTTGAGTTAGATCAGAAGCGTTCCCTACCTGACGAGCGATGACGGTTGAGTTAGATCAGAAGCGTTCCCTACCTGACGAGCAATGACCGTTGAGTTAGATCAGAAGCGTTCCCTACCTTACGAGCGATGTGGTCGAGTTATATCAGAAGCGTTCCATACCTTACGAGCGATGTGGTCGAGTTATATCAGAAGCGTTCCCTACCTTACGAGCGATGTGGTCGAGTTAGATCAGAAGCGTTCCCTACCTTACGAGCGATGTGGTCGAGTTAGATCAGAAGCGTTCCCTACCTGACGAGCGATGACAGTTGAGTTAGATCAGAAGCGTTCCCTACCTTACGAGCGATGTGGTCGAGTTAGATCAGAAGCGTTCCCTACCTTACGAGCGATGTGGTCGAGTTAGATCAGAAGCGTTCCCTACCTTACGAGCGATGTGGTCGAGTTAGATCAGAAGCGTTCCCTACCTTACGAGCGATGGCGGTTGAGTAAGATCAGAAGCGTTCCCTACCTGTCGAGCGATGACGGTTGAGTTAGATCAGAAGCGTTCCCTACCTTACGAGCGATGGCGGTTGAGTTAGATCAGAAGCGTTCCCTACCTTACGAGCGATGTGGTCGAGTTAGATCAGAAGCGTTCCCTACCTTACGAGCGATGTGGTCGAGTTAGATCAGAAGCGTTCCCTACCTTACGAGCGATGTGGTCGAGTTAGATCAGAAGCGTTCCCTACCTTACGAGCGATGGCGGTTGAGTTAGATCAGAAGCGTTCCCTACCTGTCGAGCGATGACGGTCGAGTTAGATCAGAAGCGTTCCCTACCTGACGAGCGATGACGGTTGAGTTAGATCAGAAGCGTTCCCTACCTTACGAGCGATGTGGTCGAGTTAGATCAGAAGCGTTCCCTACCTTACGAGCGATGTGGTCGAGTTAGATCAGAAGCGTTCCCTACCTTACGAGCGATGTGGTCGAGTTAGATCAGAAGCGTTCCCTACCTTACGAGCGATGTGGTCGAGTTAGATCAGAAGCGTTCCCTACCTTACGAGCGATGTGGTCGAGTTAGATCAGAAGCGTTCCCTACCTTACGAGCGATGTGGTCGAGTTAGATCAGAAGCGTTCCCTACCTTACGAGCGATGGCGGTTGAGTTAGATCAGAAGCGTTCCCTACCTGTCGAGCGATGTGGTCGAGTTAGATCAGAAGCGTTCCCTACCTTACGAGCGATGGCGGTTGAGTTAGATCAGAAGCGTTCCCTACCTGTCGAGCGATGACGGTTGTGTTAGATCAGAAGCGTTCCCTACCTTACGAGCGATGGCGGTTGAGTTAGATCAGAAGCGTTCTCTACCTTACGAGCGATGTGGTCGAGTTAGATCAGAAGCGTTCCCTACCTTACGAGCGATGGCGGTTGAGTTAGATCAGAAGCGTTCCCTACCTGTCGAGCGATGTGGTCGAGTTAGGCGGTTGAGTTAGATCAGAAGCGTTCCCTACCTGTCGAGCGATGTGGTCGAGTTAGATCAGAAGCGTTCCCTACCTTACGAGCGATGGCGGTTGAGTTAGATCAGAAGCGTTCCCTACCTTACGAGCGATGCGGTTGAGTTAGATCAGTTTTCTAAAGCGTTCCGTACCTGTCGAGCGATGCGGTCGAGTCAGATCAGTTTTAAAGCGTTCCGTACCTGTCGAGCGATATGGTCGAGTTAGATTAGTTTTAAAGCGTTCCGTACCTGTCGAGCGATATGGTCGAGTTAGATTAGTTTTAAAGCGTTCCGTACCTGACGAGCGCTGTGGTTGAGTTAGATCAGTTTCTAAAGCGTTCCGTACCTGTCGAGCGATGCGGTCGAGTTAGATTAGTTTTAAAGCGTTCCGTACCTGTCAAGCGATGTGGTTGAGTTAGATCAGTTTTGAAGGGTTCCGTACCTGTCGAGCGATGGCGGTTGAACATGTGGATGTCCATGAGGTTCTCCAGGTTCTCCACCAGCGTGGCCCGGTCCAGACCCGTCAGCTTGTTGGCGCTCTGGATGCTCTTGGAATGCCAGTCGGTCCAGAAGATCCGGTCCTCGTGAAGCGTCAGGCCAAAGGGGTGTGGCAGCTGGCTACTGATTAGAATCTGAAGAGGCACACACACACACACACACACACACACACACACACACACACACACACACACACACACACACACACACACACACACACACACATGAGAAACCTCGTATGAGACAAACAAGCTTGATGACACACTAAAATGTTTTCAACCAACTGAAGCCCATTTGTACCTGTCGGTCAGAGCCGTCAAAGTTGCCGTACTCGATGGTCTTCATGCCGGCGTCCGCCCAGTACAGTCTCTCCGTCTGGTAGTCGATGGCCAGGCCGTTGGGCCAGGTGAGATTGGTGGAGATGATGACCATGCGGTTGGATGCGTCCATTCCAGCACGCTCGATCTTAGGGCTGGCGCCCCAGTCCGTCCAGTACATCAATCTGGAGAAACATTAAGATGGCATTACATGGGCTGTGATGTCATTACATGGGCTGTGATGTCATTACATGGGCTGTGATGTCATTACATGGGCTGTGAGCACACACACACACACAGACACACACACACACACACACAGACACACATACACACACATTAAGATGTCATTACATGGGCTGTGAGCCATAAGCATGTACAGCATGTGCTTTATTAATGTTTGCACAGGACAAACCTTCTGTGTGTGTGTGTGTGTGTGTGTGTGTGTGTGTGTGTATTAATGTTTGCACAGGACAAACCTTCTCACTGTTAAAAAACCTAACACAGCATTTCAGCATTCAGAATTTGTGGTGTTGATGTTGGAATTAGTAAATTAGTGAACTTAAAGAATATCCCTAAACATTCCCTCTACCCAGCGAGAGACCTGAGACACACACACAGCTTCACATTCCTCTCTCTCTCCCTTTCTCACCCTCCTATGGGATCCACAACGAGACACACACAGACAGCTTCACATTCCTCCCTCTCTCCCTTCCTCACCCTCCTATGGGATCCACAACGATGTCCCGGGGGCGATCCAGATTCTCCCAAATTAGCACCGTGCGCATGCTGCCGTCTGCGTTGGAAACCTCAATCCTGTCTGTGCCTGAGACACGAAGCAGAGGACCAGATTAGTCCCAGAGAGCCATCATTATCAGGAGAATACCAGATCATTATTTTCTATTTGTCAGCTCTTTAGACATGT
>NC_137927.1:34021028-34023528 GCF_963457725.1 Sprattus sprattus
GCCGCGCCTGTTTAACTTGTGTCTGCCGAGCAGGAATTCTCTCGCCGCCGAGACGGAATGCTGGGGCGGAATGCCATGCTGGAATGTTGCTCTGCTCATAAACAAACCCCGGTGACAAAGCCTTCATCCCAGATTGGGTTGGCTCCAGTAAGCTGATAGATTTGGGGTAGCGCGACAACCGCCCTCGGAGGATCGACACGGGTTTCCATGCATCCCCCTTCCTCCACTTCACAGCCAGCCCTGCCATCAGCATGCCTGCCCGGCTCAAAGATGAGATTTAAGGGACTTTGCAAGTGTTCAATGTTTTTTAGGTTTTTTTACGAGAGCTAACCAGGCAGCACATCGTTCAACAGGGTTATGGGCCTCCTCAGCATGGCCTTGCTCACTTGGCTACATCTCTCCTTCTCCTTCTCTTTCTCTCTCTCTCTCTCTCTCTCTTTCTCTCTCTTTCTTTCTCTTTCTCTCTCTCTCTCTCTCTCTCTCTCTCTCTCTCTCTCTCTTTCTCTCTCTTTCTTTCTCTTTCTTTCCCTCTCTCTCTCTCTTTCTCTCTCCTTCTCTCTCTCTCTTTCTTTCCCTCTCTCTCTCCCTTTCTCTCTCTCTCTCTTTCTCTTTCCCTCTCTCTATCTCTTTCTTTCTCTTTCTTTCCCTCTCTCTCTCTCTTTCTCTCTCCTTCTCTCTCTCTCTTTCTTTCCCTCTCTCTCTCCCTTTCTCTCTCTCTCTCTTTCTCTTTCCCTCTCTCTATCTCTTTCTCTCTCTCTCTCTGTCTCTCTCTCTCTCTTTCTCTCTCTCTCACTCTCTCTCTCTCTCTCTCACTCCCTCCCTCTCTCTCTCTCTCTCTCCCTTTCTTCCCCTTTCTAGCTCACTGAGGCAGCACAAAAGAGGTCTGGCAGAAGCAGCCCTCTCTGGCTGACACAAATTTAATTTCCTCTTCTCCGACTTTATTTGTGAGGGAGGTTCCAGAGCACTGGGCTTCGTCTAACACAGGTGACTAAAGGCTCTGCACACTGTGGTGCGAGAGAGGCTGACTGTGTCTGGGACCAACTGGGACCAAAAGAGACAAAGTGTTAGGAGTGAGCGGGACAAAGTGTTGGGAGTGAGCGGGACAAAGTGTGGGGAGTGAGCGGGACAAAGAGTTGGGAGTGAGCGGGACAAAGAGTTGGGAGTGAGCGGGACAAAGTGTGGGGAGTGAGCGGGACAAAGTGTTAGGAGTGAGCGGGACAAAGTGTGGGGAGTGAGCGGGACAAAGGGTGGGGAGTGAGCGGGACAAAGTGTGGGGAGTGAGCGGGACAAAGTGTTGGGAGTGAGCGCTATACCTAACATTTACATTTACATTTAGTCATTTAGCAGACGCTTTTGTCCAAAGAGACGTACAAAGGAGAGAACAATCAAGCTAAGATAAATAAAACCTGGTGTTACAATAAATACTGCTTTTTTTTTTTTTTCAAGAAATAGAAAACAACATAGAAAGAAAAAGAAGTGCGGGACTGTCACTGCTTAAGTTCAAGTTAAGCCACTTAAGCAGTGACGGTAAGTAACAAAGTAACAAAACTACTTACTGGAAAAAGAACTGCAATGGGCATAGATCCAGTCATTTGCTCATCCCTTACACACTATAACTACAGAAGTCAACTTATATGGACGTCTTGACTGTATATTAGCGCTTTTTCTGAACCTGAATGCAACCTGAATGTAAGTGTTTGGTCCATCCAATCTAAATCTGGTATTTACCTTGGCTAATGACAGCCTTCCGGTTCTGTCCAATATAAATCTGGTATTTACCTTGGCTAATGACAGCCTTCCGGTTCTGTCCAATCTAAATCTGGTATTTACCTTGGCTAATGACAGCCTTCCGGTTCTGTCCATCCAGATCGGACCGCTCGATGACGTGGTGCTTGGCATCCACCCAGAACACGCGGCGGCTGGCGTAGTCGATGGTCAGTCCGTTGGGCCAGAACAGATGAGTATCTGCGATGATCTTCCGGTTTGAGCCGTCCATGTTGGCGTACTCTATGCGAGGGGTGTTTCCCCAGTCTGTCCAGTAGATCTTCCTGGAGGTACGAAAGAACAAGGAAGAAGGAAATTCTAATTATGTTTTTATTAGGTTTTTCCATTTCCTTTAGTGTGTTTTATAGCTTTTTGTGCATATAAACGGTCTGCAAAGTTCAAAAGTCCAGTGCGCGTTAGAGGGAGTAACTCTCTCCCACAGAAACCACTTTTCTCAGCTGCCTGAAACGCCTTGTTGGAATTCTAGTCCTTTTCCTTAGTTACAAGATGACTCAATCTCGTGACACAATCCTTACTGCCTGCCTAGATGACCAATCAGAGCACATGGAACAGACTCATGGGTAGTGGAACAGTGAATGAAGGCTTATGGGTAATGGAACAGTGAATGAAGGCTCATGGGTAATGGAACAGTGAATGACGGCTCATGGGGCGGTTCTTACCCCTCGGGCGGGTGGAGGGCGATGGCGCGGGGCTTCTCCATGCTCTGCCACAGGAG
>NC_137927.1:34046404-34048904 GCF_963457725.1 Sprattus sprattus
AGGGATAGAGAGAGACAGAGAGAGAGAGAGAGAGGGATAGAGGGATAGAGAGAGAGAGAGAGGGATAGAGGGATAGAGAGAGAGAGAGAGGGATAGAGAGAGACAGAGAGAGAGTGAGAGAGGGATAGAGGGATAGAGAGAGACAGAGAGAGAGAGAGAGGGATAGAGGGATAGAGAGAGACAGAGGGATAGAGGGATAGAGAGAGAGAGAGAGAGAGAGGGATAGAGGGATCGAGAGAGAGAGAGAGAGAGAGAGAGAGAGGAGAGAGAGAGAGAGAGGCCTGATTTACTAACAGGATTGCGCCCATTTCAGGCGTAAAATAGCGGTCGTAAACATAAAACGGTATTTACTAAGGGGTCGCAGCGCATATTAACGCCTGTGGGTGTGAACAGGGCAGGGGCTCGGAAACGTGGGTGGAAACCTGGGTGGAACGTGGGCATGGAGCGCAATTTAATGGGAGGAGAGAAGGTAAGTGCGCCTAATGATGTATTGCGTGGTATTTACTAAAACTGCCTGTCGAGCGCACGTCTCAATTTGCGGGATAATTCTCCGCCTCCTAAAAGCACGTCTTAACCAGGAAGCGCATTTTCCATTGAGTCTGAAAACGTTGATATTGCACCAGTTATAAGAGCAAGGCGAAGATATAGACAGAGACAGCGCACAGAAATATTTTTTTCAACTCGTATTACACTTTTTCAGTTAAGCATCCACAAATCATTAGACGGTACAGGTTAACCAGCCACGCAATACGTCTGAACCAGATCAGAGACATCGAAGCCTCCAACCGGAGATCACATTCCATTCCATCAGTTGTTAAACTCAGGACAACATTACAAATATTGGCATCGGATCATTTCAAACAGTTATATCATCAGCAGTTGGTATATTTCAGCCTTCACTCAGCCAAATATTCACCCAGGTGCTGGTCAATACATTTCCCCACTACCATAGCTGAAATTAGAGACATCAAACAGGACTTTTTTTGAAATCGCAAACTTTCCGAACGTAATTGGAACCATTGCTTGCACCCACATGCAAACATTCCCACCTTCAATCCACGAACACGTTTACCGAAACAGAAAGCACACATATTCAATGAATGTCCAGGTCATATGTGATGCCAACATGACCATTACTTACGTGGTAGTGGTCTGTCCATGACAGTTTTATCTTCCGGAATAGTGCCATCTATTCATGATTGAGCAACGGTGATTTTGGAGAGGCCTGGCTACTTGGTAAATGTATTTGTTTCAGTGGGGATATATTTTAGTGAACCCATGTCCCAGAACGTATTAATCTCGCCATGTACACACCTATATTGTTATAAGAGACAGTTTATGCATTAATGCCACCAATAGCATATTATTTATAATCGTGTTCTTTTAAACATCTCGCTGTAGGTGATGGCGGGCAAAACAACAATATAACTCATGGAATCAGGTTCAATGATTGAGCGAACGTGAACCAATATCTATCTCCTCTCCGCTGAACCTTAGTTTTTTCTTCCTCGAATCTCCATGGTGGGCAGTAACTTGCAGGCAATTTCTCCAGCCTTTTAACGGTGCGCTAAATAATGATTGCCCAGCGCTGATCTGGCTTGATAAATATCACGGAAAATGCGGGGAAACACTGTGCGTTAATGTGCGCCTCGCAAAGGCACAGATTAAGCTGCGTTCGCAAATAAATCTTAGTAAATCAGGCTCTTTAAAGGGCGGAGTAAGCACACAGTGCCCAGCGCAGATGTGGTTTGATAAATAGCACGGAAAATGCGCAAAAACACCGTGCGTTAATTTGCGAACGCAGATTAAGCAGCGCTCGCATATTAGTAAATCAGGCCCTTAGTGTGTGTGTGTATATAAGATATAAGTAAAAGAAATAAAACACTACACTAATTAAACTCTTTTTAGATTAAACTAAAAAAACATTATTTTTTACTAATTGAACTTAAGGTTTGCACTAACAGTAATTAAAAAGGAGACACTCATGAACACAAGGAGGTTATGGAAATGGCTAAAATGCATTTATATTCACATGCTAGCACACATCAGAACTGCAGTAGTCTCATCTTGACAGGATGTATATACACACACACACACACACACACACACACACACACACACACACGCTAGCACACATCAGAACTGCAGTAGTCTCATCTTGACACAATGTATACATTTACAGATCAACTATCTCACACCCTCCCCAACACCACTCCTAGATCTGACACAGTATCCATGTCTATGCTCACATTACTGACACAGAATGTGTCACCACGAGAAATATTATGACACTGGATGCATGTAAGGCTGCTGTAATCAGTGTGTGTGTGTGTGTGTGTGTGTGTGTGTTTCTACATGTAAGGCTGCTGTAATCAGTGTGTGTGTGTGTGTGTGTGTGTGTGTGTGTTTCTACATGTAAGGCTGCTGTAATCAGTGTGTGTGTGTGTGTGTGTGTGTGTGTGTGTTTCTACATGTAAGGCTGCTGTAATCAGTGTGTGTG
>NC_137927.1:34056404-34058904 GCF_963457725.1 Sprattus sprattus
AGTTAAGGGCTGGGATTGTGCTGAAAGGTCTGCTTTCAAGACCATCCCCCCCCAGACTGAAGTCAGTCATTTCAGTGAATGTTGCTTCCACCAAACAGGATTTCAAGGGTTAGATGAAGAGATACATGACAACTAACCGTCATGACACACACACACTCATGCAGTCACACACACTGAGAGACACACACACACACTCATGTAGTCACACACGCAGAGAGACACACACACACACACTCACGCAGTCACACACGCTCTCTGAGAGAGACACACACACACTCATGCAGTCACACACTCATGCAGACACACACACTCACGCAGTCACACACACTGAGAGACACACACACACTCATGCAGTCACACACGCTGAGAGAGACACACACACTCATGCAGTCGCACACACTGAGACACACACACACTCATGTAGTCACACACACTGAGAGACACACACACACACTCATGTAGTCACACACTCATGCAGTCACACACGCTGAGAGAGACACACACACACTCATGTAGTCACACACGCTAAGAGAGACACACACACACACTCACGCAGTCACACACACGCTAAGAGAGACACACACACACACTCACGCAGTCCTGCAGATGGCATGATTCCTTTGGTTTTTGGCTTCATGGATGAAGTGCATGTCACTCTCACAAACATACTGCCCACATTCATAATAATAACTAGAATGCGTTTCGTGAACGAACTGCGAGAGTGTGCTTGCTCTGTGACAGAGAGAACAAGTGCCTATGAATTAACATGTATTTACATCTACTCAATCAGTGTAGTGGGGCCTTCTTCCAATATATTTTAGCAAGCAACCAAGCTCAACCATTATATTTTGGCTCCACTGATGTTTAGACATATGAGGGTATCTCAGAGTTTCGTTATACTGACTTACTGAGCTAAGTGAATTGTTGAAATTGCTATCTTGGTAAAAGGAAACATCTCTGCAACAATATTGGAATGAATGCGGTTACATAGCCAGCTTTACTTAAAGTTTATTGTAAGATAGGCCTATATGTTAGACTTAATGCAGTTAGAGTTAGACTGTAGGTCTAGTATCAAACGTAAGCAACACTTTTACTGTATAGCTAGAGAGCACGTGTATCACATTGGTTTATAGTCTGTCAAATTAGTTCTAGTTATTGGTGTTCGTTGGCATAAAAAGTTAGTCTTCTCTTATAAGCCTATAGTACATCTGATTAGAGCTAGCAACCATGAAAAACCTCTTCTGAAACTAAAAAGGATAACTATGACTAAAACTAATATGCATTTTTGTCTTAAGACTGAATCTAAAATAGCTGCCAAAATTAATACATCTCAGTGTTCATTTTGGCAGCTATTTTAGATTCAGCAGCTATTTTAGATTCAGTGCATATTAGTTTTAGTCACATTTAGTCATAGTTATCCTTCTTAGTTTCAGTCTAGTTTTCGAAAACTGAGCACACTACAACAGCTACGCTGTGTGTACTTCCTCAAACGTTTTTCAGTTAACCTAATGATTCAAGGTCTCTCATGAATCATTACTCCCAGGACACGGGTTAATGTTAACTCACGCTATCGGTCACAACAAGTTACTTGGGATATGCTACCTCATAGTTAGCTAACGTTAGCTAGCTAAACGTTTACAGAGGCTAACGTGAAGCTTCAATCAAAAATGATTAGCTAGCTTTCCAAGCTAGCTGACACAACCTAAACACTCGACTGCCCCTTTGAAGTCAACTTAACGTTGGCTAATATATTCTAATAACTAGTTATCATTGACAGTTACAAGCTAATTTACCAAACTCCTTTCTGTCCTAAATTGAGCAGTTGCTGGTGTGAGCTACAATATGGGAGCTAGCAAAGCCATTTCTAGCTCTACTTCACAATACTGCTGCCTAGTGTAATAAGTTAACGTAAAACATAAATGTTTATAAAGTATCAGACATAAACAGGATACAACACACCAGTTACCAATTGATATTATGTGTTTATATATACCGAAAATGTCAGTAAATCCAGATGATGATTATGCTGCTGCTGCTGTTGGTCCCGTCGCAGGTCCCGTCGAAAACCCTGGAGTCGCGACCCTGTCAGTTGTTTCCATGTGAAATCAATGGAATGCTTCACTTTTTGGCGCCGTATTGACAACTGTCTGTCACTCGCACACTGTGCTTGTAAATTATTTTTCAAGTTTGCACGTACCTATTTATGCGAGTGAAATACTCGCACTGTAGAGCCCTGGAAGGTGTCTCTTAATATTCCTACAGTTGAATGGAGAACGACTGATAGAGCGGGTGACGTCACAATGGCTCAACCTTCCCCATGTTAGTCAATGAGAGAAAAGGGGGATGAAAAAATGGAATAAAAAAGGAGTGACAAGGAGTACCGCCACGAAAAGTCATAGCAGCTTGCACCGGATCGGGCCGGACGTTTTGGTGTTTGAATGGCGTCTCTAGCTCAATCGGGCGAGGAGTAGTTAGCTGCAAGAAAAACGTACGGAATAAA
>NC_137927.1:34061404-34071404 GCF_963457725.1 Sprattus sprattus
GTGTGTGTGTGTGTGTGTGTGTGTGTGTGTGTGTGTGTGTGTGTGTGTGCCGGGTGCGTTATTCCCCGGCTGAATAAATCATGTAATTTACCCCTATACTTTCCTGTCAAGGTCTGAAATTACATTTGGAGCCCTGCCCTGTTTCAGAATAGCGGTATAGTTAGGGTTCTTGTTTTGGACTTAGAGAACAATTGGATTATGTAAATGTGCCTCTTATTTCTTTGGGACAAATGTGTGGTGTGGGGCCAAGGCTCGACGATGTCCAAAATAGCACATAGAGTCAAGAAGACCAAAGACAACTTCAGTTGGCTGTGCTTGAATAGGCTTGTTGTTACCATGTCAGTTATAATAGAAACAATACAATGCAGTGGATGTGCAATAGATGCTAGGCCTATTAAGAGTATTTTGAGGATTCATTTAGCAGATAGACGAAGGCAAATGTTCACTTCAATCTTGTAGATAATAATAATAATAATTCATTTTATTTGTTGAGCACTCTTCATTCAGGCAGAATCTCAGAGTGCTAATATATATATATAACAATTCCCCCTTCCCGTTTCTCATGTTAAGAGAAAAAGCGGTGAACAAAAGTAGCAGCCCTGTAAAACCTCCACTTACAATCTTCAAAGGGATAGTAACTCATTCATCTTACTATTGCTAACAACCTGACATAGGTATCAATATGCCATGACATAGCCAAGGACAGGGTCATGTCCTGGTGACTTCCTGAGACACCCTGAGACCGGGGACAGGTGTTCAGAGACACACACACACACACACACACACACACACACACACACACACACACACACACACAGAGAGAGAGAGAGCTACAGTTCACACTGAGTGCTGGCCCACGCTGGCCCCTCCTCAGTGTAGTTTTTTCACTACCTGAAACTAATTCCGTGTGTAAAGCATTAAACAGAACCTGCATGCTTCACATTTTCCAGAGCATTTAAGAGAACAAGTTCAGCAGAAGTTCACACAAAAGTTCATCATAAGGTCAGCCATATCCTTTCTATGGCCGTGTTTCCGTTTACAATATAGAGCTTTTTCAGAGTGTTATCTGGCAAAAAGACAAGGGAGAGACTTGGTGGCTCCACAGACAGCACCAGTCACAGAAAACACCAGTCACAGACAACACCAGTCACAGACAACACAGCTCCACAGACAACACCAGTCACAGACAACACAGCTCCACAGACAACACCAGTCACAGACAACACAGCTCCACAGACAGCACCAGTCACAGACAACACCAGTCACAGACAACACAGCTCCACAGACAACACCAGTCACAGACAACACAGCTCCACAGACAGCACCAGTCACAGACAACACCAGTCACAGACAACACAGCTCCACAGACAACTCCAGTCACAGACAACACAGTCAGCAGTCACAGTCAGCAGTCAGCACAGCTCCACAGACAACACCAGTCACAGACAACACCAGTCACAGACAACACCAGTCACAGACAACACCAGTCACAGACAACACAGCTCCACAGACAACTCCAGTCACAGACAACACCAGTCACAGACAACACCAGTCACAGACAACACCAGTCACAGACAACACCAGTCACAGACAACACAGTCAGCACAGCTCCACAGACAACACCAGTCACAGACAACACCAGTCACTGACAACACCAGTCACTGACAACACAGTCAGCACCAGTCACAGACAACACCAGTCACAGACAACACCAGTCACTGACAACACCAGTCACTGACAACACAGTCAGCACCAGTCACAGACAACACCAGTCACAGACAACACCAGTCACTGACAACACAGTCAGCACCAGTCACAGACAACACCAGTCACAGACAACACCAGTCACAGACAACACAGTCAGCACAGCTCCACAGACAACACCAGTCACTGACAACACCAGTCACTGACAACACAGTCAGCACCAGTCACAGACAACACCAGTCACAGACAACACCAGTCACAGACAACACCAGTCACAGACAACACAGCTCCACAGACAACACCAGTCACAGACAACACAGCTCCACAGACAACACCAGTCACAGACAACACCAGTCACAGTCAGCACCAGTCACAGACAACACCAGTCACAGACAACACCAGTCACAGACAACACCAGTCACAGTCAGCACCAGTCACAGACAACACCAGTCACAGACAACACCAGTCACAGACAACTCCAGTCACAGACAACACCAGTCACAGACAACTCCAGTCACAGACAACACCAGTCACAGACAACACCAGTCACAGACAACACAGTCACAGACAACACCAGTCACAGACAACTCCAGTCACAGACAACACCAGTCACAGACAACACCAGTCACAGACAACACCAGTCACAGACAACACAGTCACAGACAACACCAGTCACAGACAACTCCAGTCACAGACAACACCAGTCACAGACAACACAGTCACAGACAACACAGTCAGCACCAGTCACAGACAACACCAGTCAGCACCAGTCACTGTCAGCACCAGTCACAGTCAGCACCAGTCACTGTCAGCACCAGTCACAGTCAGCACAGCTCTACCAAGATCTTGGACACGAGGCAGAACCTGCAGGACCACAGCAAGAGGAGTAGAGATCTCTAGGACCATACCATTAATATCCACACTGGGGGAGGAGGAGGAGGAGGAGGAGGACCATACCATTAATATCCACACTGGGGGAGGAGGAGGACCATACCATTAATATCCACACTGGGGGGGAGGAGGAGGACCATACCATTAACATCCACACTGGGGGAGGAGGACCATACCATTAATATCCACACTGGGGGGGAGGAGGAGGACCATACCATTAACATCCACACTGGGGGAGGAGGAGGAGGACCATACCATTAATATCCACACTGGGGGAGGAGGAGGAGGACCATACCATTAATATCCACACTGGGGGGGAGGAGGAGGACCATACCATTAATATCCACACTGGGGGGGGGGTGGAGGAGGAGGAGGACCATACCATTAATATCCACACTGGGGGGGAGGAGGAGGACCATACCATTAATATCCACACTGGGGGGGGGAGGGGGGGAGGAGGAGGAGGAGGACCATACCATTAATATCCACACTGGGGGAGGAGGAGGACCATACCATTAATATCCACACTGGGGGAGGAGCCCCATATCATTTCCGCTCCATGTGCCCACTGCTGTGCCCTAACGACACCCCTGGCAGCTGTGGCAGTTGGCACGTTCTATATGCTGTAATACACCATCCAGATCCCATCAAAAGCTGACGTCCCCACCCTTCTAAATCCATTTGCTCCGCGATTCAGAGCTATTGAATTACCTGGAATAGGCAACTTATATATAGCCTGGTTTGCAAGAGCATTTTAAACACACACAAAACAGAACCGATTGAGTTGTTGTTCTAAGTACACTGGAGGTTATATACTGTATACTTACTTTCTAGATACTTTCAAGATGCATGGTTTGTGCTTTCAAAGACTGTGGTCCTCCAAAGAGTTGGAAGTAATCATCGCTTAAAATAGCCCTCCCACAAGACATTCATTACAGTAACCAGTCATGTTTTCGGAACCATAGTAACCATAGTAACCATAGTAGTGTAAAATGGCTCTCAAAATAATGAAGGAAAAGGTAACGTTGGTTTATGATGTACATGATGCAATCCTCAGGGTTCTGTTGTACCATTCAATAACTGGCTGTCAAAATGTCAGGTTTTCTTTTTGTATAGGTGGTGTTTGAGCAGATGATTTGGACTGCCACCCACCCTTGAGGCCCTTTTCACCAGGTTCAGCAACGCAAGACAGACCTGAGATGATTGCTCTCACTGACGCCACTAATGACCCTAAAGTGTACATTTGAGGTGTACATGTGTTTGGTTGATAAGCATTACATTCACACACTGGAGTGTTGTAGCTATACCACCCAATGGGGAAAATACAGGACAGTTGTGACAGGCTGGCTGTGCTGGGCTGGTGCCACACAAATAAGTAGCCACCCATTTAATGTGTGTGTGTGTGTGTGTGTCTCTGTGTGTGTGTCTGTGTGTGTGTGTGTGTGTGTGTGTGTCTCTGTGTGTGTGTGTGTGAGTGTGTGTGTGTGTCTCTGTGTGTGTGTGTGTGTGTGTGTGTGTGTGTGTCTCTGTGTGTGTGTGTGTGTGTGTGGGATTACAGTACACAGAAACAGATCTGACAGGTATGAGCAGAGGACCCTGGCAAACATCATAGATGAATGTCAGTCGAACGGTATTTCCTTCAAAATACACTTTCTCTCTCTCTCTCTCTCTCTCTCTCTATTGCATCACATTTATGCATAACAATTTCCAAGCACCAAATGGCACTGGTTCAAAAGAAAAGCCCCACTATCACAAGTGTGTTATCACATAACATGCGAACATTTCACAGGAAATTAAAAATACCATGTGTCATACGTTTTGCTGAAAAATATGCTATTTTCCTATCCTGGGAGTTCCATTTCAATCTACTGCTAAAATATCAAATCCTCTTACTGTTATTGTTCCCCTTGATATAGTCTCTATTGGCATTAGTGCTACTAGGGTTCAGTGTTCCCCTTGATATAGTCTCTATTGGCATTAGTGCTACTAGGGTTCAGTGTTCCCCTTGATATAGTCTCTATTGGCATTAGTGCTACTAGGGTTCAGTGTTCCCCTTGATATAGTCTCTATTGGCATTAGTGCTACTAGGGTTCAGTGTTCCCCTTGATATAGTCTCTATTGGCATTAGTGCTACTAGGGTTCAGTGTTCCCCTTGATATAGTCTCTATTGGCATTAGTGCTACTAGGGTTCAGTGTTCCCCTTGATATAGTCTCTATTGGCATTAGTGCTACTAGCAGTGACGTGCGGTGAGGTTCACAGCTGGTGAGGCACAGAAACCGGAAGTGATTACGTCATTCCGATCTCTAGTTGTTTAAAAAAAAAAAAATAGAAATGTATACATCATACATGTATATGCTTATGGTTTAAAAATTGTCATGTCACCAGAACTGAAAAAACATCATGTTTTATTGTCTAATACTATTTTTTTAAACGATTATTATTACAAGAAGTTATGCGGCTCAATAGTTAACTGACTTTTATGACAGCTAAACGTACAATCGGTGTGGTAATTGAACTTTTACACCGTGTCAAATAAGATATTAATCGTTACAAGGAAGCGTATGTAGCCCTCCCACCAATGATATGGCTCATTTCAATTTGTCTAGGGAAAATATAACCTTTTACATAACTCGGCAGTGATGGGCAGTAGCGTCACTACATTTGTCAGTAGCTTGGCAGTTACGTCGCTATTTACAAAACCAAGTAACTTTTCAGTAGCTAAGCTCTTTTATTGATCAAGTACCGCAGTAGCGTCCTCGAAAGCTAATTTATCCTGGACCTTTCTGATGTTCATTCATAACAGGCTTCCCTGCAGCCATTAAACACAAAAAATAAGCAGTACATCACTTTAGGCGAGACGAGTGAAAATAGATAGATAGATATCGTCATTTCAAGTACACCAGACGCTGCTCATACATTTAAAATGAATTCTCCCCTAATTTTAAATGGGTAGTTTGCATGCAGATTCTAGGCAACCGGATAACTAGAATGCTGTTGATATTTAGATACAGCTGAAGATGATGAAAGTTAAAAAGTGAAAAGTCCGTGCGACGAGTGAAACTAAATATGTTTTCAGATGCCTTCTTTGTAATCCAAAGAAAAAGTTCCTGTCAACGTCAATGACATCCAACACAAACATACGAACACACGAATTTCATCCATTCAACCGTTTTTATCTGACTGACAGTTGTGTTGATCCCTAAAATTGAATTGACTTGGCATGCAGTTTGTTTAACTGAAAGTAGCTTCTAATGTATCAAACTACTTTTGACAGGTTTATGTAACTTAGCTTGCTACTTTTTTTTGAGTGTCTGTGTAGTGAAGCTGAATTTATTGTAGAGTAGCTGATAGCTTAGCTCACTACAAATATAGCTTGCCCAACAATGCAACTCGGACACTTGAATTCGAAGTTGAGAAAAAAACACTTACATATTTATTTACACAACGTATTAACAAGCAAACAGGTAAACACCACAGACATAGCACACAATACCAAAATGTTCTACTGACCGGTATAATTTAAAGTTGGTGCACTCGCAAGCTCCTAATCCATTCACGGCTCCCTGCACCTAGCAGCCTTTAGCGAGGTTTGTGTTCCGCATGAATATGTCCCGTTGGAAAACATGAAACACTCCAATGCAATGTCAATACCTTCGGTCCCGTCGTTTGAATCAAACATTTTAGCTCCGCCATTGGTCTCCCATTATTAATCATTTCACGTTTGGACTGCAAGTCCAATTTTGAGAGCTGCTTCAGGTTAGCAATGCAATCTTCCATTTTCGCCGTCAAGGTCAAGTAGAAGTGTGTAGAAGAAGACAAGTCCAACGTAAGACTATATACCCGAGAATTGCGCTCTCGCTCGCCCACTTTACTGAATCAGTGCTACTGCCTGCCTCAGTAAGCAATATTTTTCAATGCATTTTGAGCTCAACTCAAAGGTTCTGCGCTTGCGCACGCATGCGTAAAACCCAGTTTGGAGTGATTGCGCAATCCCTACTGAGGCACTGGTTCAGCTGTCCATAGACAGCAATGCATTTGCCTCAGTACACGGCACGTCTACTGTCCCTGGGAACCGGAAATGCTCAAATTCAGCGATTTTGATAATAAAAATGCTCGAAATGATCGGAATCATGCAGAAATGACACTCGTAACACAGATAACTAGAGAAATATGAATATTTATTTTATAATACATAAATATATATGATTATTATAATTGAAAAAAAATATATTTTTTTAATATTTTTTTTTTTTACTTTTCAAAATGACAGGTGAGGCTCTGCCTCCCCTGCCTCCTATGACTGCACGTCCCTGGCTACTAGGGTTCAGTGAATACATATGCTATTTATTCAGAATCAGCAGTGCATTGCATGGTACATTTACCTCCATGCAACCCAGGCTGAAGTAGGCCTACAGACATGAAAAGCCGAACCATATAATACTGTAGTTGTGTGGAATTCCACTGACCAATGACGTATCCGAATCACATATCACAATTTATATGAACACGGAGTGTGTAGTAAATAAAAACAAGTCTATTAGATTCACACACCCAATAAGAACCCGCAATTAGGAATAGCTCCACGTGATATTATTAGATTGGCGCTCCACTAAAATAAATATTACGGACACTTTTAAGGGCATTCCCCACTTACCAAACGATAATTCTTCAAGTTACACATATGCAGTGGGCTACCCAGAATTGCAAGTCAAGTGAGTCAGGTTAGTTAAGTTAAATGTAAAGGACTTGTTGGTCAAAGTCGCCTTATAGACTATTTTTTGAGGGAAACGGTTTTCGCACTGTCCTCCATAGGGCCTAGTACACTCTCGGCAGTATTAATGAAATCCAAATGTCTTTTCATAAGTAAGTTTTGCTGTTCCAACTCAGCATCAACCATCGCTAGCGCATAGCCTACCCCATTTAAAATAACAGATTAAACAATAAAATAAAACTCAATATACCACTACCGTTATGTCTTAAATAGAACCAACGGACTAGAAAACAAACAAATATACACAAGAGTAAGCTTCGACATTGAAGTAGGTGCTGCTTCATGTGCTGATCGAGAAGTATGCGCAGTGGGTTAAGCAGTTGATTCCAACGCTTTGCATGGTTGCATATTCCGAAAGACTTCGATCACGTTGGAAAGGCAGGGGCTCATTATTTCAAGGTATAAAGTGGCGAATAGCAATGTAACAGCGGTGCAGAGTGCGCGAAACAACTTCACAGTCCTCTACAGACTGAACATCTAGCGTTAAAAACTACTGCAGGGTTGGAAAAGGCAATGGCAACTTTTAAATGGAGAGATAGCCATGAGTCCAAGGCTCTACAAACTCTGATAACCTCTGGGGGGGTTTGAGAACATTCAAAGTACTAGTTTGACCGAATACTTTTGTGAAAAATCATGTGATAACTATTTATTTTTTATAAACTGTGACCTTTCTACGATTTAGTCTGGCGAAAAATAATGGTCTGCTCTCACTTTTTCGCGAAACTCGTCTAAAAATATCTAAGTGATCCCCCTATGCCTGGTTTGGTATAGTCCGGTGCTCCTTTTGATCACACCAGCAGCGGCTCGCGAGCACAACATGTTGAAGATTTCACAAGTGGCGGTGCGGTAGTTTTAGTATATAATCTGCCGCGAGCGTCAACTTTTCAACTTTAGATGGGTCGTAACTGAAGGGACTACACATACACAGCCATGATATGAAATTAGTTAGGTGTTTCATTTCCGTTGATTCAGAGGAGCTTATTTGAAAACCCGCAAAGACCAGAGCTGCAGAAATATAGGCTAGATCCAGGAGAGACAACAGCCGAAATGAATCTTGCGGTGCTTTGTGGTACTCTGTTAACCATGATGCTTCTCAGCCCAGGTAAGTGCTTTCGTGAAAGATGTTTTGTTTTCGTGATGACTTGAGATGTGGGGTCTACAGTCTCAGCTGCATTGGAAGTATCTTACTGGGAAATGTATATATATTTTTTATCAATATGTCCCCTATACACCCAAACCTTTTGAAGTACTTGTAGTCATAGTCAACAGTGTTTCCTTCTAGTCTTTACAGGAGTTAAGGCTTCACATTGACTTTAATTCACTTATAACTCAGTTTTTATGCTTTTTAAAAAACTGAATGAATCACGATATTCCGATTAACATAAAGCCGAAATGGAGGACGTTAACTTGTTCCAAGGTGATCTACACTTACAATCCAATCACCATTCATATTGTATCTTGCCTAGGCTGTATCACGTAGGCTAAATAATGTCATATCGTCCCCCTTATAAACAGCAGTGAAATAAACACCGCGCGGATGAAGCTTAATATAGGGTGCTTTCTTCATACTCTTCTCCCGGGTGACTATTTTAAAACATGATGTGCGCATCATGTTAAAGCCGTTTGCCTGACAGTTGTCATAGACATAGGATAACACACTAGGGTTTTCCACTGTCCTCTGTCAGCTAAACAGGGATTTACAACATGTTAGAACAGCCGCCGCAAGCGTGTTGGAATGTTGGAACCTCACCGTCTTTCCCCCCTCACACCGCGGCATGGGTTCTTTCTCTTGTAGTGAACACATCAAAACATACACACACACACACACACACACACACACACACACACACACACACACACACACACACACACACACACACACACACACATGCTGACATTTATCACTAGAATATATGTTAAGACGCTTTTATTGTGTGAAATGTGTGTTGTGCTGGCTTTCTTGTACTACATTGATAACAGGCGGCATAACATGCGTAATTGTACAGGAAATCAAAATGCCATAACTAGGACAGATTCTTAAATGTCAACCAGATACGATATCTGAGTGAGAACAAAAGACCACCGGATACCACCAACAATAATTATATGGCTGCTTGCTTATCGGGAACTTCTTTCATAACCCTTGGACCTTTGTCATTCGCTATTGAATTCCCTGTCAAACAACTTGCCATTATCTTCAGAGGCGCAATTAATTATTTGATGCGTTATATTTCTGTGTTAGTAACTTGTTTAATTTGTATATGCATATGGGATATATTGATATATAAAGTACCGTATGTCTCAATTTGGTTGGTATATGGAGTAGAATTTCAAGACTTTTGTATGAGATAAAGATTAACGCAATTTCACTCTTCCTGTGAGAAACGATGAACCATGAAACTGTACCCCTGTACTATTTTACACCCTGAAAACATTCTTTTGGTTCATCATTATAAAAATATTTAGATTCTGATCCAAGTGGTGCTGGTGTAACGGTGTTAGAAATTGTCATAGGTTTAGGCTGGATACCCATATGGTGTAATTGAAACAAGGAGAACAAATAAGGCTTGAAATGTAAATTAATTTACAGTTCTTTGTGGTGTTTCTGTATGGTGAAAGAATATGGCATGTGA
>NC_137927.1:34098904-34101404 GCF_963457725.1 Sprattus sprattus
TGATGTAGTTTAGTGTGTGTGTAGTTTAGTGTGTGTGTAGTTTAGTGTGTTTGTAGTTTAGTTAGGGTTGGTGAGCGTTAGGGTTGATGTAGTTTAGTGTGTGTGTAGTTTAGTGTGTGTGTAGTTTAGTGTGTATGTAGTTTAGTTAGGGTTGGTGAGCGTTAGGGTTGATGTAGTTTAGTGTGTGTGTAGTTTAGTGTGTATGTAGTTTAGTGTGTATGTAGTTTAGTTAGGGTTGATGTAGTTTAGTGTGTGTGTAGTTTAGTGTGTATGTAGTTTAGTTAGGGTTGGTGAGAGTTAGGGTTGATGTAGTTTAGTGTGTGTGTAGTTTAGTGTGTATGTAGTTTAGTTAGGGTTGGTGAGCGTTAGGGTTGATGTAGTTTAGTGTGTGTGTAGTTTAGTGTGTGTGTAGTTTAGTTAGGGTTGGTGAGAGTTAGGGTTGATGTAGTTTAGTGTGTAGAGTCCCTTTCAGGACATTCTCAAGATCTGTGCTTTGAGAGAGCCCTCTGAAATGACAAGTTCATGGACCTATCTCTGGCTGTGTGTGTGTGTGCGTGTGTGTGTGTGTGTGTGTGTGTGTGTGTGTGTGTGTGTGTGTGTGTGTGTGTGTGTGTGTGTGTTCATGGACCTATCTCTGGCTGCGGAAATGTTTACTCTTCAGATGGTAGCATTTGCTAGCTCTAGCTTACAGTCAATCAGCCTCTCTCCCTGGCTATTTTTTCCCTTTTTCTGGGGATTGTTTTTGTACCCATCTAACTGGGTGTGTGTGTGTGTGGGTGTGTGTGTGTGTGTGTGTGTGTGTGTGTGTGTGTGTATGCGTGTGTGTTTGTACTCCTTAAACTGGGGGTGGATGGGGGTTGGGGCGAGGGGGATTTGAAATAAAGAAAAGAGGAGGAAAAAAAGGAAAGTTCCAGAACTCTTTACCGTGTTTAACTGCAGCTCACTCTGGCAAGGCTCTTTTGTCCAGGCCCCAGGACCCCCGCTGGGCATTGTGGGTAGAAACTCTCAGCAGTGGGGGCTTGTGGGAAAGGCCGTGGGCCCACTCATCAAGGCTGACAAATCAATGGGGAGGCTCACAGACCCGGACCCCAGGAATCTGCCTCGCTCTGGGGCAGGGCAACAGGATGACTGGGAAAGCTCCCCCCCCCAAACCAAGGTTGGGAAACCCGAGGGAGCATGGGTACCTACACACACACACACACACACACCCCCGAGTGAGCATGGGTAGCATCTCTCTTCCTCTTGCATACACACAAACACCAGACCTGAACCTACACACACACACACACACACACACACACACACACACACACACACACCCCTGAGGGAGCATGGGTAGCATGTGTTTTGCTTTTAGGTCTTTTCAGGTGTAGCATGGTGACTGTGACTAACACTGACCTGTCCAGTGACCTGCATCTGGTCTTAAGATGTGTCTTTATTGGCTAGCACCAACGCTGCTAAAAGAAAATGGTTTCAGAAGTGTTGACGGCACTGTCCACATTGTTGGTAGACAAAAAAAAGCCTCAATTTGTCGCTCTCTAAGTTTCTCTCTCAGACTTTTAGTCTAAGAAACTGGAAGAACTCAACACATAATGTGATGGCTTTTGTTGAAAACCTTCCCTTTAGAAAAAACACAATCAACGGAAAGCTGTTTCCAGTTAATCTTACGTAGGCCCCATGTGCTCTGGACAGTTTCAGTGTGGCTGGCAAACCCAGCGGAGCCCCAGTACTGCTATACATCTCCTGTGGAGCCCCAGTACTGCTATACATCTCCTGTGGAGCCCCAGTACTGCTATACATCTCCTCTGGAGCCCCAGTACTGCTATACATCTCCTCTCCTGTGTAGCCCCAGTACTGCTATACATCTCCTCTCCTCTGGAGCCCCAGTACTGCTATACATCTCCTCTGGAGCCCCAGTACTGCTATACATCTCCTCTGGAGCCCCAGTACTGCTATACATCTCCTCTCCTCTGGAGCCCCAGTACTGCTATACATCTCCTCCTCTGGAGCCCCAGTACTGCTATACATCTCCTGTGGAGCCCCAGTACTGCTATACATCTCCTCTCCTCTGGAGCCCCAGTACTGCTATACATCTCCTCCTCTGGAGCCCCAGTACTGCTATACATCTCCTGTGGAGCCCCAGTACTGCTATACATCTCCTCTCCTCTGGAGCCCCAGTACTGCTATACATCTCCTCTGGAGCCCCAGTACTGCTATACATCTCCTCTCCTCTGGAGCCCCAGTACTGCTATACATCTCCTCTGGAGCCCCAGTACTGCTATACATCTCCTCTCCTGTGGAGCCCCAGTACTGCTATACATCTCCTCTCCTCTGGAGCCCCAGTACTGCTATACATCTCCTCTCCTGTGGAGCCCCAGTACTGCTATACATCTCCTCTGGAGCCCCAGTACTGCCATACATCTCTCCTCCTGTGGAGCCCCAGTACTGCTATACATCTCCTCTGGAGCCCCAGTACTGCTATACATCTCCTCTCCTCTGG
>NC_137927.1:34148175-34153175 GCF_963457725.1 Sprattus sprattus
GTGTGCGTGCGTGCGTGCGTGCGTGCGTGCGTGCGTGCGTGCGTGCGTGTGCGTGCGTGTGTGTCGACCTCTATATGTGTTTCTGGGGGGATGAACACATGTTGACATCTGTGTTCTCGTTTGGAGGGTTTTGTTTTGAGCGCAGGCTGCTGGATTCACAGCCCTGCAGAGCCCATGCACAGCCCCCCAAACCAGAGGTCAAGGCTGCCATAGTAACGACCCCAAACCAGAGGTCAAGTCTGCCATAGTAACGACACCAAATGAGAGGTCAAGGGTCAAGGTCTCCATGGTAACGACACCTGACTTTTGGGGACATTTGGGGGTTGCCCTTTGACCCTGCTGCTTGCACACTTCCGCCATGGCCTCAGGGAGCACTTGGCAAGTGTGTGTGTGTGTGAGTGTGAGTGAGTGTGTGTGTCTGAGGGAGTGTGTGTGTGAGTGTGAGTAAGTGTGTGTGTCTGAGGGAGTGTGTGTGTGTGAGTGAGAGTGAGGAAGTGTGTGTGTGTGTGTGTGTGTGTTAGGGGTGCACGATTCAGAAAATGTCACGATGCGATTCGATACCGATTTTTAGGCTCACGATTCGATTCAAAATCGATTTTCGATTCAACATCGATTCTCGATTAAAAAAAATGGATTCACAGTATGTAAATGTTAGTGCTGTCAAACGATTAAAATATTTAATCGCGATTAATCGCATTTTTGTCATAGTTAACTCAAAATGAATCGCGATTAATCGCAAATTAATTCATCGCAAATTTTATTTTTATGCTCTTATCATGGAAAAGTGGATTGGCTTGCTTTATCCAATGTTTTATTTTATTGAAAAATAACATTGCCAAACAGGGCGGTACAAAATAAAATTATAAAGTGCACATTTCAGACTCAGCCTATAGTGCAGTTAAACCATGGCTTAATATTTTCTTTTTTCAAGTTTGCTGTGAACATAGAAGTCAGCCAGCTGCCTGTTGACATTTTCAGACAACAGTGAAGCTTGCTTCTTTTGCACACAACTTTTAAAGGTAAACTTTCTATTCAGAAGCTTTTTATCAACCATTTCGCCGTATAGCGCTCACCATCACTCAAACCGTAACGTTAGCGTACTACACAGTTTGCGAAGCCAAAAAGAACGTTAATCTTAAAAAAAAAATAAAAAAAATAATTCTATGAATCGATTCTGAATCGGGAGCACTCGGGGGCTACAGAAGGGTTGGAGGGGGGTATGTGAGGGGGGGGGGGGGGTGCTACAGGAGGGTTGGAGGGGTGTATGTGAGGGGGGGGGGGGGGGGCTACAGGAGGGTCGGAGGGGGGTATGTGAGGGGGGGGGGGGTGCTACAGGAGGGTTGGAGGGGGGTATGTGAGGGGGGGGGGGGGGGGGGGCTACAGGAGGGTTAGAGGGGGGTATGTGAGGGAAAGGACAGGGGGGCTATAAGAGGCTCTATAATGTGCTGCTGGTCCACATCCCTCAGCATTAACACAGACGCCTCTCAGGCGCCCACTAATCCCCATCTCACATGTGTGGGGTGTACGTACACACACACACACACACACACACACACACACACACACACACACACACACACACACACACACAGACACACACACACACAGACACACACACACACACACACACAAACACACACACACACACACACACACACATGCTCACAGAGTCAGTGTCACACTTGTATATCCTGAAAGAGCATCTAAAAATAAGAGGAGTGGATGAATACATTCTGTCACCATTAAGTGCCTCTTCCTCCTTGCTGTTATGTGCGCACACACACACACACACACACACACATACACACACACACCCACACACACACACACACATTCATTCACAGAGACAGAATTTCAGCTGCTTTATCAAGAAAGTATTTGACTAAATGTTCATTTTGATCTTAAGCTATTATATAAACATAGTAAGGAAATTTGTGTTTGGTAGATTATTTCTTTGTTGTAACAATACTTCTTGGCAATAAATCTTATACCGTTGGAAAGCCTGTTTATTTCCCTTTTCAATGGTGCCACATTTGTAAGGAACATGTGATAGCTCTGAATCCAACAATAAACTTTAGACAGTGGAACCACGAGGTGAATCAAAGATCTTGGTGTTTATTCCTCACGTACGCCTGCAGGGAGTCAATTCCAAATCAAATAGACAGGGTAAAGACTGAATGTCGATGTACAGTATGACTTTTTATAAGGTCAGCTATGGGAGGTCACAGGTCAAAATGGGGGTGTGTGTTACTGTTTAAGTACTGGTTAATCATGGGATACCTTTGGGTGATAGGCCAAGTTGGGCAAATGGTGGGTGGGAGTGGGAGGGGAGGTGAGGTGACCACCAGCCCCCCACGGAATGTTCCGGAACATGCTTACCTAAGGTCCTGGTATGTGTATTACATAGGCCATGAATAGGGAGAGGATGTCTAGAGAGGTTCCGTTTAGCATAGGCCATGGGTGAGGGTGGGGGACAGACTGTGAGTACACATGGCACCCACACACACACAAGAGCATTCATGTATGCAATGGTAATTATATGACTATATCAATTTCCATCACATGCATTTGTGGTTGAGCAGCACAGCTGAGTATGTGGGTTGCGCCCATGAAAAATGTGCCAAAATTGCTAAATGCTAAATGCTAAACAGTTTATTCTTATGTTGGTATTCACTCTCGTTTTGTGTTGTTTGCTGGATTGGATGATTAAACTCTCGATCAGTAACAAGGAACAAACAAGACATATTGGCAATGTTACACTTTATTCATTTAATAATCTAACCCTAACCCTCAGAAGCTTTACCTTTTGTGCTGTGTTTATAATCCACATTTTCTCCAGGGCCTCTTTCTGACTTTCAATATTTCTTTCTTTCTTTCTTCTTCCTCTACACTAAGGATGCCCCCCATTCTTTCACACTCTCTGGCTCTCCTCAGTGGTGTGTGTGTGTGTGTGTGTGTGTGTGTGTGGATGTGTGTGGATGTGTGTGTGTGTGTGTGTGTGTGTGTGTGTGTGTGTGCTCAGTGGTGTGTTGTGAGTGTGATTGGTGTATAATGTATGTTTGTCCATGCGTGGATATGTATGGATCATGTATCATGCATGCATGCGCATATTAATACATATTTGGGTGTGAATGTGTGTGTGTGTGGGTGTGAATGAGTGTGTGTGTGTGTGTGTGTGTTCGTGTGTGTGTGTGTGTGTGTGTGTGTGTGTGTGTGTTTGTGGTTGTGTGTCTGTGTCTGTGTCTGTAGAGCTTGGTCAGTGGTGCAGGGGGAACTCTCCTGTCTGACCCATATTTTGGGCGCTGTGGCAGGGTGGTGGGGCTCTGTGTGTGTGTGTGTGTGTGTGTGTGTGTGTGTGTGTGTGTGTGTGTGTGTATGTGTGTATCTTGGGTGGTGGCGTTCCCCAAACCTAACAGGGGGTCCGTCTGGCGCAAGCCGTCCATGAATTTTTCATCAGCGCCGTGTAAATCTCCCCTCCCCTCTCTTCCCCCCACTCACTCCCTGGCCCACTTACACTTTAATGCACACACACACACACACACACACACACACACACACACACACACACACACACACACACACACACACACACACACTCTCCCCCTGCTCTCTCTGATTCCTCCTCTTAGTTTCATTATTTAAAGCCGGGGACCAGAATCATTCACGCTCCACTGAAGCCTTGAGTCTTGTCAGAGTTGAAATAACAAGCCAGGAGACAGAGAGAGGGAATGAGAGAGCCAGAGAGGGATAGAAAAGAAGGGATAGGAGAGGAGAACAAGAAGAGGTTGAGTGAGAAAGAGGGGAGAGCGAGAGAGGGAGAGCAAGAGAGAGAGAGAGAGAGAGAGAGAGAGAGAGAGAGAGACAGAGAGAGAGACAGAGAGAGAGAGAGAGAGAGAGAGAGAGAGAGAGAGAGAGAGAGAGAGAGGCGAGCGAGCAAGAGTACGAGTGAGTGAGTGAGTGAGTGTGTGTGTGTGTGTGGGGGGAGTGCAGACATTTCTCATATTCCATCTTGCTGTGAGCCGTGTGGGCCAGAGGTGTGTGTGTGTGTGTGTGTGTGTGTGTGTGTGTGTGTGTTTGGGCCAGAGGTATGTTTTGATTGGAGCAGTAATACGCACATGGGCCAACAGTTCGGTAGCTACTGCTTCCAGCGCAGCCAGCGCCAGCGCCAGCGCTCCATGCGTAAAGCCCCTAACGCTTTTCCCGCCCTACCCGGCCCCTAACGCTGGCCCCGCCCCTAACACTGTCCCCGCCCCCTGTCCCCGCCCCTAACGCTGGCCCCTGACCTTTGCCTGCTTCCCTGAGTGATGAAACAGGGGGAAGAGGAGAAACACATCAGGTTGTTTTTGACAGGAGAAGGTAGACGTCGGAGTTGTGACTTGGTCTGCCACAGGAAGATGGAAAACAACATGAACACTTATGTATTAGTATGTGCGTATGTGTAGTCATATATGCACATACCTGTGTGTGTGTGTGTCTGTGTCTGTGTCTGTGTCTGTGTCTGTGTCTGTGTCTGTGTCTGTGTCTGCGTCTGCGTCTGCGTCTGCGGACTCTGTGTGTGCTGTGTGTGTGTGATAGACAGTGTGTCCTTTGGTCATGAAGGCTTGCTTCGGATTAGGCCTGGTCATAACTGAGCACAGTCTGTCTTTGCGAAGGGAAGTGGGCTCTCTATTTACAGCCCAATAAGACACACACACACACACACACAGCACACACACACACACACACACACACGTCTCTGCGTTTTATGCTAGGGCCATCCCAAAAAAGCGAGAAGGAGATGATTGATGTCTCCCAGCGATTTTCCCTCTTGTCACCAGTGGCCTTCGCACTGACAACATTTATTTCACATTGGGGGTTGGGGGGGGGGGGGGTGTCATCTATGCTATGTGTGATCAATATAGCATAAGTCATCTGCTGCTGTGTGTGTGTGTGTGTGTGTGTGTGTGTGTGTGTGTGTGTGTGTGTGTGTGTGTGTGTGTGTCACCACTGTCCTCCTAGAG
>NC_137927.1:34176842-34186842 GCF_963457725.1 Sprattus sprattus
CACACACACACACAGACAGACCTAGAAAACTTAAATAAAGTAAGACCGACCGCATCCCATATGGTTTGCTGCTGAGCCAGCAAAAATGCTACTGTGGAACAGACACATATTCCGTAAAAATAAAGAAAAAATGATCAAAGGAAAAATACAAGTGGCCTTTAGGTAGTCAAATTATTTTTAGTATGATCATTCATTCAGAAGACATACATAGTAGTTTCTTCCAGTTGACATTGTTGAAAGAAACTGGTTGCTGGGTGTATACTGCTGTGCTTCATTATGGGAAATGAAGATGTAGAACTGTTGTCTGGGGAGTGTGTAGGGTCATAATGTTGAGTATAATTCACCATTTTAATGGCACTGTGTCCTTATGTGGCTTCTCTCATCCTAACCCACCCTCCTTTATCTGCTGTTGTCTTTGTTTTATGTGTTTTAATACAGTTCCTCCGTAGACCTTCTTCCTAGTTAGCGGCTAACTCTCCTTTCAAGGTCTGCGATGGTGTCGATCAGGAACTCATAGATGAACAATAGTCACAGGATCTTTGGCAAAAGACTGTGCTGGGAAAACCCTGGAAGGCCCACCTTGTCGTCATTTTTCATCTTCCCCTTCAGCTCCTTGCAGTTGTTTTTCATGAATGCTGGAACCCGGTGGAACACTCTGGAACACTCTGGAACCCGGTGGAACACTCTGGAACACTCTGGAACCCGGTGGAACACTCTGGAACCCTGAGGAACCCTGTGGCACACTCTAGAACCCTGAGGAACAATCTGGAACCCTGTGGAACACTCTGGAACCCTGAGGAACCCTCTGGAACCCTGACGAACCCTGTGGCTGCTGTCATAAATATGATTGGTGTTTCTGAGAAAAAGAACAGAACCAAGCATCTTGATTTCTCTGAACTTGAACAACATCCTGGCCCATCCAATCAGCCTCTTCAGTCCACCATGCACTGACTCCTTGGTCACACACACACACACACACACACCCACACACGCACGCACATGACACATGGACACGCACACACACGCACACACACACACACACACACGCACGCACGCATGCACGCACTCCCACACACACACACACGTGCACTGACTCCGTGGTCACTGTTAAATCACCCATGAAGGCGTGGATTGGTGGTTGGCAGATCCTGTACTTGGTGCCTCTGCATTCTTGTTCAGCAGATTTCACAAGCATGTTCACCAGTGCAGCCTGTGGTGATCACAAGCATGTTCACCAGTGCAGCCTGTGGTGATCACAAGCAGCTTCATCAGTGCAGCCTGTGGTGATCACAAGCATGTTCACCAGTGCAGCCTGTGGTGATCACAAGCATGTTCACCAGTGCAGCCTGTGGTGATCACAAGCATGTTCACCAGTGCAGCCTGTGGTGATCACAAGCATGTTCATCAATGCAGCCTGTGGTGATCACAAGCATGTTCACCAGTGCAGCCTGTGGTGATCACAAGCATGTTCACCAGTGCAGCCTGTGGTGATCACAAGCATGTTCACCAGTGCAGCCTGTGGTGATCACAAGCATGTTCACCAGTGCAGCCTGTGGTGATCACAAGCATGTTCATCAGTGCAGCCTGTGGTGATCACAAGCATGTTCACCAGTGCAGCCTGTGGTGATCACAAGCAGCTTCATCAGTGCAGCCTGTGGTGATCACAAGCATGTTCACCAGTGCAGCCTGTGGTGATCACAAGCATGTTCATCAGTGCAGCCTGTGGTGATCACAAGCATGTTCACCAGTGCAGCCTGTGGTGATCACAAGCATGTTCATCAATGCAGCCTGTGGTGATCACAAGCATGTTCACCAGTGCAGCCTGTGGTGATCACAAGCATGTTCACCAGTGCAGCCTGTGGTGATCACAAGCATGTTCATCAGTGCAGCCTGTGGTGATCACAAGCATGTTCACCAGTGCAGCCTGTGGTGATCACAAGCATGTTCATCAGTGCAGCCTGTGGTGATCACAAGCATGTTCACCAGTGCAGCCTGTGGTGATCACAAGCATGTTCACCAGTGCAGCCTGTGGTGATCACAAGCATGTTCACCAGTGCAGCCTGTGGTGATCACAAGCATGTTCATCAGTGCAGCCTGTGGTGATCACAAGCATGTTCATCAGTGCAGCCTGTGGTGATCACAAGCATGTTCACCAGTGCAGCCTGTGGTGATCACAAGCATGTTCACCAGTGCAGCCTGTGGTGATCACAAGCATGTTCATCAGTGCAGCCTGTGGTGATCACAAGCATGTTCATCAGTGCAGCCTGTGGTGATTCCCAACTCCAATTTGGATGCTAACAAGTGCAGCACAAGTTAAAACAAAACGGCAAATATGTTATTTACTAGTCCGGCAGAGAGTAGTACCCAGGCGGCTTCTAGAAATATGCCTACGGACCCTGGTATGGCAATGGCACAGAGGACATTCTCCGTATTAAAAGTCATTGTAGTGCCCCAATTTTTTTAAACTGGTATTTTAAAGTAAATTGCCAATCCTAACCCTAACCCTGACGTTGAATTGCTACTGTTGATACTGTTGATACTGTTACTTTTCCTGTGTACACCTAAAATTCCCTTTAACAACATTTCCTTTTAATACTTTGAATAAAACATCTGATAAAAATGGCCACAGACTTTTCCATAGCCAGGCCTCCGGGAATATATTCAAAATATTCACACAGACAGTGAGTCTTTTCTTTACAAGATCACAAACACTACAGAATTCTGCTTACAGGATTTTTCTCAATGACGATGTCCGATAAACAGATGAATCCTAGAACATATTAGTTCTATATGAAATAGAATCATTTATAATGACAGTAGATGCTGTGCCTCAGAAGATCAAGCACATATGAAGACCAGATCTGACAGATAAGCGAGGATTTTTCTGTGAAGGCGTGGCAAGTGTTGTGTATTTATATTCCGTGAAGAGCTTTTCATAGACACATTCACCAGGTGAGAGGCCAAAGAATCTTCTACAGGTGAGCTCACAAGAGTTTTTCCATTTAAATGAATGCATTGCATGTTAAGGGAGATACTCTCAGTCCAGGAATAGTACTTAAATATACACTGTATATAGCAGCACTTTAAACTAAGAGGGTTATTGTTTGTTGCACATTAATGCATTCAGACTAGTAATCAGAAGTATAGAAGTTGATGTGAGTAAAGGTTTGTGGATGTCCCACATTTTTGTCATTTGATCTTTTCTAGAGACAAAGAGTGCAAGGGCACCCTGAAATGGAGGAACTTCGCAACCAGACATCAGCAAACAACAACACTGAGTTTACATCTTTTTATCACGTTGACTTCAACCTGATCTTTCAATGTCTAATTGCCTCTGTTGCAATCCCACTAATATGCGTGGCTTTTTATAGATTGCACTCTCTAATCAAAACTGAGCGTGTTGTTCCTGTGTATGTTATAAACCTGTTCATTTCTGATCTGATTCAGGTTTCTACCAAAGTGATTGTGATTGCAACAACTGATTTGCAAGTTTCTCTATTTTATGTATGGTTTAAGCAGCCAGTTGTGATGGCAATCTACATGTCTGGTGTGGTAATTAACATCTTCTTTATGGTGTGTATATCTGCAGAGAGATATACAATGATTGCTCACCCTGTTTGGTACCGGTATCAATCCATGAGGACATCGGTGTGTGTGTCGGTCACTATTTGGATATTGGGATTGATAATATCTTTCATCTTGATCTATATTGGTATCTTAAAGATGAAGGTTATTCTTGCGGTTCTTGTGGGTTTGCTCCTCCCTTACCCCCTGGTGTTGTCCTTTTTTCTGTTGACATGGAGGGCTCTCTCCAAGACAACAATACCTCGTAATGATCAGAGGAAGATAATGGCAACCCTGGCTCTAGTTCTTTTTATTTACACCATCTTATTCCTGCCTTACATAGTCTGGCGGATTGTGTATATGTTGAAGTTTCAATCTGTATATGTTGATTACGATTACTTGATCAAGTGGGACATTTCTTGTGAAATTCTCATGTCATTGAACCCCATATTTGATGTTGTACTTTATGTGTTCATGAGAAAGGATACTATAGATATCTGTAGTGCTCTTTGTTTCTGTTTGTATAAGAGGCATTAAGCAAACACAGAAAATGTGACAGAACTCTAAGCGAAAGGAGCTGTCTGTAGTTTAAAACGTTTAAAATCGTTACCACATTCAAAATTAAATTTCTAAAAATTAGTTTGAGACAGATTATGGCAACCCTGGGTCTAGTTCTTGTTGTTTACACACACACACACACACACACACACACACACCCTCTTGTTTTTACCTTTTGAAGTGATGGAGACTTACTCAATAGTGAAGAGAAAATGACCGTTTTGGATGTACTGATGTTCTCATGGCATTGAACCCCCTGTTTGATTCTGTTCTCTATGTACTTGTGAGGAAGGATGCTTAAGGTCTCCTGAGTGTTCTTCCTTTCTGTTTGAGTCAGAGACTTGAAGAAAAAACAACAACAACAATAACTGAGAGTTTATGTTGTTTTTGTTTATGTTTGTTTCTATGGTAATATAATCCAATTTGAAAATGTAAAAGAGCAGGAAGCAACGGATCACCATCATGCCCAGCCTAGAGTCACCGTCATGCCAAAGGACATTCAGCTGGCATCCATGGGGAGCGTGCTTAAATTCTCAAGATTATCCCTTAACCCAAACATTAACGCACCTTAACTGTGGAACTGTGGATAATAGGTTGTGAGCAAGGGGGGCTCAGTGGACATCTTTAAACTATTTAAAAAAACAAATCTTCTTTAACTTTAACTTCTTCTTTAACTCCCTGTTTTATGCCCCTTGGATTGTGTGATTTATCTGTGTTTATTATTATGTGGTCTATCTATTATGATTTGTATCTTTTTGTTGTCGTGTAGCACACTTTGAGTTGCATTCTTTGTATGTAAAAGGATATAGAAATAAACTGCTGCTAACTGAAAGAATATGCTGTAATGCGGCGAGACTCCCTGATGAAATATTTGAGGCCTGAGCTTGTTCAAGTTAGCTTTGTTCAGAGTAAGAGACCTGTGGAAGGAAGAAGGCTAAATAAAAGGATGTCGAACTTCCTCTGCAGACTCTGTGATGTTATTGTGGCCTCATGTTATTATGACCATAACCCTAACCCTAACCCTAACCCTAACCCAGACTCTGTGATGTTATTGTGGCCTCATGTTATTATGACCCTAACCCTAACCACTCCTGAGCATCAGACGAGCTCTACCAGTGGTGCCCGATCCTATTCACTAGCCGCCTTGTGCTGCATCCTAAAGGTTTTCATATCTTTCCTGATATTGTGGATTTAAACTGCCCTCTGGTTTGTAGCGTTAGTTTGGTGTAAGTTAAGCTCAGTTCAGCAGCTATGCACACTATGATGGTCATCACAGTCAGTAGCGTCCTCTTCACCTCCCATATGCCTGCTGCTTCCAGCCAGATTAAACCACTGCCACTCTGCTGCTTCCAGCCAGATTAAACCACTGCCACGCTGCTGCTGCTTCCAGCCAGATTAAACCACTGCCACTCTGCTGCTTCCAGCCAGATTAAACCACTGCCACGCTGCTGCTGCTTCCAGCCAGATTAAACCACTGCCACTCTGCTGCTTCCAGCCAGATTAAACCACTGCCACGCTGCTATTTTGCAGTCTTGAGTGAAGGGACTGTTTGCACCAAGTTGAAGTTCTGGGCTCTGCCTCAACAGGTGCTAGACCCGTGCATTGTGGTGCTTTTAATCGATCCGTGCATTTTATCTTCGACCCGTGGATCTTTAGGCCGCTCCCATTCTTGCAGATCTTGCTGCACAAACACTTCCGACTTGTCAGCACTTGTCGCTCTTGCTTTGAACTCAGGTTGGCAGCAGGGGTCTTGCTGTTGATAACTAGATAAAAGCCAACGGAGTGGCCTTGCAATGTAAACAACAGCACCACTGACCTAGGCTAGCTAGCCTGCCAGCTGATTTGTTTGTTAGTTGATTTGAAAGGCAAATCGAGGTCTGTGCAGTTACAGGGAGACCTATTTAGGCCCATTGAAATGTATCAAAGCCTAGCCTACTGAAATAGGTTGTTATCCAAACCAGTATGGAGATTTTTTTTAAATCTAATTTGAAATGGTGAAAGTCTGGAATGAACCATGGATGTATTATTATTATGGCTGTCAGCGTTAACGCGTTAATCTATGAGATTAATGTGACCGCGATTAACTCGTTAAGATATTTTAATGCCGTTAACGCAACTTTGTTTACTTCCGGTGTGCGGAATTAATTTACACGTCAAAGAGGAGTTTTATTTTGACACACGCACACAGTTCCCTGGGTGGTCTGAGTTCGTGCCCCCCTCCTTCTCCCGCTCTAACGTTACTCTTCTCCCTGTCACCTCTTCTTTCCCTGTTTCAAATCTTTTATGGAAGAGGTTTGCTATCTATTTTCAACCCTGACATGCTAGGTCTCGCTAGCATTTATGCTAACATGTTAGCTGGGCTAACTAGCTACCTGTGTGGGGCATGACCGTGTTTCTAGCATTCTCTGGAGGGGGGAGGTTGGAAAACTCAGAAGCCAGAGCCGAACAGCTAATTAATTTAGGTGTCGTTGGTGTTTTACAGAAGTCACAACAAAGAACAACCGGCCATTAATGTTTTGTCCGAACCAGAGTCTGAAGCAGTCAATGTCACAACTGTTCAAAACTAATCACATATTTACGTACGTTTTTTATGAATAGCCTGCCTTTATTGAACTCGGACAGCGACAGATAAATGCACTTGTTCACACAAACAAGCACAAGAGCATGAAATCAGATTATTCACATTGCAAGAACGGAATGAAATAGCCTACACATTACACACGACCGGCATCTACCAAGCCTTCACGTTGTATGCTACAACGGAGGAGGCACAACAAACGAGAGAATCTTTTTCTTTCTTGCGGCAACGATTGTTATAAAACTACCATCATAGTCCAACCATCGAAGTCTAATCCATGTTGTTGTGGAGAACAGCCTCATTAGAATCTGCATCGACAACGTAGCAGAAATATCTTTACAGTAGATCTTTTCGTTTATCCCTCTCCTGATGACATTTTCTTTTAAACTTCCCATGATGCTTTGCCGATAGCAATCGCGTTGTCACAAAAGTTTTTTCAACATTGTCTAAAATACATGCTGTCTGGAGTGATTACTAGTTTAAAAATAATAATAATAATAATTGAATCGCGATTAATCTAGATTAATGAATTTCAAAATGTGAGATTAATTAGTTAATTTTTTTTAATCTATTGACAGCCCTAATTATTATGGATATACATTCCATGCTTCCTGTGGGAAGTATTGAGTGCCAGCAGAAGTAGACCCACACTGTAATTTCATATTCTATTCTACTTAGTCTTTGTTTCCGGTCTTAAGGTTATTTGAAGTTAAATGGCTGATTAATACCTTAGATGCTTAAGACAATGGTTACTAAACCAGTAAACATTTGTTGGAATTAACGTCAGAAATGGTTGAAGAAGGCATTTGTTGATAAAGATAGGTAGTACTACTATAGATAGTAGAAAAGGTTTCTGTAAGCTTGTCATTGAAACAGTCATCAGATGATCATTTGTCCAAATATATGTTTTATTTGTCCCGCACCATTAGCTGTCGCAGTACTGTTGAAGCAGATGACATGGGTGACCTTTGATTGATGAAAGGTCAAAGATGACTCCAATTAACGATTGTTTTTAAAGCTGTGTTCATGTTCATCAATGTATTCTCAGAAATGGATAAAATCCTCAGTGGCCTTGGTTGAGAAATATCCAGTTTCATTTTGGATCATAGAGGAGAAATGGAGCAGCGCTGAAATGACTACTCTGGCTGAATGCTAACAGTAACTGTCAAAGTGTCAGCAGGTGATCGGCAGAGAAGACTGACCAAAAAAAGGAAAAGTGTGGGCGCGTGGAGGAGACAGACAGAGAGAGACAGAGAGAGAAAAGGCCAAGAGGGAGAGTGAAAGACTAAAAGAGACGGTGTAAAGCAGTGGCTCTAGAAACTTTTAGACAGCTTGTTATGTTGCCAAGTTGGTGGAATGCCATTCACTTCAGGTGGCTTTGAGGTAGTCTCTGAATGTGGCTTCAAGGGAATTCTTGAATTCTTCCCTGTTTTTTTCCGATATTGACTTGGGTTAGGAATGGTCTGGATGTCTGTGCTGCATTTCTATCAGTCTGCCATTGGTATGACAGCTCGGTGTGTGTGTGTTTGTGTGTGTGTGTGTGTGTGTGTGTGTGTCGGTTAGTATGACAGCTCGTGATTTGTTTGAAACAAACATTGGTATTTCTGGCTCTGTTTTCACGCTCATCAGCACTTGCAGTTGCTTCCATATAAAGCGATGTCTGCAAGTCTGTGATGGCCACAGCTACAGCAGCATGTTTTACTTACAGTGATTTCACAACATGTTCTATGAGGAGTGTGTGACAGAG
The DNA here is from genome assembly GCF_963457725.1 of Sprattus sprattus. Lineage (NCBI taxonomy): Eukaryota > Metazoa > Chordata > Actinopteri > Clupeiformes > Clupeidae > Sprattus > Sprattus sprattus. Next base: position 34,185,290 of record NC_137927.1, read on the forward strand.
AGAGACAGAGAGAGAGAGAGAGACAGAGAGAGAGAGAGAGAGAGAGAGAGAGCGAGCAATGGAGAGTTAAAATGTTAAGATGTAAAATAATTTAACATGAAAATCCAGGTGCTTAATGGGGGAAAAAAAATCGGTGCAAGGTTGGACTCATTCATGGTATCTACTTAATGCATCTACCCACCTATCCACCTTCCTCAACACACATTAAACTGAGTGGTAAGACATCCTTGATCTATCTACACGTAAAGAATGGCCATAGTTAGCCGTAATTTATTCTTTAACCCATTAAACTGCAGCACAGTGTAGAGATGATTGGGGTCATGGTGACAGCGAGACTGACATGTTACTGAGTGGGAAAGAGGACCAAAGACCAGCTGGAGAGATATGAATGGCAGGAAGAATTACTCCTAAAGTTGAAAAATATAATGAATGAGACAGGGTGAATGTGTCTGTTGCCATCGTTCAACTTTTGGATGCCATCAAAACACTGTCAGCAGTGGCACTGAAGTTAGAGACAGTTCGGTCTAGTTGCCAGATGCTCAGTGTTTTGGCATCTGAAGCAGAACCAGCAGTTAAAATGTCTTATCTCAGTTGCTGAAAATAAAGAGGTAGAATTTCCCTTTTTCATATTCATTATGAAAGGATTTCATACTGAACAAGATGGAATGTTCTGGATTTTAGCTGGGGAGCGTATCACTACATTGAATGAGCTCCAGTGATGAATAATTCCACATGATTGCTCTTGTCAGAATGAAAAGGTGACGACCTCGCATTTACTGTCAAATTGGACAATTAGAGTCGACATGGTTTCGCCTGTTTTCCAAGGTATGCACTCATTTAAATGAAATCAATTTAAAGCACTTGAGCTTCATAACCGTAGTGTTCTTATACCGCATAGACACTACACAGATTCAATCTCTTTCTCCCTTACTAATTTGTGTTGACTTTAATCAATCACATTGTTTTTTATAGAACAACAAGACCTAACTTTAAATGACCTGTTTTTCGATAAATGCATTTAAAAGAATGCCCTGATTGTTTCAAAATGTCCAAATATTTAAGAGGGCGAGTGAAAGAAGGACACCATACTCGAGCATTAGTTGTACATTTGATTTGTTCATATAACACACACAGACACACACACAGACACACAGACACACAGACACACAGACACACACACACACACACACACACACACACACACACACACACACACACACACACACACACACACACACACACACACACACACACACATATACAGTATAACAAGCACTCCATACATTCATGTTGGTAATGCTGCAAGCAGAATCTCTGAGAAGGCAAAGTAACACACATTCCCTAAGCTTTGGTTGGAAAATCAAATCCCTTGTAATCAAATGATTGACTTCAAGTGATGCTGGCCCGATACTAATTGCACCCCCCCCCCCCCCCCCCACCCTCCCCTCCCCCCTTTTAAGATGGGGTTTGCCTCCCTCTGGAACTTTCTGTGGGTCTTCATATTTTTCCACTCAATAGCACACCACTTTATGAGAACTCACTGCTGTCTAGAA
>NC_137927.1:34191842-34194342 GCF_963457725.1 Sprattus sprattus
TAGATACCCCTGCATTAGATGCCCCTGCATTAGACCCCTGCATTATATACCCCTACATTAGATACCCCTGCATTAAATACCCCTGCATTAGACCCCTGCATTAGATACCCCTGCATTAGACCCCTGCATTAGATACCCCTGCATTAGATACCCCTGCATTAGATACCCCTGCATTAGATACCACTGCAAGAGATACCCCTGCATTAGATACCCCTGCATTAGATACCCCTGCATTAGATACCACTGCAAGAGATACCCCTGCATTAGATACCCCTGCATTAAATACCCCTACATTAGACCCCTGCATTAGATACCCCTGCATTAGATACCCCTGCATTAGACCCCTGCATTAGATACCCCTGCATTAGATACCCCTGCATTAGATACCCCTCCATTAGATACCCCTGTATTAGATACCCTTGAAATAGACCCCTGCATTAGATACCCCTGCATTAGATACCCTTGCATTTGATACCCCTGCATTAAATACCCCTGCATTAGACCCCTGCATTAGATACCCCTGCATTAGACCCCTGCATTAGATACCCCTGCATTAGATACCCCTGCATTAGACCCCTGCATTAGATACCCCTGCATTAGACCCCTGCATTAGACCCCTGCAAGAGATACCCCTGCATTAGATACCCCTGCATTAGATACCCCTGCATTAGATACCCCTGCATTAGACCCCTGCATTAGATACCCCTGCATTATATACCCCTGAATTAGACCCCTGCATTAGATACCCCTGCAAGAGATACCCCTGCTTTAGATACCCCTGCATTAGATAACCCTGCATTAGATACCCCTGCATTAGATACCCCTGCATTAGACCCCTGCATTAGATACCCCTGCATTAGATACCCCTGCATTAGACCCCTGCATTAGATACCCCTGCATTAGATACCCCTGCATTAGACCCCTGCATTAGATACCACTGCAAGAGACCCCTGCATTAGATACCCCTGCATTAGATACCCCTGCATTAGATATCACTGCAAGAGATACCCCTGCATTATATACCCCTGCATTAGATACCCCTGCATTAGATACCCCTGCATTAGACCCCTGCATTAGATACCCCTGCATTAGACCCCTGCATTAGATACCCCTGCATTAGATACCCCTGCATTAAATACCCCTACATTAGACCCCTGCATTAGACCCCTGCATTAGATACCCCTGCATTAGATACCCCTGCATTAGACCCCTGCATTAGACCCCTGCATTAGATACCCCTGCATTAGATACCCCTGCATTAGACCCCTGCATTAGATACCCCTGCATTAGACCCCTACATTAGATACCCCTGCATTAGACCCCTGCATTAGATACCCCTGCATTAGACCCCTACATTAGATACCCCTGCATTAGACCCCTGCATTAGATACCCCTGCATTAGATACCCCTGCATTAGATACCCCTGCATTAGATACCCCTGCATTAGACCCCTGCATTAGATACCCCTGCATTAGATACCCCTGCAAGAGATACCCCTGCATTAGATACCCTTGCATTAGATACCCCTGCATTAGATACCCCTGCATTAGATACCCCTGCATGAGACCCCTGCATTAGACCCCTTCATTAGATACCCCTGCATTAGATACCCCTGCATTAGATACCCTTGCATTAAATACCCCTACATTAGACCCCTGCATTAGATACCCCTGCATTAGATACCCCTGCATTAGATACCCCTGCATTAGATACCCCTGCATTAGATACCACTGCAAGAGATACCCCTGCATTATATACCCCTGCATTAGATACCCCTGCATTAGATACCCCTGCATTAGACCCCTGCATTAGATACCCCTGCATTAGATACCCCTGCATTAGACCCCTGCATTAGATACCCCTGCATTAGATACCCCTGCATTAAATACCCCTACATTAGACCCCTGCATTAGATACCCCTGCATTAGACCCCTGCATTAGATACCCCTGCATTAGATACCCCTGCATTAAATACCCCTACATTAGACCCCTGCACTAGATACCCCTGCATTAGACCCCTGCATTAGATACCCCTGCATTAGATACCCCTTCATTAGACCCCTGAATTAGATACCCCTGCATTAGATACCACTGCATTAGAAACCCCTGCATTAGACCCCTGCATTAGATACCCCTGCATTAGATACCCCTGCATTAGATACCCCTGCATTAGACCCCTGCATTAGACCCCTGCATTAGATACCCCTGCATTAGATACCCCTGCATTAGACCCCTGCATTAGACCCCTGCATTAGATACCCCTGCATTAGATACCCCTGCATTAGATACCCCTGCATTAGACCCCTGCATTAGATACCACTGCAAGAGATACCCCTGCATTAGATACCCCTGCATTAGATACCCCTGCATTAGATACCCCTGCATTATTTACCCCTGCATTAGATACCCCTGCATTAGACCCCTGCATTAGACCCCTGCATTAGATACCCCTGCATTAGATACCCCTGCATTAGATACCCCTGCATTAGATACCCCTGCA
>NC_137927.1:34199342-34206842 GCF_963457725.1 Sprattus sprattus
CACTGGATTAGCACCATTGCAAGGAAGTGCCACACAGGGCGACTCGAGCAGCCCTGCACCATTAGACCAGGCTGCTCCATTAGACCAGGCTGCTCCAGGGCACTATTTAATTGGCAGTCCAGGCAGACCCAATCACCGCCTCCCGCCTTTAAACAACCAGAAAGACGAGCAAACTGAGAGCAGGTTTGTTTGTGACATCGCAGGACTGAGAGCAGGTTTGTTTGTGACATCACAGGACTGAGAGCAGGTTTGTTTGTGACATCGCAGGACTGAGAGCAGATTTGTTTGTGACATCGCAGGACTGAGAGCAGGTTTGTTTGTGACATCGCAGGACTGAGAGCAGGTTTGTTTGTGACATCGCAGGACTGAGAGCAGGTTTGTTTGTGACATCACAGGACTGAGAGCAGGTTTGTTTGTGACATCACAGCTCATTACCTTGCGCTTGATGAGTTCCCCACAAAATAATTAATCTGGAAAAACAAGCAGCAGTTGATTGGCCCGGAGCAAAGTCATTAATGACACGCTTCACTGCAACGGGACTGAGGGAGTTTAAAGACGGAGTTTAAAGACACGCTTCCCTGCTGCAACGGGACTGAGGGAGTTTAAAGACACGCTTCCCTGCTGCAACGGGACTGAGGGAGTTTAAAGACACGCTTCCCTGCTGCAACGGGACTGAGGGAGTTTAAAGACACGCTTCCCTGCTGCAACGGGACTGAGGGAGTTTAAAGATACACGCTTCCCTTCAACGGGACTGAGGGAGTTTAAAGACACGCTTCCCTGCAACGGCACTGAGGGAGTTTAAAGACACGCTTCCCTGCAACGGCACTGAGGGAGTTTAGTGACACACTTCCCTGCAACGGGACGGAGGGAGTTTAAAGACGGAGTTTAAAGACACGCTTCCCTGCAACGGGACTGAGGGAGTTTAAAGACACGCTTCCCTTCAACGGGACTGAGGGAGTTTAAAGACACGCTTCCCTGAAACGGGACTGAGGGAGTTTAAAGACACGCTTCCCTGCTGCAACGGCACTGAGGGAGTTTAGTGACACGCTTCCCTGCAACGGGACTGAGGGAGTTTAAAGACACGCTTCCCTGCTGCAACGGGACTGAGGGAGTTTAAAGACACACTTCCCTGCTGCAACGGGACTGAGGGAGTTTAAAGACACGCTTCCCTGCTGCAACGGGACTGAGGGAGTTTAAAGACACGCTTCCCTGCAACGGGACTGAGGGAGTTTAAAGACACGCTTCCCTTCAACGGGACTGAGGGAGTTTAAAGACACGCTTCCCTGCAACGGCACTGAGGGAGTTTAAAGACACGCTTCCCTGCAACGGCACTGAGGGAGTTTAAAGACACGCTTCCCTGCAACGGCACTGAGGGAGTTTAAAGACACGCTTCCCTGCTGCAACGGCACTGAGGGAGTTTAGTGACAAGTTTCCCTGCAACGGCACTGAGGGAGTTTAGTGACACGCTTCCCTGCAACGGGACTGAGGGAGTTTAAAGACACGCTTCCCTGCAACAGGACTGAGGGAGTTTAAAGACACGCTTCCCTGCAGAGAACTGAGGGAATTTAAAGACACGCTTCCCTGCAACGGAACTGAGGGAGTTTAAAAGTCTAAATGTGGCTCCATTGCACTTGGGTTCAGCCAGTGCGTAACACTGTGTACTTCACAACTGTACCACTGTCAAAAGTACTAATCAAAGTGAAATCGTATTCTCCAGTGAATGTGTGGAAATTCTGCAGCCTTTATGTGTTAATACAAGATTTTCATTGCAAGCAGTGGTGTGCTACTTTTAATCCTCCACATGTATCTAAGTATTTTTTTCCCAATAAATTGTTCTTACTTGAGTTCCTTTCATGCAGAATATTTTTCACTCTTACTGAAGTACATTTAAGATTAAACAAACAAACTTATACTCCGTAACATTAGACTAAACGTCCTGTACTTTTATATAACATGATTTTTATGCACACACGCAAAGCTTCTAGGCTATATTACGTTGACTGCTTTGGCTACATAAACATATACACAGACACTGCATTGGCCTCTGGTTCGTATACACAGACACTGCATTGGCCTCTGGTTCATAAACATACACAGACACTGCATTGGCCTCTGGTTCATAAACATACACAGACACTGCATTGGCCTCTGGTTCATAAACATACACAGACACTGCATTGGCCTCTGGTTCGTATACACAGACACTGCATTGGCCTCTGGTTCATAAACATATACACAGACACTGCATTGGCCTCTGGTTCGTATACACAGACACTGCATTGGCCTCTGGTTCATATACAAAGACACTGCATTGGCCTCTGGTTCATAAACATACACAGACACTGCATTGGCCTTTGGTTCATAAACACAGACACTGCATTGGCCTCTGGTTCATAAACATACACAGACACTGCATTGGCCTCTGGTTCATACACACAGACACTGCATTGGCCTCTGGTTCATACACACAGACACTGCATTGGCCTCTGGTTCATAAACACAGACACTGCATTGGCCTCTGGTTCATAAACACAGACACTGCATTGGCCTCTGGTTCATAAACACACAGACACTGCATTGGCCTCTGGTTCATACACACAGACACTGCATTGGCCTCTGGTTCATAAACATACACACAGACACTGCATTGGCCTCTGGTTCATAAACACAGACACTGCATTGGCCTCTGGTTCATAAACATACACAGACACTGCATTGGCCTCTGGTTCATACACACAGACACTGCATTGGCCTCTGGTTCATAAACATATACACAGACACTGCATTGGCCTCTGGTTCATAAACACAGACACTGCATTGGTCTCTGGTTCATACACACAGACACTGCATTGGCCTCTGGTTCGTATAGCATGTAAAGTATAGCATGACTTGTAGCACTGCGAAAACTCAACAAAGACAGCACCATTTCGTTAAGTGCAATATTTAATTATTTTGTAGAAGCCTATCAGGTTCACATCACTTCAACTATGTCCCAACCATACACAGCAAAAAACAGTCTTCCCATTTATCATCTTGGCAAAATGTCAAGATTAAGAACGTAGCTCAAACCAAATGTCTTACACTGACAATACACCATTAATCAATTCACCACTAATCAATACATCACCAAACAGCATCACATTGGCAACATTTATTTTGTATGTTATTTGCTCTTTTAACTGAATAAAATTGAGAATATCTGTATCAGCCTTTTGTTTTGCTTTAGTTGTTTGCGTGGATATTTGTGTGACTTGTTAATGTGTGATTTGCATCAACAACTATAATTATTTATTTTTATTTTTAATTGTATTATTTTAGGGGGAGTTGGGAGCACCACGGCTCAATTCTGCTTAGGGCGCTCAATGCTGCACACACACACACACACACACACACACACACACACACACACACACACACACACACACACACACAGCACCACGGCTCAATTCTGCTTAGGGTGCTCAAATGCCCAGCAGCAGCCCTGCAGCCTAACCCTAACCCATAACCCTAGATATATTTTGATACAACCCCACATTTGAATATAATACTTATGCCTAGTAGGGGTAAAAAATATAATTATATGAAGTTACCGGTACTCAATCCTTGAGTACTACATTTCTACTCTTACTCAAGTAATTGTTTTGATGGATACTTTTATTTCTAGAGTCATTATTATTAAAAGAAAAGCTTTAGCTTCAGCACATCTTCTGGTTACTCCTCCCGCCTCTGATGCCAGCTACACAAGTCCTTCATCTTTTGACACGGTACAGGGAATATTGGGACATAATATTCCAGTATGCTCTGATATCACCTCACACAATGGAAACCCTACTGCTTTCTACAGATATAAATAGAATACACCTTCCTACTCCGATTGAATAATTGTATGCTCAAGATGGCCATAGCTGCCAGTCTTAAACAAACACTGTTTCTTTTTTTTTAGATCAAATGTTACAAACAGTGTTTCTTGACATCTTATTTCTTTACCCAAGGAGAAGTTAACAAAGAGGGGGGGGGGGGGGGGTTGGGCAGTGAGAAGCTGAGAAGAGGGGGGGGGGGGGGGGGGGGGTTGGGTGATGAGAAGCTGAGGGGGAAATAAAATGCTTGTAATTAGTGTGCGTCTCACTCATGGTTTGAGGGTGTGACTAATTCCACCATTGGACTGTGGGTGCATCCCAGCCCATTCACACACACACACACACACACACACACACACACACACACACACACACACACACACACACACACACACACACACCACACTCACACTCACACTCACACACACACACACACACACACACACACACACACACACACACACACACTGACTAATTTCACCATTGGACTGTTGGTGCATCCCAGCCCATTCACTGTCAAAGGCCCATCTGTGTCTCCACAATGCTGCCCTGCTACGCCAGTCTAAGAGAGGGGGCTGTAGATGTTACCATGCTGCACACACACACACACACACACACACACACACACACACACACACACACACACACACACACACAGAGCTAGATCAGTCTGAGAGGAGAGGCTGTAGAGGTTACCATGCTGAACTTGCAATTAGCAGTCTCTGCCTTTGGTTCATCACTGCTGCTTTTCTAAATGCACACACACGCACAGCTACCTCCACCCATCGCATCGCATCACGGAGAGCTAGACTCCAAATCCCTGATATGCGGGTTAGTAAACAGACACTCTTTCAAATAGATTGGGCTGATAACACGCTGTGAAAATCTCTGACAATGGAAATTAATTCAACAAAACTTGCCCCCAGACATTTATTTTTTTGGTCAAAGACTTTTCTCTTTAATCTGTGTAAATGAGTCTCTGCCATTGATTGGCTGGTCAAACACAAGGCACAGCATTGATTGGCTGGTCAAACACAAAGCAGAGCATTGATTGGCTGGTCAAACACAAAGCAGAGCTTGCTTACGTGTGTTTATTGAAGGTTCCATCCCTTGTCCCTTGGTCATAGAGCTGATTAAAAATCTTCCAGACACGGCAGTGCAATGACTGTGTGTGCACACGTCCATGTGTGTGTGTTGGGGCATGTGTGTGTTGGTACATGTGTGTGTTGGGGCATGTGTGTGTTGGGGCATGTGTGTGTTGGTACATGTGTGTGTTGGTCCATGTGTGTGTTGGTACATGTGTGTGTTGGGGCATGTGTGTGTGTTGGTACATGTGTGTGTGTGTGTTGGTACATGTGTGTGTTGGTACATGTGTGTGTGTGTGTTGGTACATGTGTGTGTTGGTACATGTGTGTGTGTGTGTTGGGGCATGTGTGTGTTGGTGCATGTGTGTGTTGGGGCATGTGTGTGTGTGTGTGTGTGCATGTGTGTGTTGGTACATGTGTGTGTTGGGGCATGTGTGTGTTGGGGCATGTGTGTGTTGGGGCATGTGTGTGTTGGGGCATGTGTGTGTTGGGGCATGTGGGTGCATGTGGGTGGATGTGTTTGGATGTGTGTGTTGGGGCATGTGTGTGTGTGTGTGTGTGTGCATGTGTGTGTTGGGGCATGTGTGTGTGTGTGTGTGTGCATGTGTGTGTTTGGGCATGTGTGTGTGTGTGTGTGTGTGCAGATAAAAACCAATGCCTCTACGAATGGTTGAATATCGGGGTGTCCCATGAGGTGCTGGTCTTGGCGTGCTTCTGTGGCAGGATTGGAATAATTAAGCTATGGTGGCAGTATGGTGTGTGTGTGTGTGTGTGTGTGTGTGTGTGTGTGTGTGTGTGTGTGTGTGTGTGTGTGTATGTGGCAGGATTGGAATAATGAAGCTATGGTGGCAGTATGGTGTGTGTGTGTGTGTGTGTGTGTGTGTGTGTGTGTGTTTGTGTGTGTGTGTGTGTGTGTGTGTATGTGGCAGGATTGGAATAATTAAGCTATGGTGGCAGTTTGTGGCCTAATGAATCCAAATGGCTGACAGCGGTATGCGCTTCCTGTAGCAGTATAATGAGCTTGTGTGTGTGTGTGTGTGTGTGTGTGTGTGTGTGTGTGTGTGGGGATGAGTGTGTGTGCGTGTGGGTAGTGCCAGTGGGGGTGAAGGTTAATGATTTAAGCTCACTGGAGGTGTGTGTGTGTGTGTGTGTGTGTGTGTGTTAATGATTTAAGCTCACTGGAGGTGTTAATCTACCCTCTAATGCACTCACCCCTGGCCATCTCATTATTCCGGCATATTCCTCACCGCCGACCCGCCAGGCTCATGGCCGACCCGCCGGGCCTGTAGCTCTGTGTGTGTGTGTGTGTGTGTGTGTGTGTGTGTGTGTGTGTGTGTGTGTGTGTGTGGGGGGCCGACCCGCTGGGCCCGGCGCTGCAGGTGCGTTACCGGCCCTGCCTCCACGGACGCCGTCTCAGATTTCCTTAATTAATGAGTTAACCTTGAAAAGGATTTCCAAGCATGTTTGTGTAAATTGTACACTAGGAAGTTATTATTGCTACAATCACATGCATTCCACGTCTCAGTGCCACTTATTAACTCGCGGTATTGTTCTGAGATAGTCGCCCGAAGTGTCCTTGGTTGTAAACTCAAATGGTGAAAGTGAAGTGAAAGGTGATCTCCCTGCCAGTATAATATGACCTGCCCTTGGACTATACTTGCACACTCTAGAAAAAAACAAATACTACAGAATTGTCTCTATCTCCATCAGATAAGTCATCTTCTTATCCTGTGTGTGTGTGTGTGTGTGTGTGTGTGTGTGTGTGTGTGTGCCAACCTATTGGACATGAACCGTGAACACTGCCCGGTGCTCTCTGACAATGAGACATGCTGAACTAGAGTTAGGGTTGTGTGTGTGTGTGTGTGTGTGTGTGTGTGTATGCTGAACTAGGGTTAGGGTTAGATGAGACATGCTGAACTAGAGTTAGGGTTGTGTGTGTGTGTGTGTGTGTGTGTGTGTGTGTGTGTGTGTGTGTGTATGCTGAACTAGGGTTAGGGTTAGATGAGACATGCTGAACTAGAGTTAGGGTTGTGTGTGTGTGTGTGTGTGTGTGTGTGTGTGTGTGTATGCTGAACTAGGGTTAGGGTTAGATGAGACCTGCTGAACTAGAGTTAGGGTTGTGTGTGTGTGTGTGTGTGTGTGTGTGTGTGTGTGTGTGTGTGTATGCTGAATTCTGTCTGCAGGGAGTTCCCTCTCATGCATGGATTAAGGGGATTAGCTGAGCCTGTGCTAGCTACAAGGCCACACCTTTGGGCTTGTGTTCAGAATTGAAGTTGGGGTGGGGGGGGCAGGGGCGGTAGGGGGGGGTACAAAGCCGCACACGCAGCAGGTGACACGACAAGGCTTGTTCCAGGCCGCTATTTAAATGTTAAACTTGCCCTTTTTTAAAAGGTCTTTTTTTCTTTCAGGGCAAGATTACCTTCGTCTTAAATGGACCATGGCGGCTCCCATTTCAAAGACAGCGCGCCAAGTGAGGCCTTGGATTTCAATCAGGCCTTTATGGAGCGAAACAAGACTCACACACACACACACACACACACACACACACACACACACAC
>NC_137927.1:34211842-34214342 GCF_963457725.1 Sprattus sprattus
TCTAACTCCTCATCTAACTCATCTAACTCATCTAACTCCTCATCTAACTCATCTAACTCATCTTACTCATCTTACTCATCTAACTCCTCATCTAACTCATCTAACTCATCTAACTCCTCATCTAACTCATCTAACTCCTCATCTAACTCATCTTACTCATCTAACTCCTCATCTAACTCATCTAACTCATCTAACTCCTCATCTAACTCCTCATCTAACTCCTCATCTAACTCCTCATCTAACTCATCTAACTCATCTAACTCATCTAACTCAACAACACTATCTCAGATGATAAGATGAAACTATAAAGCCTCAATCTTATAACAGGAGCTCATCTAACTCATCTAACTCCTCATCTAACTCCTCATCTAACTCATCTAACTCATCTAACTCATCTTACTCATCTAACTCCTCATCAAACTCCTCATCTAACTCATCTTACTCATCTAACTCCTCATCTAACTCATCTAACTCCTCATCTAACTCATCTAACTCATCTTACTCATCTAACTCCTCATCTAACTCATCTAACTCCTCATCTAACTCCTCATCTAACTCATCTTACTCATCTAACTCCTCATCTAACTCATCTAACTCATCTAACTCATCTAACTCCTCATCTAACTCCTCATCTAACTCATCTAACTCATCTAACTCATCTTACTCATCTAACTCCTCATCTAACTCATCTAACTCCTCATCTAACTCATCTAACTCATCTTACTCATCTAACTCCTCATCTAACTCATCTAACTCCTCATCTAACTCCTCATCTAACTCCTCATCTAACTCATCTTACTCATCTAACTCCTCATCTAACTCATCTAACTCATCTAACTCATCTAACTCCTCATCTAACTCATCTAACTCATCTTACTCATCTAACTCCTCATCTAACTCATCTAACTCATCTAACTCATCTAACTCATCTAACTCATCTTACTCATCTAACTCCTCATCTAACTCATCTAACTCCTCATCTAACTCATCTTACTCATCTAACTCCTCATCTAACTCATCTAACTCATCTAACTCCTCATCTAACTCCTCATCTAACTCCTCATCTAACTCATCTAACTCAACAACACTATCTCAGATGATAAGATGAAACTATAAAGCCTCAATCTTATAACAGGAGCCAGAGTCACCGGGAAGAGTTGGCCAGCCAGACAGCATTGAGTGTTGGGGATCTGCGGCTGTGTGTGTGGTGGTGAGTGTGTGTGTGTGTGTGTGTGTGTGTGTGTGTGTGTGTGTGTGTGTGTGTGTGTGTGTGCATTGAGTGTTGGGGATCTGCTGCTGTGTGTGTGGTGGTGAGTGTGTGTGTGTGTGTGTGTGTGCATTGAGTGTTGGGGATCTGCAGCTGTGTGTGTGGTGGTGAGTGTGTGTGTGTGTGTGTGTGTGTGTGTGTGTGTGTGTGTGTGTGTGTGTGTGTGTGTGCATTGAGTGTTGGGGATCTGCGGCTGTGTGATCTCAGCTTTAGGGGGCTTTGGAGGACTGCACAGGTACAAACAAAGCCTCATCCGCACACTCCCGCAGTCTCCATATTAATCTGCAAACTCTTATTTTCGCTCTATTGACTGTGGGGATGAATTACAGCAAAGCTGCAGGGAAAGCCTTGAGCACAAGCTGACTGGCTGAGAGCTTAACCCAACCCTCCGAATGCAGACAGCGTTGGGTGTCCTGTGGTGAACTTGGATGAAAATAAAGCGCAGAGGAGAAAAGAGGATGGGCTCGACCCAGCGCGGTAAATGTTATCAGTCCAGGCCAGGTAAAGTAGTCTGATTGCATCTACCATGGAGTGCACTCAGCCTCAAGGTCATATTCAGCTGAGAAGGGGAACCTGCTCTAGACCAATCCAAGTCTTGCGGTGATAGACGAGGAGTTAGATGAGTTAGATGAGTTAGATGAGTTAGATGAGCTAGATGAGTTAGATGAGTTAGATGAGTTAGATGGGTTAGATGAGGAGTTAGATGAGGAGTTAGATGAGGAGTTAGATGAGGAGTTAGATGAGTTAGATGAGTTAGATGAGTTAGATGAGCTAGATGAGTTAGATGAGTTAGATGAGTTAGATGGGTTAGATGAGGAGTTAGATGAGGAGTTAGATGAGGAGTTAGATGAGTTAGATGAGCTAGATGAGTTAGATGAGTTAGATGAGTTAGATGAGGAGTTAGATGAGGAGTTAGATGAGGAGTTAGATGAGTTAGTTGAGGAGTTAGATGAGGAGTTAGATGAGGAGTTAGATGAGTTAGTTGAGTTAGATGAGGAGTTAGATGAGTTAGATGAGGAGTTAGATGAGTTAGTTGAGTTAGATGAGTTAGATGAGGAGTTAGATGAGTTAGATGAGTTAGATGAGTTAGATGAGTTAGATGAGGAGTTAGATGAGGAGTTAGATGAGGAGTTAGATGAGTTAGATGGGTTAGATGAGTTAGATGAGTTAGATGAGTTAGATGAGTTAGATGAGGAGTTAGATGAGGAGTTAGATGAGGAGTTAGATGAGTTA
>NC_137927.1:34219342-34224342 GCF_963457725.1 Sprattus sprattus
GAGTTCAGATCACTGCCTTATAGTGTCTCATAACCTGCCAGTACATTGCCAGTTCCATAACATTAGCCTGGGTGCCAGACGAACTTAGCCCCGCCCGTCGGGAAGTCTGGCATTGGTCCTTTGGGGCAGAACTATACCAGCACCAGAGCTGTTCGCACCAATCAAATTGTCAGGGCGGGCTTTATACGATGATGACAGATGATCAACAGTAAAGTTATCAACCACGTCACCAAAGAGCGCTTGGGTGGAATTTGTTTTCAACAAACATGGCTGCCGCTGGAGAGCTGAGATGTGTAGATTCTGCAGTATCAGACTCATATTCTGACTAGAATTATGAGTATGACAACGTCAGGTTACCACAACATAGCATATTATACAAAAACAGTGGCGCATGAGGATACTGTCAAACCAAGGAGACGGCACCAAATGTTTCAAAGGTAAAGGTAACCCAATGCTGTCTGAAGATGACTGTGTGTCAGTGCTGTGCAGAGCAGTGGAATCTCACACAGCGTCTTTGTGACTGTCTGCAGTGCCCGTCTGAGGGTGACGTCTGCAGTGCCCCTCTGAGGGTGACGCCTGACTGTCTGCAGTGCCCCTCTGAGGGTGACGTCTGCAGTGCCCCTCTGAGGGTGACGCCTGACTGTCTGCAGTGCCCCTCTGAGGGTGACGTCTGCAGTGCCCCTCTGAGGGTGACGCCTGACTGTCTGCAGTGCCCCTCTGAGGGTGACGCCTGACTGTCTGCAGTGCCCCTCTGAGGGTGACGCTCTTTGTGACTGTCTGCAGTGCCCGTCTGAGGGTGACGTCTGCAGTGCCCCTCTGAGGGTGACGCCTGACTGTCTGCAGTGCCCCTCTGAGGGTGACGTCTGCAGTGCCCCTCTGAGGGTGACGCCTGACTGTCTGCAGTGCCCGTCTGAGGGTGACGTCTGCAGTGCCCCTCTGAGGGTGACGCCTGACTGTCTGCAGTGCCCCTCTGAGGGTGACGTCTGCAGTGCCCCTCTGAGGGTGACGCCTGACTGTCTGCAGTGCCCCTCTGAGGGTGACGCCTGACTGTCTGCAGTGCCCCTCTGAGGGTGACGCTCTTTGTGACTGTCTGCAGTGCCCGTCTGAGGGTGACGTCTGCAGTGCCCCTCTGAGGGTGACGCCTGACTGTCTGCAGTGCCCCTCTGAGGGTGACGCCTGACTGTCTGCAGTGCCCGTCTGAGGGTGACGTCTGCAGTGCCCCTCTGAGGGTGACGCCTGACTGTCTGCAGTGCCCCTCTGAGGGTGACGCCTGACTGTCTGCAGTGCCCCTCTGAGGGTGACGCCTGACTGCAGTGCCCCTCTGAGGGTGACGCCTGACTGTCTGCAGTGCCCCTCTGAGGGTGACGCCTGCACAGGTGAAGCGCCCGTCTGAGGGTGACGCCTGACTGTCTGCAGTGCCCCTCTGAGGGTGACGCCTGACTGTCTGCAGTGCCCCTCTGAGGGTGACGCTCTTTGTGACTGTCTGCAGTGCCCGTCTGAGGGTGACGTCTGCAGTGCCCCTCTGAGGGTGACGCCTGACTGTCTGCAGTGCCCCTCTGAGGGTGACGTCTGCAGTGCCCGTCTGAGGGTGACGTCTGCAGTGCCCCTCTGAGGGTGACGCCTGACTGTCTGCAGTGCCCCTCTGAGGGTGACGTCTGCAGTGCCCCTCTGAGGGTGACGCCTGACTGTCTGCAGTGCCCCTCTGAGGGTGACGTCTGCAGTGCCCCTCTGAGGGTGACGCCTGACTGTCTGCAGTGCCCCTCTGAGGGTGACGCCTGACTGTCTGCAGTGCCCCTCTGAGGGTGACGCTCTTTGTGACTGTCTGCAGTGCCCGTCTGAGGGTGACGTCTGCAGTGCCCCTCTGAGGGTGACGCCTGACTGTCTGCAGTGCCCCTCTGAGGGTGACGCCTGACTGTCTGCAGTGCCCGTCTGAGGGTGACGTCTGCAGTGCCCCTCTGAGGGTGACGCCTGACTGTCTGCAGTGCCCCTCTGAGGGTGACGCCTGACTGTCTGCAGTGCCCCTCTGAGGGTGACGCCTGACTGCAGTGCCCCTCTGAGGGTGACGCCTGACTGTCTGCAGTGCCCCTCTGAGGGTGACGCCTGCACAGGTGAAGCGTCCTGCTGTCGGAGTGGGGCACTGAGAGGTCAGCTGGCGATCGTCTCTTCAAAGATGAGTCTGCCAGCCTGTCAAGGGCAGGTGCTGGGTCATCTCATCGCTGGCGAGGGCAGTCACTCCTCTCCATATGTTCCCCAGCGGGGGGAGAGGCGTGTGGGAGCGCAGCGCTGTGGAGCACACACACACACACACACACACACACACACACACACACACACACACACACACACACACACACACACACACACACACACACACAGAGAGGCGTGTGGGAACGCAGCGCTGTGGAACACACACACACACACACACACACACACACACACACACACACACACACACAACACACACACACACACACACACACACACACACACACACACACACACACACACACACACAGAGAGGCGTGTGGGAACGCAGCGCTGTGGAACACACACACACACACACACACACACACACACACACACACACACACACACACACACAGACACACACACACACACAGACACACGCACACACACACACAGACACACGCACACACACACACAGACACACACACACACACACACACACACACACACACAGACACACACACACACACACACACACAGACACACACACACACACACACACACACACACACACAGACAGACACACACACACACACACACACACAGACACACACACATACACACACACACACACACACACACACACACACACACAGAGAGGCGTGTTGGAACGCAGCGCTGTGGCTCGCAGGACAGGAAGCTTACCCAGAAAGAGAGGTGAGAACGGCCGTCAATGATAACGGCTGCTGAGCCCCCGAGACTGGGTGACCTTCTTTCACATCAGGAGCAGATCTCACACACACACACACACACACACACACACACACACACACACACACACACACCTTCTTTCACATCAGGAGCAGATCTCCGGCCTCATATCTCAGCGTGGAGTCCGTTATTGGCCAGCAGGCTATCAAGGAACGACACCCTTCAGTGCCTTGATGTCTAATGTTGCCAGCTGTTTGGGCGAGCTTTCTTTAGGGGTCACACACACACACACACACACACACACACACACAGAGAGGCGAGCTTTCTTTAGGGGTCTGAGAGGGCTCACCTCTGCTAGCACTACTGCCGCTACAATCACTACTCTTATAAAATAATAACGTACAACATATTTATACATCTAACAACAAATGCTAGAATTAAAACCATCATCCAAGAGCAGGATAGCCACACAGACAAACAAATCCGCAAACAAAAGCCCTCACAGATCCCAGGAATACACAGCTGTCACCAAGGCAGCCAGTCGCGCATCATGTTTTGATGTGAAGCGTTTTCTTGTTTACGTGCTGGCAGGCTGTTCCCTCGCGGTTGATGTGTGTGTGATGAGGAGGCGCAGCCATGTTGTTGCCTCTTTGACTTCCACCCCACAGAGCAAAAGTGAGAGCGGGTGTCCCCTTTCGTTCTGCGGCATGCATCCTGGCCAATTAGGAGACCCCCTGCCGGGCAAACTACAAGGGTTTGGGTGCAATGCGTCCTTGGTATTCAAATGAGATCATAGATGTGTTTCATTATTCGGGATTTGGATTTTGAGGTCATAGTGAGGAGGGCTTATTGTTCTTTTTAGTTTGTTCCAGTTTTAAGTTCCCCCTGCAACTTTGTAAAAAAAAAAAATAGAACAAAGCAATGAGGTTTTGTTTTTAGAGAACACAATACCCTCTCAGCCAGGGCCTCCTCTGGAATGAGTGTAGTCTTGGGACTGGGGCCTCAAACTAAATACAAATAAAAAGTCAAATCAAATCAAAAGCTAAACTTCATTGCCCGTAGGAAGTTATATTTGACCGAATCTCCTCGCTACTCTTATATGGAACACTAGTACACACACACACACACACACACACACACACACACACACACACACACACACACATGTCTCCATATCTTCCTTGGGCAGACTTTCAGTTTGGCATGTTGGCTCTCATCTCTGTGTGAATAGATTCCCATCTTCACCATGGTTACATACCTGTCTCACTGTGGTCACCATGGTTACATACCTGTCTCCTGTCTCCTGTCTCACTGTGGTCACCATGGTTACATACCTGTCTCCTGTCTCCTGTCTCACTGTGGTCACCATGGTTACATACCTGTCTCCTGTCTCCTGTCTCACTGTGGTCACCATGGTTACATACCTGTCTCCTGTCTCCTGTCTCACTGTGGTCACCATGGTTACATACCTGTCTCCTGTCTCCGGTCTCACTGTCTTCACCATGGTTACATACCTGTCTCCTGTCTCACTGTCTTCACCATGGTTACATACCTGACTCATGTCTCACTGTGGTCACCATGGTTACATACCTGACTCCTGTCTTACTGTCTTCACCATGGTTACATACCTGACTCCTGTCTTACTGTCTTCACCATGGTTACATACTTGTCTCCTGTCTTACTGTCTTCACCATGGTTACATACCTGTCTCCTGTCTTACTGTCTTCACCATGGTAACATACCTGACTCCTGTCTCACTGTGGTCACCATGGTTACATACCTGACTCCTGTCTCACTGTCTTCACCATGGTTACATACCGGTCTCACTGTGGTCACCATGGTTACATACCTGACTCCTGTCTCACTGTCTTCACCATGGTTACATACCTGTCTCCTGTCTTACTGTCTTCACCATGGTAACATACCTGACTCCTGTCTCACTGTCTTCGGTGTGATGATGCTTTCCCCCAAACACAGATGGCTAAAATAAATACAGACAGGAAGTCATAAACACAGACAGGAAGTCATAAACACAGACAGGAAGTCATAGGCGGTAAAGGAGTGTGTTCTAGCAGGAAGCTAATCTCCAGCCAGCACTAGCC
>NC_137927.1:34231842-34241842 GCF_963457725.1 Sprattus sprattus
ATATAATAAATGTCTGTGATAATCTAATTATGGCCATTTCAGCTACCGTTGGCCTCAGCCACGTTACAGTAACACCTGGCTGCCACTAGAGGGAGGGCTTCCCTAATGTGTGTAAAGACATCAGGTCATAACCCTTACTTAATAGTTGTACACTTGAGTGTGACAAAATAGAGTTGTGAATTTAAATAAAGTCCTTTGTACATTGAGTCAAACATACCAAACATAGGGTTGTAATTTGATCCATTGTTGTTTTAGAAACTGTAGAATTCACATTGATTATGACATCACTGTGTCAACTATGGCCATTATGATGTAAGGCAATGACATTTCCCCTTGTGTGCAATAGCGCTGTCATGAGCGAAAAGTTCCGGGCTAGCCAAAAGTTCCGGGTGACGCAATAGAGACGTTCCTATCAGCTGTTTTGTTTTTCACGTGAATGATATCGAATCTTCATGTCACACCGAACATCACTAGGGTTAGCGAGAAGTTCCGGATGACGCTACAGACGTTCCGATCAACTGTTTATCAAATCGTCTTTGAGTCGTTGCTATGACCTCGCGGTTGACTCAGGCACACACAAGCGGACAGCTACAGAGACCGCGACAGCGACTGCATTCAATTTCAATTACATTTCTTTATTATATTATAATCTTCATTATCCTAATTGCCTATGTCGGCAGACAATACGTATTAGGCTTTTACGAAGTCATAGAACTAAACACACAAGTGACGTGTTGTTAACCGAACTTTTACGAAGCTATACGACCAACACACAGCCAGCATGCTAATCAAACTTTTACACCGTGTCAAATAAGCTTTTAATAGTGACAAGCTAGCCTACATAAACTTATTGCCGTCTTGGCTTGCCTGTTTATTTCACATCGGGTTAAACGTCTGTTGCTCATGTCACGAAGTGATTACGCTAACTGTCCGTAACACTAGCGTTACATACAAAACCATGTAGCACATCAATGCAATAGCCTAGACTAGCCCTGAACACCTCCTCGTATGCATCATGTTATTGAAATGAGTTCCTGAAGATGAAAATTGTGTTTGTTTGTTAAACAAGAAGCAGATCACTGAAGCATGTTGACGTTTCTTTATTTCACAAATTGTTGCGAAAAAAAGAGCATTCTTACTCACAATTTCTGTTCATCTTGGGTTGAGTTTCACATTGATTTACAGGTTGGTTGCTTGCTTTTAAAGGCAATGTTCATAAAGCACAGTAGCTGAGCCCATGAATGCACCTTAACAGTACAGTCCCAAACCAAGTGCAGTAATTATAATAGGGTGCAGATGTTCATGTAAACACATGATAAGCAATATCTGAACGAATTTTAACTTAAAGTTCAATAGACAATGTTGCAGAACTATGCCAGTGTACAGGATTTATTTTTAATTTCAATGTCAGTCATTTAGTATCTGGGGATTAAAGGAAGATAGGTGCCAGTCTTCAGGTGGAGGGTCTTGTATGCTGTGGTCAGTCAAAATGAATTGAGACTTAATGTGTTTAATTCTGTAGAAATATACAAGACAAACTGCAAAGCATACTTGTTTTAAAAACCTGCTAACTTACACTATTCAAAGCAAGACCTGTTTAGTTGAAAAATACATGTTATGGGTGGGGTGTTAGTGACAAGAAAACGTTAATGAAAAAGCAAAGTTGCCACAGTCAGGAGAGCCAAGACCAACGAGACGGGGCAGTAGCACCACGCCATTGATAGAGCACGTTATTAACACAACTATGTGCTGTCACGACACCATAACGTGTATGCGTCTGTGGTAAGGGCATGGAACACTGCTTTGTCCTGTGAAGACAAAAAAACAATAACAAAACAATAACAGATACTAGTAGGTTGTCAGACTAGAGAGAAAATAGAAACTTCTTAAAGTGAAATGTTGTTTGTGATCTGAAACAATTGCTGCAATGCACATATTTACAATGTACAAGAACGAAAAAAGAAATCTGATGACAACATGATTGGAAAAAAGTAAAAATAAAAATGTATTTTTTAAGTTTTACTTACATCATCGGTCAGCCAGTTAAAATCTGGGCCTGCCAGAAAGTCACGAAACATGGCAGGACAACTTCCAATACTGAACATGACCACGTCTTTGTTGGCTTCAGCATTGTGGATCTGTTGCGTCAGTACCTGATGGATTTGGAAGCATGCGTACAGAAGTTAGCACACATAATGGCCACCCCAAACTACTACTTAATGGAAAAGATGGTTCACATGATAAACCTAACACCATTTAACTTTTTAAGAGGCTGCAGTGTGTAGTGCTATTGAATTAAATTGTATTGTCAAGTCTTTTATTGTCAGATGCACAGAACAACAGAGTCGGTCTGGGCACTGAAATTCTTAGGACAGGACACCGTACCACACTACCATAACAAGACATAACATAACATATAAGTACTCCACATAATATAACATAACTTAACAATAAGTACTAAACATAAGATATACCTATGAAAGACAAATATTGCCTTGTATTGACGAGTGTTTCCATTATTTTGACCAACCCATGCCAATTAGTGGGGCTGGGCTTAAATAACGTTTGTGTCTAATCATCCCCCAAGATGTCCATACAGTTGAACGGCCACCTCTCTTAAGCAATGGGGTGAAGTTTTCCATTGTATTATCCACAAACATATTTAATATTGCACTGTAGCAAAGACTCAAAGCTAGTACTCAGGTAACATCATAAGGGGAGCTCGTACAACATAGACGATGAATTGGAGGTAAAGCAAAGTGTGAGGAGGGGGGTGGTGGGCAATGTAAAGTCTTGACTAGGGCTAGACACAGCAATGCTAAATTGCAGAGAGTTTCGTACACGGATGAAAGAGAGATCTGTAAAACACTAGGATCCTTTGCATCAGAAAACAAATTGTTAACATTATACTACACCCTAAATCCAAAATACAGGTCTAAACTGGTTGTTATTAGGCTACTTGCCATGGCTAGATCAGCAGACCTCCGTCAATCTGTTGTATATGTAATATTGAATAGAATCAAGGGAGACGTGGATGCATTGTACAGTGGTGGTAAAATCCAAACTATTAACCGAGAAAAACAATGTATTGTGCTATGGAGGAAGTGCAGTCACACTTCAATGAGGATGCATATACTAAAAGGACATTGGTGAAACATGTCAGACAGTGTGATAAAATTATGAATAGAATCATTATGCATGCAATTCTGGAGGGCATTAAAAAATCAAATGCGTGTGAATCATCTTGTTCAGTCTAGGCAGACAGGTCTTGACTCAGTGAATTCTGCTATTTCTGGTTTCCCTTATTCCCCTCCAGAGGTAAGAGATCGGCCATACCCAATTTCTGTTGGTACATTAACTTCAAGTGTTGGTTACCTAAAACAGTCATCTGGGCAGATGCTTGTCCTGTTGAGGATATTGCCATTTGTTGTGGAGAGTTTGGAAGTCAATGCATATGTGAAATTGATCATTGAGATAATAGAGTGTGCAGATAGTGTTTGCACCTGCTCTTACCATAGCAACTGTGTCTAGGTTGAAGTTACTAATTGAAAATCATTTGAAGCCTTTTGTAGAGATGAAAAGGTTGCTTGAAATAAGAAATTCTGACTTTGACAAAGCATTTGTGTACTTGTCCGTGGTGATCAAGCAGCCTCATAATTATAGCAATTCTAGTTTCAAGTTTTAGGTTGCTCAGAACCACTGTCAAAACAAGTATTGACCTTGAATCAAAATAATGCAAAGTTGAATTGCCAGTTGCAAACTGCATCCTCATGGTGCAAGACCAATTTGTACGCTCAATTACCAGTTACGATGATACTGTGTTACATTATTACATTTCTAAAGACTTCATTCGGTTGTTGAAAAAGTTTTACTTACATCATCGGTCATCCAGATGAACTCAGTTGACCGTTTAAGTCTCGGAATGTGGCTTGGCAAATTCCGATGTTGACTATGACCATGTCACTTTGCGAAATGTGCATCTGTTCCATAAGTAGGCCTACCTGATGGATTGGTAAACGTGGACAGAAGTTAACACACAATTAAATCCAGCGTTTACGTGAATTAACCGTGTTAAATGCAAATTGTATCTGTAATTGCAAAGCAATTAAATCAACTTACCTTGACCGGAGGTCGTGTGGGTTCCTGTTAAAGTTGACACTTCGACAGAGATGAGTTTTCCCAAGTCCAGGATTAATGAAAATAAAGTGGTGGGCTCCCTCCTCTGATACATGGTATGAGGACTGTGAGACACAAACTCCTGCACTGCACGCCTCTTCATCGGAGTTCATTATAACTAGTAACACCATACTCCTAGCTAACATAATTGACCATGTCTAAGTAGTCGTCTGAGCAACACAACGGGTTAATAAAATGTATAAATGACAATGACCAAGTGAACAGCATGCATTCATTTAAGATAACCAATTACCTTATTTCCCCCAAAACATCAATTGTGTCTGTGAGATTGCTAGCTTGAGCTACCCAAAACACCAAACACTGTATAGCCAGCTAAGTCAATTAGCTCGCGTAAAATAAACTAACCAATTACGTTATTCTCAAACAAAAAAACATCGATTACGTGTGTTTGTGATGTGTAACATATATCTTTTATCAGTCGTTCAAGTTATTTACGTTTTCGTGTATTTTCCGCTGGTGAGATTACAACGACAATTGCTAGCTAGCTAGGTCAAGATACTGTAGTTTAAGCTAACCAATTACCTAATACATAAAGTATAGCTTTGTGTTCACAGCCAAACTAGTCTTTAACAGTGAAGTCCGCGATCCAAATTAAATTTGAGACGTCCAAAGCGAGCTTTACATGAACAGAATCGGTGATATTAAGGTATTTGATCGTATTTATCCCCGTAATTCCCTAGTAATGTTCGGTGTCATATTAAAATTCTTTATCACGTCTGTTGCGTCATCCAGAACTTCTCGCTAGCCGGATAAACAGCTGATCGGTCTCTGTTGCGTCACCCGGAACTTTTGGCTAGCCCGGAACTTTTCGCTCATGACAGCTCCATGACCACTCTCCATGAGATTTAATTTCTCGTGCCGGCAGTAAACAATGCAGTTATCCCATTTGAGTTGGACGATACTACTTTTCTCCATTTTGATTACAACATCTGTAGGAGCTCCTCTACGAGATAGGTGAGGTCACTAAATTGCCAAAAATACTAAATATATATTCATAGTTTATTTCTGAAATAATGTTACACAATTGAATTTAAACCTACCTTCAGAAGATGGAGTGGTAAACGAGAAAAAGAAAACTTGGTTCAGTTGGAGTTACTGTACGACCCCGAGCCAGTCAAGAAACACCTCACCCTGGTTGATGGTACCGTATTGCTCTTTTGATCTTGACATCAGGCATCTCTACAGTACAGACAGAACCCAGCTCAGTGTGTGTATATATACGTGTGAGTGTGTGTGTGTGTGTGTGTGTGTGTGTGTGTGTGCGTCTTGTGTTTAAAACCTCTGGCAGAATGAATCAGTACATACAGAACCCAGCTCAGTGTGTGTGTGTGTACGTGTGAGTGTGTGTATGTGTGTGTGTGTGTGTGTGTGTGTGTGTGTGTGTGTGTGTGTGTGTGTGTGTGTGTGTGTGTGTGTGTTTAAAACCTCTGGCAGAATGAATCAGGCTAACGATGTTTCTCTCACTCACGGCCCAGACTGATATCAGTAGGAGTTTCAGAGTTTCTGCTTCTTCACAGATTATGGAGTGAAGCCTGTCCCCCCTAACATGCCGCTCTGGATGCGATCTCAGAAGGAGAGGGTCAATCACCACCATCTGGAGGAGAACTGGTAGCCTTCAGCGACATGGCCGCTTCAGTTACAGTCAATGAAGAATAAACTAATTAGCTCATTAATGTATCTGTGCCACACACACAACGTTTGATTTTCTGTGGAGGCCTAAAGACTATCAACATCAGTGAACACACACACACACACACACACACACACACACACACACACACACATACACATACACATACACACACACGTTTGATTTTCTGTGGAGGCCTAAACACTATCAACATCACTGAAGAAGTAATAACTCTGCTCATTTCTCCTCACATACTGTATTTTGAAGATAGCCTTGATAGTGAAACAACAGCCAGTTACTCTTGTGAATAACATTGAGCACATGTAGGTGACTGTAGATGAAAGCTACCGACAGCGTATAAAGAATGACAAGACACAGCACAAACTGCTTATTCCTTTTTAAATTAAGACTAATTTCACACTCCAAAAACGAGGGAAAATTAATTAAAACTGTTTTCACTACAGGTTGATAATAATAATATAATAATAATAATAATAATAATAATAATAATAATAATAATAATAATAATAATAATTATTATTATTATTATTATTATTATTCACTACAGTTTGGATCTATACAGTATTCAATGGTCCAGTACTTCTCACTTATAGGATATGTATTTATTATGGCATACTGTTACAGCTTTTCCTGTCCCCTGCTGGTCATCTGTATCTTAAGGAAAACACGGCCTGGTAAGGATGAGGACAAAATAGAAAACCAATATATGGCTTCAGACACGGCCACTTATTTTTCCAGAAAGTTCTTTTGAAACATTAAATGTAATCAAAATAAAAAAATTAAAAAAACATCTCACATCATCTTTCTTGGATTCCAATATTTATTTTCAGTTGAGGGTCTAGGTAGTTTGATAGGAACAGCAAATACTACAGTGTAGAGATATGCTATAACAGTACTGTTCCTGCACATAACATGTTTTATTCCAATGCTGCATTACAGTAAACCTGATCGAGCCTTTGCTCAGACAGCCTCATGAATGTGTTCATTGGTTTGTCTGGAAGCCACCGGTCATTTCATGGATGAAAACATTACACGTGTACCCAAAACTAGGTCAGAGTGCCACCTCCTTTGATAACGTGTGGTACAATATGAGTTGTGGTTGAGTGATTTTCCTTCATTCAGCTCATTCATTCTTCAGCCCACTTCATGTCTACTGTACATTTGAATTCACATTAGAGTGTTAGTGAACATGAAAATAAACATTTGAATCCAATGAAAATAGAGGTTCTGCACAAAATAAATAAAATCCTTTGAAAAAATCTTAACATCGTCTCGAAATAAACAAGTCTTAAAAATATTAGCCTTTCGTTGCGTTCATTAAAAAATCTTGGAACACTGAGGAAGATGGGCAACTGTGTTTATAGCCAGATATAGCACTCCCATGGGGGAGGGGAAGATGGCTATTTTGAACAGATTCGTTTTCCATCAATAGCACAGACATCTGCTCAGATGACTCCTTGTCTTGTTTCCCCTGCTGAATAATTATGCTGTGTGTGTGTGTGTGTGTGTGTGTGTGTGTGTGTGTGTGTGTGTGTGTGTGTGTGTGTGTGTGTCACATGGAGAACTGAAGAATGCCTCTGTGTTCAGATACTCTGTAGCGATGTCTTGAGAGGATGTTTGTGAAATGTACGAGCATAAATGATGATTCCCGGGCTGGGCAGATGTTTCAGATGTTCAGTACTAATAGGGAACCGAGGGGCCTAACCCTAACCCTAACCCTCAATTAGTCTGAAGGAGCGGATCTGGGAAGAAGAGACCCTGACCAACTGTCCTGAAACATTACCGTCCACTCATTGAATCATTTGTCGTTAAAAACAGAACAATGCTTCTTTTTCCCGATTATGTATTTTGGCGGGACAAAAAGAAAAAGATGGAACATGTGGTGCGGTCGATCATTTCATGCTATGTGTCTTCAATAAAGTAAAAAAAGTAACACTAGGAGTCGAAACTTTACTTTTGCACTTTACCCTTCATCAATGTATAGTCAGGAGAAGAATCTCGAGATAACTTTCAAAGTCACTCAGTGCTCCCAGAACTCGTTAGCACACTAAATATTAAAGAGAGGATGTCACTGGAAGGCGTTTCTTCAGCCTGCATTCACTCCTAAAGCCATTGTTAGCTTTCCAAAAGCCGGTTAATGGTCCTCTCGCATCAAATAGCATTTCAACACTACAGCCAGCACCCAATACACAAAAGGGCTCAGTGATGACATTACCTCTGCTGTTATGACAGTTACAGTTCATAGAACAATACATTGTGTTACAGGTCCTCGTTAAGATGTTACAGTAACCATGTCATTTTTATGACAGCATTATCTAGCACCACGCCTCCGAACATCTCAAAACAAATCAATCATACAAACCAGAATTGAAATCATAAGAATGGGTTGCTTGAGTAATGTTAAGAAGAAGAGGCACTACTTGTGAATGTTCTGAAGGACACAGAGGAGTCTACTTGTGCTTCCCAGGCCAGAGTGAGGAGCCCCACAGGGTTTGGAGTCAGTCTAGGGCAGATGTACACGTCCGCATGAAGAGGAGTTATTGATTGATTGATTGATCAATAAGTTAAGTTATGGTTATAGTTACGTCTCTGCCACTCAATGGCATTGACAGATTGATATTTGAGTCAGGAGCTAAATCAGTGCAAGGGTCGAAGAAGGGATTAAGTGACCGTAAGCTTTCTGGGGTGATTACAGTGGAGGTTGGCAAAACAATCCCCTCATACGAGTGAGTTAAGGCTTTTCCTTCTGAGTCGTAATCTACTTAGACTTAAACCCCTGATGTTGTAGCAGAGGAGGATCATTATAATCCAGTCAATCAGACCAGCCCCCCCCCCCCCCTCCCTTCCAGTAGCTGAGACTGTAGCCCCCCCCCCCCCCCCTTCCAGTAGCTGAGACTGTAGCCCCCCCCCCCCCCCTTCCAGTAGCTGAGACTGTAGGTCTGCACTTCCTCCTTCAGGGGTCCCCAACTCTGCCTGGAGGAGACGAGAGAGGCCATCACTCTGCCCCGACCCACTGTGCAACACACACACATGTGCCTCTTACTCGCTCGTTCGTTTCACACGAACCAGACGAAAAGAAAAACAACACAATCAAATAAATATAATCAATGTAAAGGTCAAAGGTCAACCCTTGAGTTAGGGTTAGGGTTAGGGTCAACCCTTGAGACGAACCTCTGGTCTCCATCACCTCAAAACTGCACACCCTAGTTCCACTTGTCATTGTTGACCCTAGTTCCACTTGTCAATACAATCTTGGTTGAAGGTGCGTCCGCCTTGCACATTCCCCCCCTCTCTGGTGTATCTTGTGCTTGCTGGAGGTGGATGGGGAGATGGAGATGCCACCTATAGTAGAGCTTGTGTGATGACTGTTGCACAAAGACACTTGATAGGCTACGTGACTGTGCTAGATAGAGGGCGCGTCCCATTTGACTTCTGTTCTTCTGTCCTTGTCCGTCTCCATCTGTCCTGCTCTGTCAAGCGTGTTAGTCGGTCTTTTGTCTTTGTTACTCTTTGTCCGTCATGCAACATGGTTATGGTACACATGGCTGTACAGACCTTCTGAAGAAGGGAGGTTGGGACTATTCTAGGTAGATATCTTCAGTGGGACACGTGAACTCCACAAACTCC
Organism: Sprattus sprattus; assembly: GCF_963457725.1. Classification (NCBI taxonomy): domain Eukaryota; kingdom Metazoa; phylum Chordata; class Actinopteri; order Clupeiformes; family Clupeidae; genus Sprattus; species Sprattus sprattus. The sequence goes on from NC_137927.1 coordinate 34,241,318, forward strand.
TTATAATACAATTGGAAGGCTTTCCTGTAGGAGAGAAAAGACAGAGTTATGTCAGACCTAGATGGGTGCAGTACAACACATTTAAAGTCAGATAGATGGATTATTTAGTATGGTGTATAATGTAGAATGTATCAACTATAACTGACTTAATTATTATTATACCCCAATGACACTTAAGAGAGGCCTAAATCATACTCGCTCAAAACTCAATTATATATTCACATAAAACTGGAAAGAGAAAGTAAAACAAATCAAAAAGAATCAAAAGAATAATAAAACTTACCCCACAGACTCCGCCAGCGGCTTGGTGGAGTGTTCTGACACAAATACATGGCAAGCAAATCTTTGATCCGCTGGGTGCTTGGTGATGAACCCGAAATATCTAGAGTAGCAACACACAAACCCTCTATAGCATTAGCAACACACAAACCCTCAATAGCATTAGCAACACACAAACCCTCATTAGCATTAGCAACACACAAACCCTCATTAGCATTAGCAACACACAAACCCTCTATAGCATTA
>NC_137927.1:34256842-34259342 GCF_963457725.1 Sprattus sprattus
AGTCTGTAGAAGATATCATTCAAAGGCAGAGTAGCACACCTTTCTGTCACATTCTGGAACAATCAGTGCTTATTAGTGTTGGGCCATTTCATGTCCATTATGTTTTTGTTTCATGTTTATGGTCCTGGAAAAATCTGGCTTTGTGAATGTTAGATTGGTACAATGTGTCGTGTGTGGTTCGTGAATGTTAGATTGGTACAATGTTTCTGGTGTGGGTAAGATTGGTAAAATGTGTCTGGTGTGGGTTGCCAACCCCACATTCTTTGAGCCAGGTAGACGCAGTCTGGCAATACTCAGTCAAATCCATTTAATCACAAAATACGCAACTTTGCACTCAGGCCTTGACAGCAACATGTCCAAGTGAAATGGTCTTAAACTAGATACAACCATTTTGAAGGCCCTCTATAGGAATAATCTGATTAAATACATTTTAAATTAGCTGGTAATTCATTTGATTAAAAGCTAATTTAATCAAATTTAATTGGATTTCACAGTTACGTTGTATACTTGTCATGAGAGTAGCTACCTACTTTTGATGAAAGTAAATCGCATGTCCACTTAGACCTCTGGAACATACCTCTACCCATCTAAGTCCAGGTCTGCACCCATTAATGTCAAGTTCAGACAACCGTTCATTTAAACGAGAACTCCCAGCATGAGGCGTAATCTTGTTAGTGCTCTGAAGCATCCTACAGCAAGACAGAATTACACACACACACACACACACACACACACACACACACACACATCCTACAGAAAGACAGAATTACATAACCCACAGAGTCCCACCTCATAGTGCATTAAAACACATCACAACAGGGATGTCAAGTGACTTCACATTCCCAGCTCCAAACCGTTACGGACAACAATGGAATTGATTGTGTGTTTAGAGCCATGACCTCAGTGAACATGTTCAAGTAAAGTATTCATATGATTGCCTCCTCCCAGATCACAACAACATCACAAGGAAGGATAGGGAGGATATCTTACTCCTCCAGGAGCAGATGAACTACTCCTCATCACTGAACACACACACACACACACACACACACACACACACACACACACACACACACACACACACACACACACACACACACATTGCACAACCTTAAGCCCTTGAGGACAGTCAGCCTGGCAATTATTCCAATGAGGCGACTTCAGATTCCTTCACATGACAGTCACTTACGTACACACTGTGACAAGCACAGACACACACACACTAACCAGGAGACCACACAACAAACACAGTCATACACACACACACACACAGAGAGACAAGCACACACACATCAAAGAAGCCACTGTCCAGCTTCCTTGAAAGACAAGATCGCAAAGCGCCAAATATAGCACTTCTCTGATTCCTGTGATGACAGATGAAGTGTGAGTGTGTGTGTTCATCCTCCTGAGACAAGGTTTTAATACTGCCTGTTTGATCTTTTGTCTTTTAAAACCCAGTCACACACACACACACACACACACACACACACACAGTAAAGACCCACACAGACACACATCCAGCCCTATGGATAATCTACAGGGACGTCCAAGTTCATTAAGCCAGGAGGTCAGTCGGTTCAGTGAGTCAGATGAGTGAAGGAGACAGCCCAGCTCACCAACACACACACACACACACACACACACACACACACACACACACACACACACACACACACACACACACACACACACACACACACACACAACACACACACACACACACACACACACACATACACATATGCCCTAGTCCCCCACAGCCCGAGTCCCTTAAACACAGACACACACACACACACACACACACACACACACACATATGCCCTAGTCCCCCACAGCCCGAGTCCCTTAAACACAGACACACACACACACACACACACACACACACACACACACACACACACACACACACACACAGCCCAGGAGCAGGCACATATGCCCTAGTCCCCCACAGCCCGAGTCCCTTAAACACAGACACACACACACACACAACACACACACATACACAGACACACACACACACACACACACACACACACACACACGCCCCAGTCCCCCACAGCCACAGTCCCTACAACACACACATACCACAACACGGCTCTCCAGATTCCATCTCCAAAAGGCTTTATACGACGACATCCTCCCTCAAACAGCTTACGAAAACACAGACACATGAATGGACACATACGTACACACCTATACATACATGCATACATACATACACACACACACAAAAACACATACACACACATACATAAAAATGTAGAGGAATGCTATGAATCCATGAATGGTATCGCAAACACTCTGCATACACATATAAACATTGTATTTTTTCCCCCAAACACACACACGACCATGCTTAAACACCTATTTATATTTCTATATTCATTCCTTAGATATCAATAACATCTGTAAAATATTACAACACAATGCATGTAGAGCCTCAATAACAATTGCACATATGGTCCACACACACACACACGTACAGAAGCACACACACAGA
>NC_137927.1:34261842-34266842 GCF_963457725.1 Sprattus sprattus
TGACTGTATCTGGAGTCCTACTACACTCTATGGTCTGACTGTGTCTGGAGACCTAGATGTGTTTGATTCTATGGTCTGACTGTGTCTGGAGACCTACATGTGTTTGATTCTATGGTCTGACTGTGTCTGGAGTCCTACATGTGTTTGATTCTATGGTCTGACTGTATCTGGAGTCCTACACTCTATTGTCTGACTGTGTCTGGAGACCTAGATGTGTTTGATTCTATGGTCTGACTGTGTCTGGAGTCCTACATGTGTTTGATTCTATGGTCTGACTGTGTCTGGAGTCCTACACTCTATGGTCTGACTGTGTCTGGAGTCCTACATGTGTTTGATTCTATGGTCTGACTGTGTCTGGAGTCCTACACTCTATGGTCTGACTGTGTCTGGAGTCCTACATGTGTTTGATTCTATGGTCTGACTGTGTCTGGAGTCCTACACTCTATGGTCTGACTGTGTCTGGAGTCCTACATGTGTTTGATTCTATGGTCTGACTGTGTCTGGAGTCCTACACTCTATGGTCTGACTGTGTCTGGAGTCCTACATGTGTTTGATTCTATGGTCTGACTGTGTCTGGAGTCCTACACTCTATGGTCTGACTGTGTCTGGAGTCCTACATGTGTTTGCAGTTCTCGACTGTCAAAGAGAACTGCAAATACTACAGCCACGGCTTTTTCAACAAAGTAGACCAAATATCTAAGCTATTCTGAGACAACAATAAATCTGCACCTGATATCAATCCAGATTACAACAGGATAAACACACACACACACACACACACACACACACACACACACACAAACAACAACCATACTAATTTCCATCGCAAGTCTTAAAATAGCCCCATAACTGCCAAGATCAGATATAAAGAGGCTTTTTAAAATATTGAAATGAAGGGGAGGGAGGAGATGAGGGGGGCACGTCCTGTTCTGGACTGTTTCATTGTTTTCCTCTCGTACTCCTCAGCCCCATAACCCTCCATTCACTGCTTCTTCATGAGTGGGTGCAGGACTGAATCAACCCCCCTAAACTCAGCGCGAGGGGGGGGGGGGGGGCTGGGGGTAGGGGGTAATCGATGGAGTTGTCCCTTCCTCTGGCAGTGGTGTTGACTACCTCTTTCTTTTTTTTTAGCTGTTTTTATGCGCGGCCCCTTTAAGAGCCTGGGCCTGTTGCTAGGCAACAAGCTGGAGACAGGGCAGGGAGACACAGGGCTGCCGGAGGATTGTGATACTTGTCCGTCCCCCCCCCCCTCCATTATGCTGGCTGCATACTACACTCCCTCAGGGAGAGGGAGGAGGGACAACAGGTCCCTGTGCCATTACTACTCAACCCACCGGCGGCCATTCACTGGATTCTCTCAGTACTGAGCAGCAGCAGCTCTGTGGAGGCACTGTGCCTGACACAATACAGGAAACCAGAGCACGTGCCATTAAAGAGCAGTGGGGGAGCGGAACAGGAGCCCAGCCCAGCCCAGCCCAGCCCAGAATTCTTATACACCTGCCACAAAAATAAACTAACCCCACAAAGATATTCTTTCCCATAAGGCCATCTTGAATATAAATATATTCATCCGCTCTAGAAAACCAAATCAATGTTATTATCATCTCTTCATGTCACTGAATGTCCACTGAGGCTAATTCAACTACACCAAGATGCATGTCACTCGTGTTGTCTTTGGCAATCATATATTTTGACCCACTGACCCCAAGCACTCACCATAATAGCATTAGAGATAGCCATTCACACCTGCTGTCACATGACCAGCTGACCCAGGAAGCATTACGTCATCTAATGCACCCTGACCCCAGGAAGCATTACATCCTCTAATGCACCCTGACCCCAGGAAGCATTACGTCATCTAATGCACCCTGACCCCAGGAAGCATTACGTCATCTAATGCACCCTGACCCCAGGAAGCATTACATCCTCTAATGCACCCTGACCCCAGGAAGCATTACATCATCTAATGCACCCTGACCCCAGGAAGCATTACGTCCTCTAATGCACCCTGACCCCAGGAAGCATTACGTCATCTAATGCACCCTGACCCCAGGAAGCATTACGTCCTCTAATGCACCCTGACCCCAGGAAGCATTACGTCATCTAATGCACCCTGACGTCTCTGGGGACTTCATTCATGCAGCCTTCCCACAACACTGAGACGGCTCTCCCCGGCGAACACCACCTGTGTCTGCTACACACACACAAACACACACGCACACACACACACACACACACACACGCCCATACAGAGGAAGATGACCTAATTTCTGAGCTCATCATCCTGGGGGAGACACAGAAGAGGGAAGGTAAGAGGGGAGGGGGGCAGGGGGGGGGGGGGCAGGGGGGGGGCTCTCCTCATCAATTATACAGCAACACACTCAGGCCACAGAGGTGGAGGACACACAGCAGCAGACAGGAGCCCCGTCTGCTACCCCAGAGAGCCCTAAGGTGGGGTAGTAATAATAGAGAGCCCTTCAGTGGGGTAATAATAATAGAGAGCCCTACAGTGGGGTAATAATAATAGAGAGCCCTAAGGTGGGGTAATAATAATAGAGAGCCCTAAGGTGGGGTAATAATAATAGAGAGCCCTAAGGTGGGGTAATAATAATAGAGAGCCCTAAGGTGGGGTAATAATAATAGAGAGCCCAGCAGTGGGGTAGTAATAATAGAGAGACCTACAGTGGGGTAATAATAATAGAGAGCCCTACAGTGGGGTAATAATAATAGAGAGCCCAGCAGTGGGGTAATAATAATAGAGAGCCCATCAGTGGGGTAATAATAATAGAGAGCCCAGCAGTGGGGTAATAATAATAGAGAGCCCTACAGTGGGGTAATAATAATAGAGAGCCCTACAGTGGGGTAATAATAATAGAGAGCCCTTCAGTGGGGTAATAATAATAGAGAGCCCTAAGGTGGGGTAGTAATAATAGAGAGCCCTAAGGTGGGGTAGTAATGGGGTTGTGGTGGTAGCAGTCATCTTGGGGTAACTATCACTAATGGCCCCGAAGCGAGAATCACACTGATCCCTCCTGTGCACTGGGAGGGAGAATCACACAGATAGTACAGTATGTGCATACACTGATCCCCTCCTGTGCACTTGGAGGGAGGGAGAGAGTAGCATACGGCGGTGAGAGGAACAGGACTGATTGATCAGAGGTGAGATGAACAGGACTTATTGATCAGAGGTGAGATGAACAGGACTTATTGATCAGAGGTGAGTGTGGGGGGTTGATATGCAGAGAGCAAGACCTGCTGCTGAGCATACAGTCCATCTAAATGCGTGACCTTAGACACAGCAAAGGTGCAGGACACAGGAGGGGGAGGTCAGTGCACGGCAGGGTTAAGGCTTCCTCCGCTAATCGACCATACACAATGGATACCATCAGCAGTCAGCCTCTGTGTGCATTTCAGCTGCACCATGTTGATCCCATGGCAGGCCTCACCTCAATGCTGGAGATGGGATCGTGTAAAATGGTGTGCGCTGTCTCCACAGCTTCCAATGCAAACCCAAACATCGACTGAGGTCCCTGCCTCTAAGTGGCCACAATCAGCCTCATTGTTATCCCTCAAATACAATCCTCTTTGTCTGCCGTCAGGGACTACGAGATGAGAAACGGAGGAGCGAGGAGGAGGAAGAGGAGGAGAAGGAAAGGAGGGGGTGTGTGCATGAGTCAACCAAAACACGGACGGAGGAAGAGGAAACCTATTTCCATGGCAACTGCTTTTTTTATTTTTTTTATTCACACCTGCAGTATGTTATGACTGAAAACACACGCAGGGGTTCACTAAAGCTAGCGTAATAGAGATTACACTCAGCCCCTTATGATTCATAGAGATACACTCAGCCCCTTATGATTCATAGAGATTACACTCAGCCCCTTATGATTCATAGAGATTACACTCAGCCCCTTATGATTCATAGAGATACACTCAGCCCCTTATGATTCATAGAGATTACACTCAGCCCCTTATGATTCATAGAGATTACACTCAGCCCCTTATGATTCATAGAGATTACACTCAGCCCCCTATGATTCATAGAGATTACACTCAGCCCCTTATGATTCATAGAGATTACACTCAGCCCCTTATGATTCATAGAGATTACACTCAGCCCCTTATGATTCATAGAGATTACACTCAGCCCCTTATGATTCATAGAGATTACACTCAGCCCCCTATGATTCATAGAGATTACACTCAGCCCCTTATGATTCATAGAGATTACACTCAGCCCCTTATGATTCATAGAGATTACACTCAGCCCCTTATGATTCATAGAGATTACACTCAGCCCCTTATGATTCATAGAGATTACACTCAGCCCCTTATGATTCATAGAGGTTACACTCAGCCCCTTATGATTCATAGAGGTAGGAGACAGCATTGCATCGTATTCCTTAGAACCTTATCCTGCAGCAGTATCATACGCACCAGTCGGATAGAGAGAAGAGAGAAGAGAGAGGATTACAGGAAGTCATAAATAGACTGCATGAATCAGAGTTCTGCCTTCGGTAGCTACAAGGAGCCCCCTACAGCTCAAGTGTAGAACAGAGAGTGGAGTTGCTACTATTTTATTTGTAATTGACTAACCACCAATGAAATGGTTTTCATTCAGTGATTATAGCAGGCTTAATGTCTAATCTAAAGGACCATAGTTCAACACCATGTATGACTTAGAGGGGACTATCCCACTCGTTAAACGTGCAGCACATGACAGCATATTTGGTTGGCACAGAAGCCTGTTTATTGCAATGTGTCCTGATTGGCTAGTACAGCCTGGATCTGTTTATGTTAGGGTACAGAACAGTATTTATTGTCATGGTCTGTACAAGTAAGGCCAGCTAACCCTAACCCTAGCTATTTACGTCGTAAATGTTCCAAAATACAAATAGCAGCTTCAACATTTGACGATAAACCCAAATAATAATTTCCTTCAAACAAGTTATTCTCCATGGTTTTTACTGAGTACCAAATAACCACAATACAACTGGAAC
>NC_137927.1:34281842-34509449 GCF_963457725.1 Sprattus sprattus
TACTAAAGTGAAAGACTCTGCCACTGACATACTAAAACAAGACCAGTACGCCTGCAGGGCTCAGTGGCTTCAAAATAATATAATGAGGAAGTTCAAAGTGCCCAGTCCTCAATGGGATAACCTCCGCTCAAGGCGTCTACAGCATGGATCTTCCATCTGGAAAATAACCTCCTTCTTACAGACCAATCCCTAGAGAATGGAGAGCATATCAACCAAGACAAATTTCTTTTGACTGATAATAACACACCAGGCTAACACAGTCCCATGACTGGAGGTCCAAAAAAGAACATTCTATTTGTTCTCTTTGGACTTGGCTACGTGTCAACTGATGTATGGCACACGACTGAAAAACACGGAATCGTCAGTAATTATGGTGTATTACCTAGCAACACAAAGGTGTATTACCTTGCAACAGAAGGGTGTTTTACCTAGCACCAGAAAGGAGTTTTACCTAGCAACAGAAAGGTGTATTACCTAGCCACAGAAAGGTGTATTTCCTAGCAACAGAAGGGTGTATTTCCTAGCAACAGAAGGGTGTTTTACCTACTAACAGAAAGGTGTATTACCTAGCAACAGAAGGGTGTATTACCTAGCACACAAGCTCAAGATAAGAGAGCACCAGAGCATATGAGTAGCCCTTGAGTGGAAGCAGCAGAGATCAGTAAGGTCAAAGCAAGCGCAGTAATTTAACACATTAGAAGGTTTGGGTGGACTCTGCCAACCAATCAGAGCAAAAGCTTATGCGTGAAGCAGGAAAGAGATCTTCAAACACCAATAATCAAACTATTATTAAGTGCATTACCCGTCAGACACGGACTAAGAAGATAGTCAGCCATCCATCTGAGCATCACAGTCTACATGGTCTCTCGTCAGTGCTGGTTTACAGTGCACTTGAGCATCACTGAAGACAAGAGTCACAGTGAAAACTGAAGACAGACAGAGGACAGTGAGATGATCACAGCACTCAGGGTGGAGTGAGATGATCACAGCACTCAGGGTGGAGTGAGATGATCACAGCACTCAGGGTGGAGTGAGATGATCACAGCACTCAGGGTGGAGTGAGATGATCACAGCACTCTGGGTGGAGTGAGATGATCACAGCACTCTGGGTGGAGTGAGATGATCACAGCACTCAGGGTGGAGTGAGATGATCACAGCACTCAGGGTGGAGTGAGATGATCACAGCACTCAGGGTGGAGTGTTAGACAGACAGAGGACAGTGGGATGATCACAGCACTCAGGGTGGAGTGAGATGATCACAGCACTCAGGGTGGAGTGAGATGATCACAGCACTCAGGGTGAAGTGAGATGATCACAGCACTCAGGGTGGAGTGGAGTGAGATGATCACAGCACTCAGGGTGGAGTGAGATGATCACAGCACTCAGGGTGGAGTGAGATGATCACAGCACTCAGGGTGGAGTGGAGTGAGATGATCACAGCACTCAGGGTGGAGTGAGATGATCACAGCACTCAGGGTGGAGTGGAGTGAGATGATCACAGCACTCAGGGTGGAGTGTTGACAAGCTCGCTCTTGATTGGCTCTGAAAGGAAACAGAGCGAGTCAGTTGAGGATTTCAGCACGGCTGACCCTGCAGAGGGGTGTAAATAAAAAGGCCTCAACAGATGCTGGGAGGCAGCCAAAGCGGAAGCCTGGAATGCAGAAGGGGGAGCTCGGAGCTGGGAGCGTGTGTGTGTGTGTGTGTGTGTGTGTGTGTGTGTGTGTGTGTGTGTGCGTGTGTGTGTGTCTTTGTGTGTGTGTGTGTGTGTGTGTGTGTGTGTGTGTGTGTGTGTGTGTGTGTGTGTGTGTGTGTGTGTGTCTGTGTGTGTGTGTGTGTGTGTGTGTCTGTGTGTGTGTGTGTGTGTGTGTGTGTGTGTGTCTGTGTTTGTGTGTGTGTGTGTGAGTGTGTGTGTGTGTGTGTGTGTGTGTGTGTGTGTGTGTGTGTGTGTGTGTGTGTGTGTGTGTGTGTGTGTTTGTGTGTGTGTGTGTGTGTGTGTGTGTGTGTGTGTGTGTGTGTGTGTGTGTGTGTGTCTGTGTGTGTGTCTGTATGGCTGAAGATTACTACAGAGGGGCTGGAGGGCATCAGGGGGGGGGGGGGGTCAGAATCTGATGGGAGCATTACAGTTGGGAGGAGGGAGGGGGGGTTTCCTGAAGAAATTAGATTTGAAAATGGAATTTACTGTTTAGTTGGCAGTGTTCACTATATCAGGGTCAATGACAGCCGGGTTTTTACAGTCACATGTAGTGCACAGCAACAGAGGCTTTGTTACCGGCTCCTCCACTAGCTGGCAGCTGAAATATAGCCTTTCTCTGAATACCTCTGGGACTGTGTGTGTGAGTGTGTGTGTGAGTGTGTGTGTCTGAGTGTGTGTGTCTTCTCCACTAGCTGGCAGCTGAAATATCTCTGAATGCCTCTGGGACAGAGGAACAGATACCACAGCGTCTTCATCTAGTCTGTTGTGCCCCATGTAATAATATCTTCTATGCACCAAAGCAACTGACCAACCCAAGACCTCTTTGAATGCAGAAATGCAGATAAATCATCCGTTTTAAACTAACTTGCTAACCCTGTAGCTCCAGTTTCATTTGAAAAGAAAGTGCTTTTTATTCACTTCATATGATCATTTCTTGATTAATATAGTTTTATTTTGTATTGTTGTTAATAAACATGATTTACCTTGAAACACGCTTGTCCACTCATTGTAAACAAAACAATACCAGAAGAACATACAAAGAACTAAGAGGCTACGACCCGTCTGCAACAAATAAGTTATTGTCAGTCTAAGGTCTGATATCAAGGGAGCAGACAACGCCCTATACGGATAATGTAAATAGTCTAACCAGACGTGCAACAACAGCAAAGTGGAAGAACCATGAATTCCCTGATACCAAGAAGCGCATGCTAGCAACAAGCATCCTCTGCAGTGCAAACCCAGCGGCGAAGGGAGGTTTTAGCTGACTGAAGCCCCCAGTAGGCTACACGCTGAGTGGTGCAAACCTCAAATGAACTAATAAAAAGTATCGCAGACATTCGGCGCAGTGCCTTACCTGAAATTGGCAGGAGAGTCTACCTGTAAACCACGAGAAGAGGGGTCAGGTGGCGAAGGTTTTATTTTCGGTCGGTCCGCCATACCGATCCCCTACTCATTCATTCGTTACGGCACCTCCTGGGGAAAAGTGCTACACCGATACTGCGATGTAAAATCCAAACAAGGGGGAGGGATCGAGAAGGGAGGAGGGAGGAGGGAGGAGGGAGACGTTCAAGGTAGATCCTCCATCTCAGCTCAAAGCCCGGTCACCGATCACCCAGGCGATGTCAAAATGCTAAAACAATGCACACCTTCATATTCCACTCCTGTTCCACTGACTCATATGGACGTGAACCAATAGCCTACTCCGATCCCAACGTGAGTTCTAATCAACGGTTGTCGACCAAGTCTAGGTGCAGGCTTCTTTTACTTTACCTTTTGTTCTGTAAATCAAACTATTAGAAATCTGACAGACAATTGCATCATGCAAAATTAGAACTATTTTAGAGTAAGCATCAAACATCAAACTTTGGTTTCAGTGTTACTAAAAGTGCGCAACATGACAATGCTTCCGTGTATAATCTTTACACACAGGAATTTGAAACGGACCACCTAGAGAGAAAAATACACGTTCTTTGAGGTTGTATTTTTTAAAGATTTTTTTTATGTATTTGCCATACTGTTAAAATTGAGACAAACTGTAAATAAATAATGCTGTCAGGTAGGCCTAATGAATAAGTAATGTCTTTGGTTGAAATGGACAGTTAGAAATTGCAAGTAGGCTTTTTATAAACAGTGTAAATAAAATGTGATGTGGTGCAGGTGTCTCCCTACATCAAACTAAAATAAGTGAACTCACATTGCAACAATCTTTGAATTTTCCTTTGTTATAACAAGGTCATCAAAATATTGTGCTGACGGCATACCTTGAGAAAAAGGCGAGGCAAGTGCATTTCACACCAGCACCCACTCACTTAGTCCACCTCTCCATCTGTGTGTGTGTGTGTGTGTGTGTGTGTGTGTGTGTGTGTGTGTGTGTGCCTGCCTGTCTGTCCCAGCACCCACTCACTTAGTCCACCTCTCCATCTGTGTGTGTGTGTGTGTGTGTGTGTGTGTGTGTGTGTGTGTGTGTGTGTGTGTGTGTGTGTGTGTGTGTGTGTGTGCCTGCCTGTCTGTCCCAGCACCCACTCACTTAGTCCACCTCTCCCTCTGATTCCCAGTGATGACTGTATTTGGCAAACATGGCTGCCTCCAACCCTACACCTCTCAGTGCCATTTAATGGCCAGTGATTCGTCAGAAGTAGTCTTGGCAGTTCAGTCAACTGCACTGTAGTTAGAGATATAACTAGCCGTGAGATTTCATGTCAACATTCATTTCTGTTCATGGCTGTTGCCTTCCGACATCCTGAAGGTCTCCATTAATCTCTGATCACAACATATTCTTCTTCTGTCATCATTTTACTTTTGCCTGAATAGACAACTTGAATCAGTATAGAGAAGCCTCCTGTAGTCCATTTATAACTGGCCATGAGTAAAGTGGGAAATCCATGTCTTGGCATTTTGGATTTGTCATTTTATGATTTATGGTTAAAGCAGTTTTATGATATTTGTAATGTGCTTACTAATGCTTTTAAGACAATAGTGGAGCGCTTTCCCATATCTATGGACTTATAGGGTTTGGATGTGTGGCCACACTTAAAGGAACAGTTGCCTGTTTACTCCCGTACTAAATTGCACCTTTTAAAAGTATCTCAGTAACCATCAATGATTAACCACTATTTCTAAAATGGGATATAAACAAAGCAAAGTCTGCATATCATGTAATAAAGGATTGAGTAGTGATTTCTAATTTAACGTTATTGTAATTAGCCTTGTAGTTTATTTCAGGAAGAATAGACTCAAATTAGATTTGAAAACCATTTCCTGGTAACTAAGCAGATGTATATAATGAATTAGCAGTTATATGGGAGGGAAATGTAAAATGATGTGTATTACTGTCAGAGGTCTCCATGGAAACGATTCTACTTAGAGCACCACCCACGAACTGATAGCGCCCTCTTGTGGGCTACAGCAATCAAACATAATTAACAAACGATTTGTGGATATGCATTTCAGACTGAAGCAGTTTTCTCTAATGTAGTCTACTCGACATGACTGTGCTAAAACATATAATGTATTGTGGTAGGGCTGACTCGCAGCGCATTGGGCACACGCACTCTTAGGGGTGACGTCTTTAAATGCTGTTTCCGCCTGACGGAGTGATGTCGGTCGTTTAAATTGTTTGGCGCGTGTTGCCAGTGTTGTCGCTGGAAGAATACTGGTACGTTTAATTTCTCTCTTTTATTACAAGGACTACCATGCAGATCACTTGTGTTGGTTTTAAAGTTGTGGTGTAACGCTAATTAAAGCGCTTGTTTAAACGTGACATTTAAACAAGCAAACATTCTGTCACTGCAGCTTTAGTCATTGAGACCTGCTTATTGCAGACGGCGCGTTGCTGTTGTGCTGGCGAATTGGCTTTTAGTTGTAAGCATAGTTTCATAACTACTGTTTAAATCATGCAAGCTTACATATCGAGCTCACAACAGTATTTCCCCTTGTCTAGGAGGTGCGTTGCCCCGTAGCTATCCCTTTCTCTCTCTCCCCCTCTCTGGAGGTTGTTGCGGGAAGCCTGACGCTCCCTTAAATATACAGCCGCGGAAAAAATTAAGAGACCACTTCAAAATTATCAGTTTCTCTGGTTTTACTATTTATTGGTATGTGTTAAAGTAAAATGTACATTTTAGTTTTATTCTATAACCTACTGGCAACATTCCTACCAAATTTCAAATAAAAATATTGTCATTTAGATCATTTATTTGCAGAAAAATGACAATTGGTCAAAATAGCAAAAATGATGCAGTGTCTTCAGATCTCGAATAATGCAAAGAAAACAAGCTCATATTCATTTTTAAACTACACAATACTAATGCTTACACTTAGGAAGAGTTCAGATATCAATATTTGGTGGAATAACCTTGATTTAAAATCACAACTTTCATGTGTCTTGGCATGCTCTCCACCAGTCTTTCACATTGCCGTTGGGTGACTTTATGCTACTCCTGGCGCAAGAATTCAAGCAGCTCGGCTTCTTTTCATGGCTTGTGACCATCCATCTTCCTCTTGATCACATTTCAGAGGTTTTTTATGGGATTCAGGTCTCGAAAATTGGGCTGGCCATGACAGGGTCCTGATCTGGTGGTACTCCATCCACACCTTTACTGGCCTGGCTGTGTGGCATGGAGCATTGCCCTGCTGGAAAAAACACTTCTCAGAGTTGGGGAACATTGTCAGAGCAAAAGGAAGCAAGTTTTTCTTCCGGGACAACGTTGTACTTTGCCTGGCTAAGGTTTGTAAAAGACCATAAGGATTGAAAAAGCGGACTGGATGTTCTTCTAAGTTCGTCTTCTCTGATGAGTCCGATTTCACAGTAGGTGCAAGACTCTCTGGCTTGTAGGCCTCTCCAGGTCTCCGTCTAACCATCAGACGACCATGTGTTGGGCAAAGCTGAAAATTGGACTCATCAGAGAAGACGAACTAGAAGACCCTCCAGTCCGCTTTTTTCAATCCTTATGGTCTTTTACAAACCTCAGCCAGGCAAAGTACAACGTTGTCCCGGAAGAAAAACTTGCTTCCTTTAGCTCTGACAATGTCATTGAGACAATGAGTCATTGCTTGCACATGCATTTACCTAAAGGGACGTTAGCTTGTGTCCAAGTAATTGTGGCAGAAGGGGAGGAAGTAATATGGGAAGGGGAAACAATCAGAAACATGGCAGAATAAATCATACATGTATCAGGATGAGTATGCTAGCATGAAGGCATGGATGAACAACTACTTTCTCCAGCTAAACAGTAGCAAAACCAAAGCCCTTCTTGTTGGTTCACACCAGGTCAAGACATCCTCCTTAACTCAGCTCACCTTCGACGACCAGGTCATCCCCCTCTCCTCCACAGTCACTAATCTCAGAGTTAGGCTTGACCCTCACCTGACCTTTTAATGACCATATAAAACCCCTGTGCAAAACCTCCTTTTATCATCTAAAAATCTTCTCCGAACTCCGCCCCACCCCCACCTGCAGTGCACCCTCAGATCTTCAAACAGCTCGCTCCTCCACGTCCCCAACACTAAGCACCGCACCATGGGCGACCGGGCCTTTAGCTCGGCAGCGGTATGCTTATGGAACAGCCTCCCTGACCACCTAAGGGCAACGCAGATGCTGGACTCCTTTAAAACTGGACTAAAAACTTTTTTTTCAGGTAGGCATTTCTGGCCTCGTGATAAATCACTGTCACTGAGATTTCTATTATGCTTATGTAAACTAGTCTTATTGTATTATTATAGTTAGTTTCTACTATGTTGGCACTCTGAGATTCTTCTGAATGAAGATTGCGTTACAAATAAAATGAATTATTATTATGTGGTAAATGTACTCAACACGTACAAACATAAAATGATGTATACATGATACATACAAAATTGATAGAGGGTAAGGTGGGGAGAGAGCATTCAAGTATTGTAGAACAGCTTAGTGGGTATACAGTGTGCTTGTAAGATTACTATTAAAAGGGTATGTAAAGAAATGGAACAAAAAAACTATGTTGATGGTGCCAATTATTTTCATGACGGGTAAATGCTAGTTTGTATACATGATAGTGTGGTGGGGTGGGTGTAGGCCGAGGGTTACTGCATCATAGTGTGGGCGGGTGTAGGTCGAGGGTTTCTGCAAGTAGATCAGGTGGAGAGACTACAGCAGCATCCCACAGTGGATATATTCTAAATGGAGGGGGGGGGGGGGGGGGAGAGAAAGAGACAAAGTGAGTCGGTAGAGTTGGGCTGGGTATATGTACTTAATGGATATGGTGATGAGGAACAATGTCTCCACTGCCATCAGCATTAGCGAGAAAAAGTCATGCTATTAGAGTGAGAAAATGTTAAACATCAATTTGATAAAAACAGATAAAGAGATATATTTAGGTAAACAATTAACAGTAGGTACTTTTAATTTAATTATATTTATTTTGCATTTAATGTGTTTTACTTTGATCTTCAAAGTGATATAACCTGATATTAAGGGTTTAGAGGAAATGTTTCTTTAGAGTTTTATTTTCTGTCCTGTGTAATGCATTTTATACTATAATTTATCTTAAATCGTTATGCACTCTATCCCTGTTTTATGTTAATTTATATTTATGCACTCTATCCCAGTTTTTATTTTTTATGTTTATCTGACGTCTATTTTTATGTGGATCACTGTGCATGTGATTTCTTTGTGCACGTAATTTCTTTGCTGTTAAGCACTTTAAGCTGCATTTTTTGGCATGAAAGGTGCTATGCAAATAAAGTGTTTTACTATTGTTATTATTATTAATAATAATAATAATAATAATAATAATAATATGGCCACTTTATCAGTATCAGTATAAGCATAATATGATATAGAAGGAGAAGGAGAGGCTGCCCAGCATGTATGGGAGTTTTGTTTCTGTCTAGTTTTGATGAGTTATGTTCAGTTAAGTTGGCTTGGCTAACGACTGCACCTCAGGGGACCCATCTGTTAAACTCCTAAAATGTGCAGACAACACATCAGTCATCGGCCTCATCCGTGATGATGATGAGTCTGCATAAAGGCGGGAGGTTGAACAGCTGGCCCTGTGGGGCGGTCGCAACAATTTCAATTCAATTCAATTTTATTTGTATAGCGCCATAACAATACAATTGCCTCTAGGCGCTTAAATATACAACTTTGCGTGTGGAACTCCTGTCCATGTCACATGAGAGAGCCATCATGTGACAGATGGGGGCTCGTCCAGCATAGAATTCGTGGTCGTGGCTAAAATCGTGGCTAAAAAAGATTTGTTGAATATTTTTCCGTTAGCGAACGATTTTTGGGTCAATTTTTTGGAGAGCTGAAATGCTGTTTGGGGGGATGGCTTCCCAGTTCAGTGATTTCAGTCCCGTTGGTTTTGAAGGAAAATTGGATGGGAGTGCCACGAAATGGTTGTGTAGTTGTGAGTCCGGTATCGGTGTAATACGACGTTGAGGGAGTTTCATGGGAGTCCTGCACTGAGATGCAGGGCTACTTTTTCGGGTGTAAATGTTGTTCTGGTTTGGCCTGGTGGAGAACCTAAATAGGGCAAGATGAGCTAAGTGCAATCCCGGTAATAGGTGAGACGCCAAAAAGTTTGTTGTTTTTGTTAAACGAATAGGTTAAATTGGAGAGGCGAACGTGGGGTGGCTGGTTAGCAGTCGAATCGCAGGCGGCCACGCTGAAGACGTAGGTTGTGGCAATAGGAATGTTTTTTTTTTTCTGGTAGATGCCGGGCAGCTCCTTGGGTGATATTGGCAGGAAATAATTTCTCCGCTGTGTTAATACCAAGTCGAATTTAAAAATGGAGTACGTGTATGGAAGAGGCCATTTGACATTTGAGGAGCAAAAAGCTTTATTGGAATTGGGAATATGCCGGGAAAAAATTAAAGCGCAGGAGGTGGCACGAGAGCTGCAGGATTTCCAGTTAGCGTTGGCAAAGTTAAAAGCTCACGAATGTGAGGCAGTCATGAAAGTTGCAATGGAACTGGTTAAAATTGAAATGGAGAGAAAGAGGCTTCGGCTTGTGGCTGAGGGAAAATTGTCGGGTTTTCTTTGTCGGCCGTCGCCTCCACCAAGTGGTCATGGGGCTGGCCTGTCACCTATGGTCAGGTGTGTGAAGGATAGTGTTGTCGTGGCCGTGCCTCCTTCATTGCACGTTCCGACGGTGGACGTGGTTGTTTGTAATTGGCTTGGTGGTCCGGTGGGTGCACCAGTGTGCCACCTCCTCCACCTTAATTTCCCTCGGGATAAATAGAGTATCCATCTATCTATCTATTGAGGTTGAGCCTATTTTGTCTGAGGGGTCAGACTGTGCAGAGATATGTACGGGCGTCTCTGCTGTTTGTGTGATGACTCGAAAAATAAGTCACACGCAAAAAATTGTGTCTGGTTTGCCGTCTGCTCTCCCCCGTTTAGGGTTGGGCGATTTCTCTTTATTTGGCAGAAGACGATGTTTACATTGGAACATCGTGATGGACGATGATATCGTCTCGTCGGGGGGGGGGGGGGGGGTTGTACTACTCATGACTCAATAATAATACTATTAATAACCAACATGGTGACAAGCAACAATAAATATTTAGGCCAGCATTAAATATATAATAATAATCAACTAACAACGGCAATGTAATGGTAATACGTTTAAAACTATAGGCTATATTTTGTTTTACTAATGCCCTCTTGCGCTTTGGCGGCTACGCGTTATAAAAAGCTGCCGTTCCATTCCTTTTGGATCTACGGTTAAAAGCGTCCGTTTTATTCCGTTAGAGAGGCTCATTTCATTTCAACTGTTCAACTGAAATTCAACAGCTGGTAACCTACCATGACGCAGGAGTTGGATGGAAAGAAGGGCACCACTTCGCCTATTTGGAATTTCTTTGGTTTTGAACCAGATGAGCGTGGGCTGCCAAAAGATTTAAATAAATGTGTCTGTAAGATTTGCGCAACTGTGGTCCGTGCCAAAGATGGACAGACAACAAATCTACGCGATCACCTGCGTGTTCAACATCCTGAAGAATATGCAACGATCAACGTGTCCGTGCGCTCAGGGAAGTATCTCTGCATATGCGCTACCAGTACGCCTTCAGAGAGAGTTTTCAGCACAGCGGGTAGTGTGGTCACCCCAATCCGCAGCTTATTAAAGCCAGACAAGGTCAGTATGTTGTTCTTTTTGGCCAGAAACATTGACATGTAAATAATTTGGAAATAATTAGGCTGCACTCGTGTCAGCCCTGTAAACCTTTTAAGTTATTACAGTTTAGCGCGTTTTGGTAGGCTTACATGTAAGTCATGCTTTATGTTTGTTTGTTTTATTATTTTCTTGCTCTTAGCCTGATATCCGTGAAGTGCATGACGAATTATTTGAAAGCTTTTGCAGTAAAAAAAGGTAAATGCCATTGTGTTTCTATTTGTTCTTCAACTTTTAATAAACGTGTTTATATCAACACCTTTGTGTCTTCTATTTTGCAGCCATTGCACTGTCTCCTGCCTATAATGTTTTCGTCCCCATGTCTTGTCTCTCCTGTCTCTTGTCCAGTCTGTCCCTTAATATGCTTCTTCCAGGTGCTGGTTGATTGCTGGCTGTACTGGGCTATTGAGGTTTGGGGGAAATGGAGGGTAGTGGGTTACAAAGACTGGTGGTGAATGAGGTGTTATGGGTTAAATGGGAATTTTTCTTGGTGGTGGTTTTGGTGCCTCATATAAATTGTGCCCTTTGAAATTTGTATTGACGTCAAATGATTTGGTTGTTTGTTTTGTTGGTTCACTCTTGTGATGAGGTGAGTTGTCTGTCTTAAGAGGGGGGGTGTTACGACCCAGCCTGGTCTGCCTCGCCCCCTGTTACCCGTGCTCTATATTGTCCACAGCTGAGGTAGCAGAGTCTGCGCAGGTGTGAGGAATCAGGCCTTGATGAACTGCACCATAAGAAGGCTTTGGTGCAGAGTGCAGGAGGCTCCCTCTCCTCGACGTGTTGTTATGTTTGTTTGGTTAACATGTGTACATTACTGAGACACCCGCTTGCCCCACATTTTGATTTTAGACAATTACACTGACTGTTTCTACTATACTTTAATAAATGTTATTTTTATATACAACTTTGCGTGTGGAACTCCTGTCCATGTCACATGAAAGAGCCACCATGTGACACCTCAGCAAAATGATCAAGGGCTAGGCCATCACAGGGGGGGCAAGATCCGAGGGAAGATCAGGTTGGTCAGGCGTGATGTTGCACCTGATGTTATCGACCTTTGATTTGAAAAAGTCCATAAAGCGGTTGCAGTCATCAGAGGAGGGAGTATTGGTGGAGGAGCTGCAAGGTTTGAGCATCTGATTTATAGTGGAGAACAGGTGCCTTGGGTTTTTATGGCCAGAGTCAATGAGAGTACAGTAGTATGATGCCCTGGTAGCTCTAAGAGCAGAGGAATATACTTTATGAAGAACAGCTTGTGGACAGTTAAGCCAGTTCGCCTTAATCTACGCTCAATTTTTCGACCCTCCGACTTAAGGGCAGTTGGGTATTTTGGCCTTCACATATATTCACATTTATATTCATTAAAGTTTTAAATCCTTTTTTCTGTCTTGGATGAGGGATGGCAGGTCGTAGAGTTTAGGCAGCTGAACAGGTGACCACAGGTGAGGTATGCCATTGATTTCAAAGGATCAAAAGTGTCTGGTTTGAACCTAACCCCATAGACATTTAGCCCTCATGATCAAACACAGACGTGTCTCTACATATTCACTCATGAAGATGGGAAACTGCTTTAGGACCATGAGAGGGGGTAGTGAAATGAAGTGGGGGCTAATGAATCTGTTCATACTGCCCTCACCTGAATGCAGGTTAATACAGTTCAGCAAAATTGTGTAGATTTCCTGTGTGCATTGTGCTGAAACCAACATCAATCCTACAACCAATATTGTTAGAGTAACGCTAAAGCTGAAATTTTTTTGCAGCGCAAAAGTATAAGATTCCACCTGAATAAATAATTAGCATGAATATAATAACGCTCTTGTTTCAAAGGTCATTTTAATGGGTATATTCTGTGGAATGAAACTCTGATAGCGCTGTCCCATAGTGTCAATGGAGAAGTTTTGAACACAGAATTGATCTCCAAGCGGCTTTTATTATGCAGGAACTCCGACCACTACCCAATGATCTATCTGTATATCAGCACTAGCAATGCTTGCTGTGTGAAATGGCTTCTCATGCACAGACAGACAGGAGTGAGTTACATTTAAAAGGTGTGACTTTAACTCCGTTCTCGGACTATGTTCAACATTGTCCACCATGACAATTAACTCAATTTGAAAACCTTAAGCTTGGCTATGTTTGATAGAAACATGTAAATCTAATCTTGAAAAACATGTTCTGATGTGTGTACACATCCGTTAATTGATTGATTTATTTAGCAAAGGTTGATTCCCCCGGGGACGTACTGCTACAAAATGGCGGCAAAGTAACAGGTCAGTGTTTCATCTATTCACACTACTGTTCTACTAAAATAACATGTTGTGTTTTCAGTAGTTGTCTTATAGGCTCCCTGTTCTTAGATTTTTAGGTGCTCACTGATTATTATTCTTGCTTACATTGTTTTAGTAGGGTAAAATGAAATGCCTTCTGGACATATTTCTGCCTTTAGAGTGGATATAATGTAGAAACAAAACTCTCCATGAAGAGAGATATTTCAAAATTTCAGAATCATCTATTCACACTACTATTCTACCAAAAATATATGTTGTGTGAGAGAGAGAGAGAGAGAGAGAGAGAGAGAGAGAGAGAGAGAGAGAGTGTGTGTGTTTATGTGTTCTCGGACTTTGCTCAACCTTGCCCGCCATTACAGTTAATTTTACTGTTAAACGGCTTCTCATGCACAGACAGACAGGAATAAGTTACATTTAAAAGGTGTGACTTTAACTCTGTTCTCGGACTATGTTCAACATTGCCCACCATGACAATTAAGTTTTACACCATAGACACTTTGGGCTCCTCCTTACATGTCTGACATAAGAGGAAGGGCAGATATAGTCAAAGTTCACTTTACAGACTCCATTTTAACAGGAAGAAGAAGCTATCTACTTTTAGCTGAACTCAATTTGAAAACCTTAAGCTCTGTTATGTTTGATAGAAACATGCAAGTCTTCTCTTGAGACACATGTTTTGATGTGTGTACACATCCGTGCTGTGATTTGATTTATTTAGAAAAAAGTTGTTTCCCCACGGGACGTACTGCTACAAAATGGCGGTGTAGTAAACAGGTCAGTGAATTATCTATTCACACTACTTTTTTTACTAAAATGATCTATTGTGTCACAGTAGTTGTCTTATAGGCTACCTGTTTTGAAAATGGTACTTATATTTTTAGGTGCTCACTGATTATTATTTTAGCTTACATTGGTTTAGTATGGTAAAACGTAATGCCTTCAGGACATATTTCTGCCTTTAGAGTGGATATAGAAACAAAACTCTCTATGAAGAGAGATATTTCAAAAATGTTGACTATTATTTCATACACATCACTGGTGCTCACGACCCCAGGTGCTTTCATGTATGCAGTTTTATCAGAAGTATGTAGTAGTATTTAAATGTAGTACGTATTTAAATATAGGGGTTGTTTTATCAGACACGTGTTTAAAAGTAGTAGGTATTTAAATATAGGGGCAATGAAACCTCTCGACTTAATAAGAGGGGCCAACGTAATTCGATTCAGTTCCATTTTATTCACAGTATATACACTTGTCTTAGAGCGGTTTACAGAACCCAGAGGGGGGCCATCTTCATGGGCCAGGTAGAGATGGAGATAGAGGGGGCCATCTGTATGGGCCAGGCAGAGAGGTACAGATAGAGGGGGCCATTTGCAAGGGCCAGGTAGAGAGGTAGAGATAGAGGGGGCCATCTGCATGGGCCAGGAAGAGAGGTAGAGATAGAGGGGGCCATCTGTATGGGCCAGGTAGAGAGGTAGAGCTAGAGAAAGGCGATGGGGAGCTGGAAGAAGGTATAAATGTGATTATTTCAAATGATTGCTTCACAATGACACTTTTGGTAAACTCTCCCTAGGGTGGGACACTGCATCATATGTTGTTGCTTCTCAGAGTGAGAGGGGGGGGAGAGAGGGAAAGGGGGAGAGAGAGAAAGAGAGTGGGAGAGGGAGAGAGAGGGAGGGGTAGAGAGAATCTGTGTGTGTTCTTGGACTATGCTCAACTTTTCCCACCATGACAATATAGTTTTACACCTTAGACACTCTAGGCTCCTCCTTACAGGTCTAACATAAGAGGAAGGGCAGACATAGTCAACGTTCACTTTACAGACTCCATTTTAACAGGAGAAAGAGATATCAACTTTCAACTAAACTCAATTAAAAAACCTTTAACTTGGTTGTGTTTGATATAAACATGTGAGTCTTATCTTGAGAAACATGTTCTGATGTGTGTGCATATCCCTGCAGTGATTTATTTATTTAGCAAAGGTTGTTTCCCAAGGTGTAGGGTAAAACTAAATGCCTGCATCTGGCGAGGTAGAAAGGTAGAGATTAAAAAGGGGCGTGTGTTTATGTGTGAGGAATGTAATGTGTTTTCAGATACATTATTGTTTTGATTCCTGGTTTCTTCTGAAGCCAGTAGTGTGTCCATGAAGAGAAGCTGAGCAATGGAAACACCAGGAGACGCTCCAGAGGGACAGAGGTAATGCATCATCTGAATCATGTGTGATGTTAAATGAAGATGATACTGTATGTCCGTGTGTTTCTGTGGCTCTTGGGCTTTTTAGTGGACGTATTAAAACTCTGGCCAGTTCAGTTCAAAGACTGAATTTAAATATCCAAATCACATTAAGAAATGATGCTACCCATTATTATTTTGTAATTGTATTTCATTTAAATACCAACATTCCCCTTCCAGTTTCCCCTTGTAAGAATAGTCAGTCATGTTTTGGGTGTAAATGCCTCTGTAGTAAATCATGGGTGCTATTTTGTGTGATAGACACGTCCGTCAGGAGAGACCTCCATCACCTGTGCCCACTTGTGTGTCCATGAAGAGTGACCGGTCAAATGATCAACCCCTCAACTTCCAGAATGAAGATGGTCCAGATGCATCAAGGCAAGTCCATGAAACAGACTCATGTCATGGGTATGCTAGGAAGGGTGTGTTAGGATGTCAACAAATTGTTTATTTAGAGTGTTACAACCAGATATTTAGTCAAAAAACAAAGGGTCGGTTTATAAATACTTTGTAATTGCATTTCATTTAAATACCAACATTCCCCTTCCAGTTTCCCCTTTTAAGAATAGTCAGTCAGATTTGGGTGTAAATGCCCTGTAGTAAATCACGGGTGCTATTTTGTGTGATAGACACGTCCGTCAGGAGAGACCCCCATCACCGGTGCCCACTTGTGTGTCCATGAAGAGTGACATGTCAAATGATCAACCCCTCAACTTCCAGAATGAAGATGGTCCAGATGGATCAAGGCAAGTCCATGAATCAGACTCATGTCAAGGGTATGCTAGGAAGGGTGTGTTAGGAAGTCAACAATTAGTTTATTTAGAGTGTTACAACCAGATATTTGGTCAAAAAACAAGGCGTCTTTCTATAATTACTTTGTCATATTTCATTTAAATACCAACATCCCAATTCCAGCTTCACCTTTTTAGGAATATTGAGACAGATTTGAGTGTCAATGCCTCTGTAGTAAATCATGGGTACTTATAAGGATCAGTCAGGATACAAATCCGGGTCTCCCGCGTAGTATTTGCCTACCACTGTGCTAACTGGAGGTGATAGACTCAGATGCACAGACAGAGACAGAGAGGTTGCTTGGATTAGATCAAAATGGTCTTTACTTGAGTCAGGCAGAAGTATCCAAAACATTCAGAACACTAAAAATCCATCCAGACAACCATAAACAGTCTGGACAATTAAACAAAGGGTATCCACAAACAAGTAACAAAAGTTCTCAGGAACAAAGGACTCCAAACAGACAACATGTTTCTAGGTCAAAGATTCACAGTTCAAAAACTCACACAACGTGACCACATGGTGTTAAATCAAGACTCAGCAAAAACACTAAAGATCATGCGGCTTATAAAGGCAAGCAAACAAGGCACAGGTGAAATCAATGAAACAATAAGGACAAGAACACACATGTGACAGGAAAACAGGAACACTGAGGGCCCCTTCTGGTCATAAAGGGTATTGCAGTCCGAAAACCTTTACAGGTGCTATTTTGTGCGATAGACACGTCCGTCGGGAGAGACCTCTTGAGGTGCATTTGGACATCAGTAAAGTATTTGTACTTTGCAATGAAATTAGACCAAAAACCCTTAATTAATAATTTACAAAACTATTTCTGAAATAAGCAGCATGGAATAGATAGAACAAGTGCAGACCCAAAAACCTAGAGGCAAGGGAGAAAAAAAAAATCTGGACACATTTAACATCGAGGTATGGTTTTGGAATAAGCATTTTTTGTATTCATAAGCCACTCAGTCTATTCACTAGGTTTCTGATATAGGCTTAATACCCTATGGAAATATAAGACCAGCTTTTACAGCACAGTGTTGCCTAAATGTATTACCAAAGTCAGTTAGTAAGCTGCAAGAATTTGTAATTTGCAATGACATCAGACTAAACAGAGTTACAGAGCTCTAAGTAAGGTCATTCATTCAGTCTAATATTTATTAAAAACTGCCCAGACTACAGGTAACTTATACAGGCTGTGGGCTATTTTAGTTTACTTGCTTTTCATATGGAATTGTGAGCACAGCAGCATCATTAAACCTCTGGCCAATTCAGTTCAATGGCTGAATTTAAATATCTAATTTAAATTAAGAAATTATGCTACCCATCATTATTTTGTAATTGTGTTTCATTTAAATACCAACATTCCCCTTCCAGTTTCCCTTTTTAAGTATAGTCAGTCAGATTTTGGGTGTAAATGCCTCTGTAGTAAATCATGGGTTCTATTTTGTGTGATAGACACGTCCGTCTGGAGAGACCTCCATCACCGGTGCCCACTTGTGTGTCCATGAAGAGTGACCGGTCAAATGATCAACCCCTCAACTTCCAGAATGAGGATGGTCCAGATGCATCAAGGCAAGTCCATGAAACAGACTCATGTCAAGGGTATGCTAGGAAGGTTGTGTTAGGAAGTCAACTAATTGTTTATTTAGAGTGTTACAACCAGATATTTGGTCAAAAAACAACGTGTCTCTCTATAAATACTTTGTAATTGTATTTCATTTAAATACCAACATTCCCCTTCCAGATTCCCCTATTAAGTATAGTCAGTCATGTTTTGGGTGTAAATGCCTCTGTAGTAAATCATGGGTGCTATTTTGTGTGATAGACACGTCCGTCAGGAGAGACCTCCATCACCTGTGCCCACTTGTGTGTCCATGAAGAGTGACCGGTCAAATGATCAACCCCTCAACTTCCAGAATGAAGATGGTCCAGATGCATCAAGGCAAGTCCATGAAACAGACTCATGTCATGGGTATGCTAGGAAGGGTGTGTTAGGAAGTCAACAAATAGTTTATTTAGAGTGTCACAACCAGCCGTGGCCTACTGGTTAGGGTTTCAGGCCGGAAACCGTAGGGTGGCCGGTTCGATCCCTGACCAGTAGGAAAAATGTGGGCGGGGGAAGTGGTAGACCACTGCCCTCCCATTCCTACATCCACGGCTGAAGTGTGTGTGTGTCACTTCCCTGGATGCGTTAAATGCAGAGGTGGATTTCAGAGTGTGTGTGTCTGTCTACACCACCTCTGCCATAGAGAGGACTTTCACTTTCATATTAAGGGCCTGATTTACTAACAGGATTGCGCCCATTTCAGGCGTAAAATAACGGTCGTAAACATAAAACGGTATTTACAAAGGAGGCGCATTTGAGTAGAGGCGCATTTTTACGCTTTGTGGGTGTAAGCCGCAACGAGGTGGGAGGGTATAAGAAACGTGGGTGTGAGGCGCAAATATATGGGAGGAGAGAAGTTAAGGCCCTTAGTCAGAAAAGTATTTGTAATTTGCAATGACATCAGACTAAACAGAGTTACAGAGCTCTAAGTAAGGTCATTCATTCAGTCTAATATTTATTAAAAACTGCCCAGACTACAGGTAACTTATACAGGCTGTTGGCTACTTTAGTTTACTTGCTTTTCATATGGAATTGTGAGCACAGCAGCATAATTAAACCTCTGGCCAATTCAGTTCAATGGCTGAATTTAAATATCCAAATCAAATTAAGAAATGATGCTTCCCATTAATATTTTGTAATTGTATTTCATTTAAATACCAACATTCCCCTTCCAGATTCCCCTTTTAAGTATAGTCAGCCATGTTTTGGGTGTAAATGCCTCTGTAGTAAATCATGGGTGCTATTTTGTGTGATAGACACGTCCGTCTGGAGAGACCTCCATCACCTGTGCCCACTTGTGTGTCCATGAAGAGTGACCGGTCAAATGATCAACCCCTCAACTTCCAGAATGAAGATGGTCCAGATGCATCAAGGCAAGTCCATGAATCAGACTCATGTCAAGGGTATACTAGAAATGGTATGTTAGGAAGTCAACAATTAGTTTATTTAGAGTGTCACAACCAGATATTTAGGGCCTGATTTACTAACAGGATTGCGCCCATTTCAGGCGTAAAATAGCGGTCGTAAACATAAAACGGTATTTACAAAGGAGGCGCATTTGGGTAGAGGCGCATTTATCCGCTTTGTGGGTGTAAACCGCAACGAGGTGGGAGGGTATAAGAAACATGGGCGTGAGGCGCAAATATATGAGAGGAGATAAGTTAAGTGTGCCTCATGATGTATTGCGTGCTATTTACTAAAACTGCCTGGCGAGCGCTCGTCTCTAATTTGTGGGATAATTCTCAGCCTCAAAAAAGCACGTCTTAACCAGGAAGCGCATTTCCATTGAGTCTGAAAACGTTGATATGGCAGCAGTTATGAGAGCAAGGCGAAGACATAGATAGAGACAGCGCACAGAAATATTTTTTTCTTCAATTACTGAACCAGATCAGAGACGACATCGAACCCTCCAACCAGCGATCACATTCACAAACACCGTGCGTTAATGTGCGCCTGGCAAAGGTGCAGATTAAGCTGCGGTCGCAATGTTAGTAAATCAGGCCCTTAGTCAGAAAAGTATTTGTAATTTGCAATGACATCAGACGAAACAGAGTTACAGAGTTCTAAGTAAGGTCATTCATTCAGTCTAATATTTATTTAAAACTTCCCAGACTACAGGTTACTTATACAGGCTGTCGGCTACTTTAGCTTACTTGCTTTTCATATGGAATTGTGAGCACAGCAGCATCAACCTCTGACCAATTCAGTTCAATGGCTGAATTTAAATATCCAGATCAAATTCAAGTCCATGAAACAGACTCATGCCAAGAGTATGCTAGGAAGGGTTAGCTAGGAATTCAACAAATAGTGAATTCAGAGTGTCACAACCAGACATTTGCTCAAAAAGCAAAGCAACTTTTTGTATTTCATTTAAATACCAATATTCCCCTTCAAGCTTCCCCTTTTTAAGAATAGTCAGTAAGATTTTGGTGTAAATGACCCTGCAGTTACCGTAAATCCTCAAATTGTGGTCTTTTATTTACTCAGGCTGCAGAGCGTGCAGGCTTTTATTTGGGTCAAGCTTGTATTAGGGGCGGGCTTTTATTTCTTACTTATTACATGGCTCTTCGGAATGTTCCAAAAAGTTCCATTGATTTGAATTGGCCACCCCAACGTTCGCAGGTCTGTAATTTCTCTAAAGTTCAATAAACCTGAAGAACAATTTGATTTTAGCGGAAATCACGAAACGGCAAGAAAATCATTGATAAGAGGTATTTTGGAGAAATGTCTTCTATCGTTTTGGCAAGTAGTGTATAATAACAAATGGTGGTCTGATGCTGGTAGGCTACTGTAAAATAGGCTACCGGTACCTTATTTTAACCCCAGCCTGTATTCGGGGCCCGTCCTTTATTTGTCCGTATCGACCAAGCCCATGGGCGGTCTTTCCTACAGGCGGTCGCCTAGGGCGCCACTCAGAGGGGGGCGCAAAAAACTGCACCTCCTTCTATATCTCTAACCAATATTTTGACATTAACAAAATAAATCTAACATTAGGGTAAAATGAGCCAAAAATCGAAAAATGGAAGGGGTACGTACCTCCTTGGGGTTGTCAGAACATGCTAGCACAGTGAGGCGTTTGGTTAGAGTGTGTGTGTGTGTGTGTGTGTTCAAGAAACTTTGAAGAACAAAATAATGAAGAGGCAATAGCCATCCGGGGCGCAATTTAACCCATTGGCGCCGGATGCTGCGTAGCGCAGCATAGCCCCTCCTGCCGGTTGCTGCGTAGCGCAACATAGGCTTTCCTGCCGGTTGCTGCGTAGCGCAACATAGGCTTTCCTGCCTGTTGCTGCGTAGCGCAGCATTTTGTAGACGTGCTGTTTTCATGACGAATGCAGCATATAACTCACTCTGGTTGGTTAAAAATACACATGGGGTGGGTCTTAAGGCTTTGGTAAAGATCAGGTGACCACCAAAACGAACTTTGGTTGGCTGAAAATCACGTCAATCAATCAGATAGCCACGCGATATTCTGTGTTTGTTTTCAGTGATACCATGCTGGCTAGCGAGAAGTAGCAGTGAACATGGAGTATTTTGATAGCGATGGCAGTGATTTCGACATAGATTTTGAAGGATTTGAGTCTGAGAGGGAGGAGGATAATGACTTTGTGCCAGAGGATCTATTAGATACGGTACAGGAATGGGATTTTGTGGACACGGAAGGAGAGGAGGAGGGATTCCAGGTGGACTGGACAACCGGCAATGATCTGGAGGTAATTATTTATGTTTTGTTTTCTTGTGCGCTCTTCCGAGTTCTCTTCTCTTAGAAAACGGAATGGGCTGTAATGATAGTGGTGCTATAGCGATTACTAATGGTGATGATGGTTGATAATATATACATACAATAATTTTAGTTATAGATACAATAATGGCATAATGAATAAATAGCATTTACATTTAGCAGACGTTTTTGTCCAAGCTAGGCCTAGTGCAACAACCATTTTAGATAAGAAAAACAACGTGCAGAACTGTATAGCATAATACAGCATAATGAATAGTAATACAATTATGAATAAATATAAATACTATAAATAACATTGATGGGACTGGAAACATTGCTATTCTGTTAGTGTAGCTTTATTGTGTATCCAACTTGAATGTGTACTCCCTGTCTGCGCCTCAATGAGACCTGAACAATTAGCATTTGAACACCTTCCCCACCCCCCTTCCTAGACAGTCTAGTAGGCCATTGTGTTAGCACCAGCTGAGAGGGTGGGTCTCATAATAATACAATGATTGAATGCTTTGTCATATGTATTTTCAGATCTCCATCTCCAGGATAACGTTGACCCCGCCATGGCTTCATGGTCCATGTGAACCGCGAGGCCAGCTCCACCCCAGGACGTTCTCCATCCCTCCCCTCCCCATCCCTCTCCGCTCCTCCCTCCCCATTTTCCCCCCTCTTCCCCTCCCTCATAATGTTTGCATACTTGAAAATTGTATTTATTGTATTTTATATCATTGATTTATATTGTTTTTGTGTGTTTGAGAGTTTTTTGCAAATGTTATTGTTTTTTGTGTGCCCAGGGAGCAGGTTTTAATAAAACCTGCAGTTCTTACCTTCACAATGCTTCTTATTTCATGTTTCTAAGTGCTACAGAAGCTTAGATATTAAGGTTTTTGTAGACGTTGACAATTCTTACTGTTTTCTCAGAAAACCCTCAGGAAATGAGGTTCTTTCTCCTAGAATAGCATAGGATTTAGCAGGCGTTTTTAGCAGGCGTTTTAGGCAGAAATGGGTTAAGAAGAAAAGAAAGGAAGAAGAAGAGAAACGTGCCAAGGGGAAAGGTAAACCCTTAAATCCTGTTCTTAGCCTAGAATGACTTCCAGATAAGAAAATGTCCATGAATGCGTGAATTTCCCCGCGCACTGTAGTGGAGTTGAGAAGAAAAGATGTACCTTATCATTGAAAGTTTTCCTACTCCCTATCTCATAGTTCTATGTTCTCATAGTTCCTATGTTCATTTATTCTACATCATACAAAAAAGACATGTTAAAATAGGGGTGCACATATAAAGCCAATAGCCAGTGCATCAACACTATAAATATCTTACTTGTTGCATAGCACACCCATTAACATGTTTGCAACCAATGGCTTTTTTGTCAATTTCTGCCTATTTCCGCACTGTTTCATTTAAAACTTGAATATATATTGTTCTACACATTGAATAATAACCATTCATGGCTTAAATTGAAGAAGACACTTGGGCCACAAACTGCAATAAGTTAACACTTCCAACCCCAAGGGCTTTTTTTGACTCTGTTAGATAGTTTGCCATGCCTGATATTTTTGTATATTTCATCTAACTAAAAACCATGAGGCAAAAGTGGCATTTATAATTATATTCTACAACAACTCAGCAATAATACAATGAGAGTAAAAGGAATGTAGTAAAACAAAGTTTTGTATTAAAATGAAATATAAAGACACTAAAATGAAATCTAGTTTTAGAGGTGCTCAGACTTTGTACAAAAACACATTGTAAATATTTTGGAAGTTTTCTTTTTTTACTCTGAACCTTGTAAACAAAGGTGTTTGCTCCAAAAGGGTGAGTTTAACATTCAAAAAGTGTGTGTGGTTTTTATACTAATTATAAGTAATATAGAAAGTGACACTTTTCTTCACTTAGACCAAAATGCATATTGATGAGAGAGGTGTGAACATTCTGGGACACCTTGGTCAAAGAGAATGGCCAGCATGTAATGGCCCTTGAATGTCTTTGTGGCCCTCATTCCCCTACAGGTTTTCTTGACACATCATGACCCAATAGTAATCACTGAATTACCCATCCCTTATCATATGAATGGTTGTCATTTGCTAATGGGCGGGTCGTAGGCTCCTGAAACCTCACTCACAGACTGAAATGTGCAAAGGATTAGCTATATTCTCCTTACAAAGTGATTATTTATATTTTAGTTTCAAACTGTAAATATTTTTAAATAAAAGGGTTTAAGGTTGCTGTAGGTGTAAGTTTCATGTTTGTAGGACAAAAACTCAGAGATTTTTAAATCTATTAATCAAAATACAACTAACTGCCCCAAGAGGCACCTTGGGGCTAGAAGGGTTGAAGTGTTTTATTATGACATTTTAGTTTACAGTTCAGAGCATCAAAATTAAAGATTTGTCAGAAAAAAAACACTTATGGTTTTCTTGTTTGTTTCAGTATAATCTTGGGTTTTAAAATATCAGAGGAAACTAAAACCTATATTTCTTGATTCAACAACATTGTGACAGTGTGTGTACAAAGCTTCAAGCAGATAGACAAAAGTTCACAAATGTTACAGATCAGTTTCTATAAGGTGACTTTAGACGTCTCCAAGTGTCTCCTGACCTCTCCAAATCACCAAATACAAAAGTCACTATGTATCAAGAATTTAAACTTTTTCTTGTCATCTGTAGTTCAGCAAACCAATTTAAATTAATTCCAGTGTAATATAATCCATTGTTTTGTATTTTTTTGTGAGAAAATACATGATTGCATATACCCTATCCAAAATGTAACCAAAACCTACCCAAATCCATTTAGAAGGACATTTTCACATTATCATGAATGTTTTTGTGGTTTTGTACTTGTCTGAGGTGTAGTCTGTCCTGATGTTTTTACAAATAGGAGCACAGAAAAAAATAATTATTTACAAAAATGTATGTATAAAAATAAAAATAAATAAAATTATTTTAATTAAAAAAAAAAATCAGACACGCTGGCTGCTTTTGGCATCATGCCACAATGTGTAGCAACAGCGCCCTTGGATTATACACATGGTGGCTGTCTTCACAAGCCTTGTGGTCCTTTTCCTCTTCACTGGAGGAGGGCATGAGGGCCCTGGCAGGTCTGAAGGGTTATCTTCTGCAGGGACATCTCTGGGAAAATAAATCTATTGCCAAGTGTTACAAAAACAACCCAGCAATCCAGCAAAAAAAATCAACATATAGATTACTGGATAGACAAGATTAGAAAGACAAGGGCCTGCATCATGAATGAATAGATGCTAATGTTGAAGGTAATGGGGGAATGATGGGGGTACTCTAAAGTGGGGAGGCTGAGACCACAGAGACCAAAGGCCTGCATCATGGTTGAACAGGTGCTAATTTTGCAGTTGATGGGGGAGCTCTAGAGTGGGGAGGCTGAGACCACAGAGACAAAAGGCCTGCAACAGGTGCTAATGTTGCAGTTTTGGTGCTAGTAATACATAGCGAGTCTATTTTTAGGTGAAAGAACATATCTTATATTTCTACATTCACACAAGAATTACTGATCACTACAATCAAATTAGAAAAATTAAACTAAAGCAACCAATGCGCGCTGAAAATAATGCATCCACTTTCACGTATCTAACGTGAGCCAGATAGCAGGATTTAGTCATAAAATAACATTCCGCAGTTTAGGGAACATAAATGCTCGGTATATCTCGGTACAGAAACATATAACTGTATATAATTTATTCCTATACTCACACAATAATGATTAACCATTACAACCGATTAGAACAGCAGATATAATATAAATATATAAATCATGCAATATAAAGCAATCAATGCGCGCCTGAAAATAATGCATCCATTTTTTTCGAATCTAGCATGAGCCAAAGAAAAGCTTTTAGTCAGATTATACATGGTAATAATATTGTGGAAATATACCGAAATGCATGGTCATAGTATAAGTATATAATTCACAAACATAACTGTGTAACGTACGGAGGTGGATTGAATCCAAATGCTCGACTCGGAGACAGTGGTTCTCAGGAAATGCTTTTACTGCACAGTATGGATAAACGGTACAGTTCAGGAGTATACAACAAAATCCAAACAGTGTCAGGCAGCGGCAGAAGTCGAGGGAAATCCGGTCCGGGTTCGAAACACAGGTAAGGCAGTCCAATATAAGTATCGCAGTTCCAAGAAACGTCAGGCAACGAGGGAAGTTGAGAGTAATCCAGTCTGGGGTCGATGCACAGGTAGACAAGGGTAGAGAAGGCAGAGAAACAGACAGGGAGAGAGCAAAGGCAGAGTCAATCAAACAGTCTGGGGTCAGATTTACTAGGTCAGAATTTAACATGGAACAATCGCTGGAACTCTCGAATCACGGGGGAAACAAAGACGAACTGGCAACGAGACACGGGAAAACACACAGACTAAATACACTAGGTGATGAGGAACAGGTGCACACAATCGGGGAGGAGCAGACAATCAACAAGGCGGGGCACACACAAGGCAGGGAGTGAGTAATCTGAAAGGAGAGGAGAGATGAGTAAACAACACACAACACTAGGGAAAATAAGATAAATTAGGAACATAACTTTGTCTTAGCGGCCTGGACTTAACAAACTGTTGATATGTACTTACATGTCATCCGATGAATTTAACTTGTTACTGCTTTAACGCCCCCTAATGGACCCGCGGGCGGGCCCGTACTGGAAAAATCGCCAAAACAAATCCTGAAAATTCTATTTCTGAAAATATGATTCAAACTCCCATTTAATATTTTTTTGTGGTAATCCAACTATATGTAAACCGATTTTCAGTTGTCTACATGCATCCGTTACAAATAAATACAATTTTAAACACACCATGACACATCCTCATTTTTTACATATGGAGCAGCCTCCTCCCATAACTAAGCCATTTAAATGTGTTTCTGCATTATCCGTACCTTAAATAACGTTATAGAACATTCATTTACCTTCAAAACATCTAAAAAAACAGACTTGAACTGCATGGTTATGTCCATAAAGTTGTTTATTCACTTGCTCACGACATTGAGAAAAAACGTTCACTTTCTTGTATGTTTCTGATGGCGATCTCCTCGCTCTCTTCCTGACAACGCTACACGAAGTTATCACGTGATGTTATATATAGTTACAAAGCTTAAGACCCCCTCTTTCAGAATCTTTGGATTTTATTGGCTGTTAAACACATGTTTGTCATGAGTGATAGGCATTACCACCAATGGCATCAGCTCTCAATCATGCAGCTGCTCAGGCATGTCCTATCATATCACTTTACACTTCTTGTAAGACTTCTCAGTAGTGATTGACACCTGTTTTACCGAATAATAGAGATTCTAACAAAAAAGTAGGTAGGTCATTTGCCCTGATTGCTCAGTCCTGGAGTTTAGATTTTTGAAAGCGCAACTAAAGAGTCTCAGCTGCGCTCCCGGTGCGTAAATGGGCCATTTTGTTTACCTTCAAATGCGCACAGCAAGTGGTTTGGTCCACACGATCCTGAGGGCTTGTTTGTGCATATTTTTGGCTGCAATTTGTCTCCCTTGTACTCATCCATCATGGCAAGACGAGGATTGCAGATGAGTGAAATACATGGGATGATTTTTGATGATTTTCGGGGAAGCCAGTGGACTAAGCATGGACTAGCATGCTAGCATGGACTCAGCATGGACTAGCATGCTAGCATGGACTCAGTGGAAGAGTGAATGGAATCGATGCCATCCTCGATGCGTAAGTAATTTAAACCAACTACTTTTCAGTGCATACCAGTAAGCTATGCATATGCCTTATTCTCTTTAGTGCTTTATTTTTTTTATCATTGTGGGATGTAGTTTGCTAGTAATGGATATTGGTTAGCATGCTGCTGCTGTATTTACGTAGCTGCAATGTAGGCTACAACATACTAACATATCACAACCTGCTTCTTGCCTCAAAACGCATAGAAATGTTTTATTTACATCTGCTGAATGCATAATGCCTATGTTATTATCACACTTCAGCTTGACTATGGTGTTTTTTACATATGTTTACATTTTACATATTTGTGCATTAGCTTAGTAAATAACATGAAGCAAAATTCAATTTTAAGGCATGACCCAGTCAAAATATTTATATTGTCCAACGTTTTTATCTTGCAGTGACCCAGCCCCAGCTCCAGCTCCAGCTCCAGCATCACCCTCACCCCCACCACCACCCCCGTCGCCACCACCACTACTACCAGCTGCACAGCCTCCAACAGTGACACAATCCAATTTCAAAAGAAATTGTAATATTAGTCTAAAATGGAGATATATATGTCTGTACAACGAAAAAAAACAATGATATACAATGAGAATTTTTTTTTTATGCATTTGGAGAGCTTGGAGAGGTTTTGGACACTTGGAGACGCCTGAATGCACCATTTAGATATTGCTGTGCAACACCTGGACATTTTTAGATATCTGCTCCAAAATTTGTACTTTGTTTCTCAGGAACATGTTGAATCAGGAAATATAGAACATGACAGAATTTTCTTCCCTTGAAACCATCCACACACTGTCAAACATAAAAATGAAAGGCGTTTTTTACATTTTTGACATTTTGTTCTGTATATGATGCTTTGAAATTGATACTTAATGATGAAAATAAAAGTCAGGAGGTGAATGCATGTCTTGGCCCATTTGTCTTCTTCAATTTAAGATATGAATGATCTTTGTATCATGTGTACAACTTCAGATATTGAGTGTTATTATGTGTAAGTACAAATCGTTCCAAATTAAGGCGAAATATCCCACTGCAGTAACAGGTTAAACTTTCTCTTCCTGAGAAATCTTTCTCCTTCTTTCGGATTCCTCCTCATCATTGAAGAGAAGCTGTAGTACTTCTTCACGCGTAAAAGACTTAATTTCTTCCCAACAGTAATCGTCACAAAAAAGCAGAAACGAGTGGCAGTTGTAGCAAAAAGTAGCTCAGAGGCAGGTGTTTACACAGCTGCTCGAAGCGTAATGGTCGCCGACTGTGACGCAGGGCTCATAAATCTTGACGCATTATCCAATCAGACCCATACATCATTCAAGGACAGACAATGGGCGTATCATTGTAAACCTAAGAATGTGTACTATTGGATAAAATAGCTGTCAATTACTTTATAGTGCCTGGATTGGCGGAAAAAAGCATCTTTGTAAATCACCAACTGTTACAGGAAATTCATTGTTTGTGTGCATTTCTCATGAAACCTATCCTAGAATGATGGATAAACTGTACTGTGGCAAAAAAATAACCACATAGTTCCGTAGAAGAGACATAAATGGCTTTGATTATGAAGGTATGTTTTAGAAAAATATTTGTCGTGCCCGCGAAAAAACAGTGAAGTTTGAAGTTGTATCGTAAGGGAAATAGATACACGTTTTCGCTATGATGTGAGTACATAAATAAACCAT
Organism: Sprattus sprattus; assembly: GCF_963457725.1. NCBI lineage: Eukaryota > Metazoa > Chordata > Actinopteri > Clupeiformes > Clupeidae > Sprattus > Sprattus sprattus. The sequence goes on from NC_137927.1 coordinate 34,310,747, forward strand.
TATAAACCCCTCAGTTAAACTGTCCAGTATCATTATTTAGTTGTTTGGATAGTTAGCGATTTGTTCATGTAAAAAAAAATAATTTTTGGCAAAGATAGCATGTTTAAATGGACAATTAGTTTGAGGAGGCATCAAATCTCTGACACAGCAGTGGGCATATCCTCTTCCGAGTAACACGGTTTTTCTAGTGAACCGTTGGACACAGGTATTTCACATTACGGGTGCAGTATTAGTGCTTAATTGATAATCAAACAGTTTTTGGTTAAATGTTTTTTATTTTTGGGCGCTACATTGCTGTAAAAAAAATTACCGGCAAAGTGAATGCGGGCCATACTTTTAGCGTTATTTGCGCTCAAACAGGTTAAGGAAGACAAACACGGCAACTTGTCAACAAGTGAGGAATACTGGTAAAAATCCAAGTGTTGTATTGTCAACTTTAGCGAATGGATTGTATAATCTTGCCAGTTAGTTAACTATAGCTAGCCAGTGTCAGTCGAAAATGCTTAATAACTACATTATAGCTAAATTTAACAAATAATGGTTTTGTTATATCATTTTAGATTCACTTTTAAAAGACTAAGAAAACATTATTTGCAGGCGATTGGAAAGATGACGTGGAGGTGTATGTGTGTCCATAAACCGATGAAAAGGGCTGCCGGAGCGTAGTTCAGCACAGGCGTTTTGAAACAAAAACAACAAACTTGTAACGGTTATCTAGCTAAACTGAGAAAATATTTTGATGTGGTGCTAGTGATAATTATGAATCTATCCTGACGTCTGTATCCTTTATCCTCCTGAAGATTGTTTACCAATCCTTTCTTATTGCCAATCCAATTCAGTTGATGTATTGTTCCAGATTTTTCACCACTCTGCAGTGTGACAGATGTACCCAAGTGTCTCTTTCAGCCCTCCTCACAGTCGTAGATGTAACAGTACTTCAAACGGTCCTCGCCACCGCTCTTGATCCCAATTCGTCCTTCCTTAAATCTTTGATCAGAACCCAGGCTCCTGGCTCAACTGGGTGTGTCCTTTGGAAACTTTGTGGAAAGGCCGACGCCACCTATTGAGACACAAAAGACAGAGCAGCAATCAGTCCTCGCATGTAACTAGTCATTTTTATATCTACATCCTCTAAGTTAGGTGGATTAGTAAACCCTGGAGCCGGCAGAAGACGTCCAGTCAAAATTTCAAAAGGACTGAGCCCTGTTGATCTTGAATGAACGGCCTCTGAGGAGAAGAGCTAAAGGAAGTGCAGTCACCCAATCCATCCCTATTGACACTGTACTTTTAGTCAGTTTTGCTTTCAACATTGAATTAGTTCTTTCCATAGCACCTGCACTTTGTGGATGTTATGCACAATGGGTTCTGAAGTCCATTTGCAATTTCTCAGACAGCATTTTACTGATTCTGTTGACACAATGTGCTCCATTATCTGAGGTTAGTTTCTTTGGAACTCCCCATCTAGGCACAACATCTCTCATTAAAGCCTTAGCCACTGATATGGCATTTACATGCTTGACTGGATAACATTCAGGCCATTTTGAAAATATATCCACTATGACCAAACAATATTCATATCCTCTGCATTTGTTCAATTAAATGAAATCCATCATAATTCTGTTCAAATGGATTTTTCAGGTGATGGATGATGCCCTTCCTTATACTCTCATTGTAACAATACATGGCTGCTACTGTAGTGAATCCTGGTGCAAAATACATTTTGTATGCTACAAACATAGCATTATACATACTGTAATCCCATACCTCCCATAAATAGGGTGACCATAACCCCATATTCAAATGTTTCTCTTATACCCCCCTTTGCACACTGAAAATCAAAGTGTGCACAAAGCAACAGGGCTAATAACATGTATGAAGTTACCATGTGGCCATCATAGCACATTCATATTTGATCATGCCCGCAGTTTATCCCCTTTTTTTTTCTCAATGGTCTTATCCAATAAACTAGTTTCATCACCTTTTACAGATTTGCCTTTTGCCAAATTCCATGCTCACATCAAGGCTACCTTTTCAGCTGCTTAAGCAGAAAAAGTTCCTGTGAGGGGGTGAGTTTATCATTTCAAAAGGATTCACTACAATCACCTCTTCCCACCTCTCCGGACTCCAGTTTCATAGATGATCCATTAACAAACAAGATTAACTCAGGGTTAGAGACAGGTGCTTCAGAAATGTCAGGTAAATCACCATTCTCTGCTATCGGCAGCAGGGAAGTTGGATTAAGTGTTGTGCAACATGTAAGGGTCAAATGAGAAAGGGTTAATATCACATGCTGATAAGTTAAGAGACGCGCCGGTGTAAGATGTGCAGTTTTTTTCTTCTTGTAAAAGCAATGAATGTACTTCATGTGGGACGTGAACAGTGAGTGAGTGCAACAATACTATGTCTGCACAACCTAACACTGCACTGGCAGCCACTGCAACTGCTTTTAAACAAGAGATCATTCTTCTAGCAAATTCTTCTAGATCGAATTGTTTAGATAAGTATACCACATGTCTATGCTGCCCCCCCCATATTGTTGACATAACACCCCCTGCATGTAACCTAATTTCTCACACACAAACCAATTAAATGGCAGGTCATAATTAGGTCCTAACCCCAGTTTTGGATCTGATACTAACGCCTATCTTAAATTAACAAAAACTTTATCAGAGTTGTCAGTCCAAGTCAATTAGTCAGTCAAGGTTTTACAATTATTTGCACATGCTTGGAGAGGCTGTGTCCTCTCTGTCTAAGTTAATATACAAGCACAAAATGTATCAGAGTTGCTCTTTCCTTAGCAGACAAAGTTAAAGTCGTAAAGAGGAAGGTTCAGGCTTTACAAAAATATGTCTTTGTACAATTAAGGAGCTCCATTTTTTGAAAAAAATATGCTTCCAGAGAGGATGAATAAATCAAATCAGGGGTGTGTGGAATGGACACCCAATTATCAGCATGTACACATGCTTTAACCAAAAGTCCACAATCACACCATTCCCTTTTTTTTTCTAAAGGCACATGGGGAGAAAAAGTTGAGTTTGCAAACAAAAAAAACTCAGACCAGGTCTCAGGTCTACTACAGCTGCAGCGTAGCTTTTAGTCATAATAATAATGCCAGCTATGTCAATATTCTTTTACGAGATGATTGACTTGGTACCATTTCTCCGGATTTGACTGGTGACTCCACTCCAAGGGCCTGATTTACTAACAGGATTGCGCCCATTTCTGGCGTAAAATAGCGGTCGTAAACATAAAACGGTATTTACTAATGGGCCGCAGCGCATATTAACGCCTGTGGGTGTGAACAGGGGAGGTAACTTGGAGGTGGGTGGTAACGTAGGCGTGAGGCGCAATTTACATGGGTGGAGACAAGGTAAGTGCGCCTAATGATGTCATGCGTGGTATTTACTAAACTGCCTGTGGAGCGCACGTCTCCAATTTGCAGGCTAATTCTCCGCCTCATAAAAGCACGTCTTAACCAAGCGCAATTTCATTGAGTCTGAAAACGTTGATATGGCAGCAGTGATAAGAGAAATGCGAAGAAAGAAGACAGAGACAGCGCACAGAAATAATTTTTTCAACTCGCATAACACATTTTCAGTTAAATGAACCACAAATCATTAGACGGTACAGGTTAACCAGCCACGCAATACTTAAATTACTGAACCAGATCAGAGATGACATCTAACCCTCCAACCGGAGATCACATTCCATTCAATCAGTTGGTAAACATTGCAAATATTGGCACCGGATCATTTCAAACAGTTATAGTATCAGCAGTTGATATATCTCAGCCTTCACAAATATTCACACAGGTACTCGAAGCATTGCTATGGCGCACTGGTCAATACATTTCCCCACTGCCACAGCCGAAATTTTAGACATCAAACAGGACTTTTTTTGAAATCGCAAACTTTCCGAACATAATATGAACCATTGATTGCACCCACGTCCATATATATTGTAGTGAACCCATGTCCCTTGTAGAAATTATTAATCTCGCCATGTACACATCTATATTGTTATAATAGACAGTTTATGCATTAATGCCACCAATAGCATATTCTTTATAATCGTGTTCTTTTAAACATCTTGCTGTAGGTGATGGCGGGCAGAACAACATTATAGCAGCGCACACATTGAATCAGGTTCAGTGATTGAGCGAACGTGAACCAATATATCAATCTCCACTTGCTGTAGCTTCATTTTCTCTTCCTAAATAAATACCACGGAAAATGCGGAAAAACACCGTGCGTTAATGTGCGAACGCAGTTTAAGCAGCGGTCGCAATGTTAGTAAATCAGGCCCTATATAGGGCGGAGTAAACACAGATTGCCCAGCGCGATCTGGTTTGATAAATACCAACTAAAATGCGCTAAAACACCGTGCGTTAATTTGCGAACGCAGATTAAGAAGCGCTCGCATATTAGTAAATCAGGCCCCAAGTTGGGCAAGTTATCTGATAATACAAACAAAAGGGACCCCTCTAAACCAACCCCCTTATGTGTGAGTGAAATAGTAAGCTGTAGTTTACACATTAAGTCTCGGCCCAGTACATTTTCAGGGCAAACACTGCTGAGGATGAACTGGTGTTGTAATGCATTGTGTTTCTATTGTAGTAATATTGGAGTAAAAACTGACTTTGCTATCCACTGACCTGATGCTCCCATAACGGTCACTATTCTGGTACTTTTCATACACTTGTCATACACTTTCATACACTTTCCACTATCCTTCTTTCCTAACATATTAATATCTGTCCCTGTATCAATCAAAAAAGAAAAATATGTCCATTCAAAGAGAGAGAGAGTTTCGGCTGTGCTGCATCATTCAAACAATCCAAGCTGTAATCAGAAGTGTCAACAAAAGGTCCCAGTGCCCCAAGGGCTGACTGTTGTCCTCTTTTCACTCCCTGTCCTTCCCTTCCCCCCTTGCCTCCTCCTGTTTGCCCACTTGTTTGAAAGTGCTTGAAATTCATCTTGCTTCTTTTGGTCACTCTTCTCACAATTTTCAGCCTATTATAACAGTTCATTGGGAGGTGCAGTACTCCACATAACAAGATAAGTCTTAACACAGTCCATGAGCTCTTTTTTCCCTCCTAGGATGAAATATTGTCTTATCAATGCTTTCTCCTGTGCTGCATTTGTGGTCCCTCCTCCATATCTATTCCCTGCCTGTGCCACTCTTCCCAAGAATTCTTTAGCTGTTTGTTTTAAACCTTGAGATGGCCATTTTAGTCCAATCTTCAGTGTCTGTATAACAATTTCTCAATTCAGTTAAACAAATCAGCCACTGCTTGTTGCTATCCACTCCTGCCCCCCTTTTCTTCCTTGCCAGTTGCCTGCTGTGAGACTGATAGGTGAAAAATCACCCTAGTTAGTTCAGGACTCCGGAGCTGCATGAAAGTATATTTATTAGACAGACAAACAACAACAATTGCAATTGGGCTCCCCTCCCAGCCGAGGCTGACAGTGAAGCAATGATAAACTCTTCGCACCAAGTTTATATAGTCAGAAGTTTAGCTTTGAGCAGGGATGATCACGTGGTGGATTTCTCACGTACGAGGCTCCCTGTCTTGCAAGGATGGCAGTTTTGCACAAGGTCGGAAGAAGCACAGTTCCTTTCTTATCTCCTCTGGTCTAAACATGCTCTTGTTCATATGCAGACTTAGTGGCACCTAATATTCTAGTTACACACACAGAGAGAAAAGCCATGCTCCTGCTTTCATAAGCACATAATTCATACAAGGAATATATTAATACAAGTCACTTGATTATTATATTCTTAAGTCATTAACAGTGTTTGGAAATAATCTCTATCAGAGACTGTGTTGGTCTGGGGACAGTGGCCTGTGCAACAGCAGCTGGTTGTGTAAGCTATGGGGGTGGCTGTGGCACAGATAGCTGGAGGAACTGAGTCTGAAATAATTTCGGGAATACCTGAGGCTGAAATGACTGAGGCAAAGGTGGATGGGGTAAAAGTGGATATATCAAGGCCCACGTATCATCATAGTTGGGAGGTCTGGGCTGAACAGGGAGTGTGGCTGTTGGTTCTGGTTCATTCTTCTGCACAAACATTTCTGCTGTCATGTCTGTAGTCCTCTGGGCAGCCATTTCCCTTCTCTCTTCTGTAAAAACCTTTCTTTCCCTCTGCTCTCTAGCTTGCTTTCTTTTCTCTTCTCTATCCATTGCTTCCTTCTCCCATTTCCCATACACTTCCACTTTCCATCATAGCCTTACCTTCAGTTTACTTTCCTACACTTACTTTTCATTCTTTCCCTCTAAAGGAAATTTCCCTTCCTTAGTAAGTTCTCATCTACACATTCTTTTTCTTTTTTATCCTGGTCTCTCTACTCCTCTAGGTGTGTTAATAATTTTGCTCTTATTAGTCCCCATTTTTGCAGTGTCCCAGTGATTTTTTTTTTTTCCCAATTACCTCACGCCTAAATCAGAGTAAAGCAAACAAAGTGTGACCAATTCCTTATCAAATACCCCACATTCCCTACCACTCTATTTGGCAGGAAATATATGCATATCTTCCACCTCTCTTTAGGCAGGATTACCGTCTGCTAATATCCCAAGCAGGCTTCCGCTTCTACCTCTATCTAGGTAGGATTTCCTCGTCTACCAAACCCCTTGGTAGGATGACCAGTGCACACAACAACCCTATTTTACTAGCATTTGTTAAAGTAAAATTAGGGACTCACCACAGTTGTCTGTGACCACCAAGCTGGTGATACCGTATCCAGGTCACAGGAGGAATTCCTCTGGCCAGGCTGGGTGCCGCTGGAGCATGTCTTTGTTGCTATCGACGGCCTTCTCCCAAGATCAGAAATAGATCTCCCTTCATCTGTGTCGGGTCCTGAGCCTTTGGTCTTCCTCGCTCTTCCTCGGGGATAGGTATCCCGCTTCTGACACCATTTATGTGGTCAAAATTACTTACAGACAACTGGAGTGGTACTGCAGATTTATTAACGATATCGGGAGCATTGTTACAAGCAATCCATGTTCATGAAATGTCCCACAACAATGCCCACACATCTCTGGTCAAACCCATCTCTTATACCTAAAACCCCTCCCTCGGACTAATACACTGTGGCCACCTTGTCCTCCACTATAGATAAGACTATTGACATAGGATCCCCTTACCCCAAGCGTTGAGTAACTCTCTTAGCTCATCAAACCTTACCCAACAGGTCAGACATAATACATGGCCACACTAAGTTACCAATTCAATTTATGTTATACTATGGAATCCTATACTAACCTACTTAATTAAATGTGAAACATATATTTTTTATCCCACAACATTTCCTCAGTGATTTTGTTCTTGAATTAATGTTTGTTTATTGTTGCGATTGTTGTGTTGTCTTACAGTGAAAAATAGCGTTTGAAAGCTGCAATTCCGTTTTCCTGGGGGGAAAAAAGTGAAGCTCGCAAATTGCGGTAGAGCTGAACTTGAACTAATGTTAATGGGCTAGTATGTGAAGCCTGGCCTTTAATTGAATCCCGGTCTTTATTTGAGGATTTACGGTAATCATGGGTGCTATTTTGTGTGAATATCATATCCGTCTGGAGAAACCTCTTGAGATGTCATTTGGATCAATAAAGTATTTGTAATTTGCAATGGATTCAGACTAAAAACATCTCGGTTATGTATATAACTTTGGTTCCCTAAGCAAGGGACCAGATGTGACATATGGGAAATGACACTTTCATTGACCAATCGAAGCACTTTCTATTCACGCCGGAAGGCCGAATTGCAACAAATCACCGCACTGAGCCCGCCCCCTCAGGTCCCCATATATTGGAGGTGATTACATCGCCCATCCTCTGAAGACTCTGAGCCTTTGAGCCTACCAGAAGAAAAACACGCACTGTGCACGCAGCCTTTGTCACATCTGGTCCCTTGCTTAGGGAACCGAGGTTATATACATAACCGAGATGTTCCCTATCACAGTTGTGACTGCGATGTGACATGTCACGCGTGCAACAGTGTCGGCCAACATACATATGCACACGCCAACCTATTCGCCTTGCCCTCAGAGAGGTTCATGTGGCGGTGGCGGTGTGCCTTATATGGGGAATTAATTCAATATAATATAATACATCAGTTAGCTGGCTGGGAAGTTTTAATCAGGGTCAACTGTGCTTTTGTTGATGTTTAAAGGTTATCTCCATATTTCTTCACTTTGATTTTTCATCCCCAGAAGCCAAATTGAGGAATGTAAACCAGATGCTGTCAGTGACCAGTTCACCCAGAGTCAACATGGGGATCTGAAGCACATATTCCAGGTTTGATGCAGACATTTAATGCAGTGCTGCTATGGAGTGTATGTTCATAATTTGTTATATACACCACTATTCAAACGTATAAGGAATTACTCACAATTGTACTTGTTTTTGAAAGAAAATAACATTTTGCAATTCAAATAACCTAAGATTGATGGTTTATGGTGTCATTGACAGGTTATGTTGTCTTGGTTTATAAAAGTTGTCATAACAATGACATCCCAAACTATGTCAACTTCACCTTAAAAATGACATAATTAAGCGAATGGCACTTAATGACACCAGTCATAAACATTCTTAAAAACTCCTTCATGTTCAGGGCCGATGTCATGTTATGTTATATACAACAACTTGGCAGGTTACTGAATATATCTTCCCAAGGTGTGCACCACACCCTTCACAGAACAGTGCAAACTGGTGGTTGCCAGGATATAAAAAGAGAGTCATAGACGTCAGTACTCAGAGGTGGAATATGACAGAGTTGAGTGGAAACAGCCAGAAACAAGAGAATAAGGGGAATAAACGGGATGAGCACAAGAGCTCAACAGTTGAGAACCCTCATAAGTTCAATGTTCAGTAAAACACAACGCCTAGAAGTTCAATGTTCAGTTAAACACAACACTCAGAAGAATAATGTCCAATGAACACAATGCTCAGAAATTTCTAATGGGAAAACCAAGGGAATGGGAAAAAACAAGGCACGGGAAAAATAGAGGGCGGGAGCTCGGAAAAGATTTTGAAAGACATGGAAGTTGGAGAATGGGCCTGGGACGATCAGGGGAGATGTAGAGTCAGGAACTTGATGTTCATGGAGATTAATCCTTGACACAACAAGGCCAGGCAAGGGAGTGAAGGGGTGAGGGTTTCTATAGTGGGGGAGGGATTGACAGGTGCAGGTAATCTGGCTTCAGGGAATTGGGAAGGTGACTGACAGAGCATATACATGGTTGCTTTGGAATGTGTTGGTCCGTCAAGGTTGACGGATCCCCATTCACTTTGAATGGGGTGACGTCATCCTTTGCCGAACTGAATTGTGGCTCCGTTGGGTTCCATTGCGTTGCGTTTCATGCTCTGCTTGCAGCAACATTTGAAAAATGTTCAACTTTTCGAGAGGCAATGCATTCGTCTGCCAATCAAATTGCCTTTCATGGATAACTGACAGCACAGGCACTAGCCAATTAGGTCCCGTTTATGCTCACATCTGAAGACCGGGGCCCTATTCGGCGTAGCTTGCTAAGCGGTTTAGCGAGCTAGATTCCAGACAAAAAAAAAAAACGCCCCTCTTTTTGGTTCGGCGAAGCAACTTCCGATAAATTACCATAGTAACATATCACTTACCACTAAACTGCTCCAGGGCAGGCTTACCTAACGCCCGACTCACATTGCTGCGTTGGAAGGCGTTGATGCAACGGACGGTGGAGGAGGAGTTTGGCGCATGGGGTTCTGTTGATAACGGAGACGTAATAGTGATATTGACAGGTCAACAAACCAATCACGTCACTAGTAAGCTTTTACCCTGTGAGTAGTAGCATGCTAACCCTAACCCATCATTAGACAGTGTGCTCAGACACCTCGCAAATCCTATGATACGTATTTCTCAGTTACAATAAAGGGGTTTTTACATTGTACAGTGTCTATTTCTCGGTAACTTTTAAAAAATCTAACCAAAAAAAAGTCAAAAACCAAATTGTAGGTACAAATACGACCATCTACGGAGTTTGGCAGCCATGTTTTTTTTTTTTTAGTTTGCCGCTCTGTAGACGTGAGCATATTCGGGATATGATTGGCTAGTGCCTGTGCTGTCAGTTATGCTTGAAAGGCAATATGATTGGCTGACGCATGCATTGCCTGTCGAAAAGTTGAACCTTCTTCAACTCTTGTCGCGAGCAAAGCATGAAACGCAACGCACGCGAACCAAACGGAGCCACAATTCAGTTCGGCAAAGGATGACGTCACCCCATGCAAAGTGAATGGGGATGCATTAACCCTGACGCATCAACGCCTTCCAACGCAGCAATGTGAGTCGGGCGTAAGTTGAGCTGGATAAGCTTGCCACACCCCCGGCAAAAGGAGGGATCCCATTGACCAAGGAGTCATATGCGATCGCCAAGATCCATTTTTCCATCATGATGAGTTCTTGTATGAGTGCTACCAATTCAGCCGACAAGGAATAATTCATTTACAAGACCTTCTCGAGTCATTTATTGCAAACACCACAGTCGAACATTGAATGTCTTGCGCTTTTTTGCGAAATGTTGCCTACATTTTTGTAATGTCGGTGATGCGGAGAACAAAGCACTCATAATGATATGACAGTGTTATTAGTAGGGTAGTCTGAGTACAGTTGAGACATGGGTAGAGTTCATACACCCGAAATCCTGAGACGTGATTTTTAGTTTGCCCATGAATACTAACGTCTTTTTGATCCCAGGAAATTTGAGCACATAAACCATCTCCATAGATATCGGCGAAAGTTGTTTTACCTACCTAAGATCTTGATTTTATCATGTTCCTTCTACAATGACGATGTTATTAACCATATGTCATCAACAAATGCAACTTACATCATTGCAAACGTCTGGTTTTGCAAACGTGTATAATTTTTGTGCAGGAGTGAATAAAGCAAAAAGTGTCTCAACTGTACTCAGTCTACTACACCATAGCATATCATTTTTGTAGAAAAGCATGATAAGAAGAGAGAAATAAACACAATTTATTTTCGTTGCTTCAATTCATTGAATTTCTTATTAATACATTCAGTCATTTAGGAGACAATTTTATTCAAAGCGATTTACAAGGAGATGTAAAACTACAATTAGTACGGAGGTGAGGGGAATCAAACTAGCAATCTTTTGAATACAGACCGTGAGCGCTACCCACTGTGCCAAAGTCACATATTGCAATTACCAAAAGATATCACCCTCTACGTAGCCCATAGACAGTATTGCTCTCGCAGTGGTGGCGGTGTTGGATTTTGCCATGCTTATGGTCTTGAATTCTTCATAATGCGTTCATGGTCATCTCCTGCTTTAGCGGAGAAAATAGTGAGTCTTTTTCTTTGAGTTTAGACTATTGTTCCGTTAAAAGAATCATGGTTTTGGTGATCGACCTTTCCTGCCTTTTGAAGCAGGACGTGCACGCGCAATTTAGCTGATAAGTTTAGTCTGGTGGATATTAGCGACATGATTAAGACGTGGATCAGCTGTCGGCAGACCGGTATAGCCAGATCTCATTTAGCGAGAGGACAATGCTAGTGCCCCAAACACCCATATTGAGCTATGTAAACTGACCTGTTTTCAAATTACAACCCCATGCACCAGACTCCTCCTCTGCCATCCGTTGGATCAAAGCATTCTAATGTGAAAGGTCTCTGAGGCAGGAGTGTTGAACCAGCAGGGAGCACAAATACAGGCTGATTAAAATTAAGCAAAAAGTCCCAAGAGGCTGTGTTTTGCGCTGCTTTTAGAACAGGTAAGGGGGTTTTAGGCACAATGCTTAAAACCCCCTTACCTGGGCCCTGTTCGGCGTACACCTGAAGCTAAGTTAATTAATTTAGCTCGCGACGTGAGATAATATAGCTCACTAAATGAGAACAGGCCAAACCGGTCTGGCGACGGGCGCTCATTTATTTAAACCTCAAGTTAATTTGTCCCAGGCTAAACTTGTGAGATAAATTGCGCGTGCACATCCTGCTTCAAAAGGCAGGAAAGGTCGATCACCAAAACCATGATTTTGTTTACGCTACAATAGTCTAAACTCAAAGAAAAAGACTCATTTTTTTTCTCCAATAAGGCAGGATATCACCATGAAAGCGACCATAATCATGTCAAAATCCAACACTGCCACCGCTGGGACAGCAATATAAGAAACTGTCTAAAGGCTGTCTAAGACGTGATATCTTTTCCTGTATCGAATATGTGACTGGTGCAGCGGTTAGAGCTCATGGCTTGCATGCAGCAGATCATTGGTTCGACTTTACTCACCTTCGTACGAATTGCAGTTTTAAATCGCTTTAAATAAAACCGTCTGCTAAATGACTAAATGTGAATGTCAGTTAATAAGAAATTCAATAAATTGAAGCAATGAAAAGAAATTTTGTTTATTTCTCTCTTCTTATCATGCATCCACCTTAATCATTTTCGACAAAAATGATATGGTATGTATAGTGTAGTAGACAGAGACTTTATTCACTACTGCACAAAAAATAGACACGTTTGCAATGAAGTAGGTAAAACAACTTTCGCCATTATCTCCGTAAGGGAGATGGGTTATGTGCTGAAATTTCCTGGGATCAAAGAAGACGTAGCCAAGTATTCAATCGAAACTAAAAAATCACGTCTCAGGATTGCTGCGCATGCAAGTTATTTCGGGTGTATCAACTGTACCCATGTCTCAACTGTACTTATACCACTGTCATATAATTATGAGTGCTTTGTTCTCTGCATCGCCGACATTCCAAAAATGAAGGGCGACATTCAATGTTCGACGGTGGTGTATGCAATAAATGATTGTGAAGGTCTTTTTAATTCATTATTCCTTGTCGGGTGAATCGGTAGCGCTCATACAATAACTCATCATGATGGAAATATTGATCTTGGCGATCGCAAAGAATTCTCCCTCCGCTAATAAAGTACTATCTAATATGACTCCTTGTCAATGGGATCCCTCCTTTTGCCGTGGGTGTGGCAAGCTTAGCCAGCTAAACTTTGGTTAGCCTGCCCTGGAGCAGGTTAGTGCTAAGTGATATGTTACTATGGTAATGGTAATTTATCAGAAGTTGCTTCGCCGAACCCGATAAAGGGGCGTTCTCTTTTTTAAGCCTGGAATCTAGCTCGCTAAACTGCTTAGCGAGCTACGTCGAATAGTACCCTGTTCTAAAATCAGTGCAAAACAGGGACTCGCGGAGCTTATTGCTTTTCTAAAACTGTCACTACACATTTTTTTATATGGTTTCATTAAATAAAGTCAATTACATTTAAGAAACAAAATAGTTTAATACAAAAATCGTCATTCTTCCGCCACTACAAAGTAAAGTTTCTAAATAAATCGTTGCCACACAACCCTAGAAGCAACAGCCAGATTAGATGAAACACTTGCACTACAGACAAAAAAGGGGTGCTTATTTTTTTGTCATTAATTTGTATATCGCCATTTGAAGTGAAATTGTTGAAATAGTTTTCAAACGGGCTCCTCTTTGCTGGTGCAGTGAGAGGGGTATCTTGATGTTGACGCTTTAGTGTCCCAGATGATGTTGCAAGGATGTTGCTTCACTCCTTCCTCTCGCTGTAATTTGGACTCCAGTATGATTTCAGTGACGAATCGCACCTACAGTATGTTCCATCCCTGCCATAATCTTTCTCCCCTATAGGCCAGCCTTCAGCAAATTTGTGCTATTACAAAACGTCTTATTATTAACGTCTTATTGTAACATCTTTCTTTCTTTGAAACATACGATGTGCAGTAATATGGAATGTTATCATAGAATGTTATGAGGACAACTTGAAGGTAATGCTGGATTTTACAACGGCATGGAACGCCATTAAGCACAATCACAATCAAGGACCAATACGTTTTAGTACCTTCAAATAATCATGATCAGGAATAATTATGACAGCTCGACAGCGCTACGGCGGTCATATAGGTTTAGTCTGAGTTTTTTTTCTGTTTGCCGATGTTCTGTCAACGATTCCTGGGACACTGAAACACCGGGGTGCACGAAATTTGGTGGGCATGTAGCCCCACTACATTAGCGTGGAACCATTGATTTTCGTTTTGATCCGTTGCACCCCCGTCGGACTGGACCCCTTTTAAAGAGGGTGTGGTGATTCAGTTTTCTGTGAAAAAGTTGAAAACCGTAGGGCCTAGGAGGACCACGTTTTTTTTGTATGTTGGTCTTAATAGGCCACGTCAACCATTCCACTACCACTTATTTAATTTATAGCGCCACCTAGTTACAAATGAAAAAGCAAAAATGGGGTGTTGTAAAAAATTTTAATTGTAAGTTGACAAGAGCAGAACTGCACGAAATCGGAGGTGTGGGATCGTTATGTCACCTTTTGATTGCACGTTGAGTTTCGTGGAATTCCGTTCACGGGGGGGCATGCAATACATTTATTTATATGGTTATACACCAACTGGCCTGTAGGTGGCACGACACAGTTTTCTTCGAATATCCCGAGAACCGTAAGGCCTTGGAGGGCCAAATTGTTCTTGTATGTTTGTGTTAAGGGGCCATGTCAACCCATACCATAACCAGTCATTACATGTATAGCGCCACCTAGTTAAAAATTAAAAAGCAAAAATGAGGTGTTTTAATCGCATATTTGTCAAAGTGCTCGAAAAATTACCAAATTTGCTTGGGACATCAAGCCTGTAACCGTCCATCTTCGTAGAGTTTCTGTCCAGGGATGGAGCAAAATGGCTCTGTAGGGCCCCCTAGAACATTGCAAAAACCCCTGCGCATTGGGGTTTTTGGGACTTTTAGGGAACGTTCTGATTTGGTCTCTCAGCACACGTCCCCAGGACGTCCTTCAAAAATGTCCCCGTTACCTTTACCTGTGGTCCTCTGCGTGACGTTCGCATGAGCCTTAAATCGGACTTGCATCCAAGCATTTATCTCAAGCCGGTTAGATTACTGAAACATACTCTATGCTGGTCTAACAAAACAGATGTTAAACAATCATATCACCCCTGTTCTTAAATTCGCTTCACTGGCTCCCTGTACAACAAAGAATTGAGTTTAAAATACTCCTTCTTATCTATAAATCCCTTAACAGCCTTGCCCCACCCTATATTTCCGTCTTCTCACGACCCCAAGAATAAACACCAATGCTGCACACGGTGCATTTAGTTACTGTGCCCCAACCCTCTGGAATAGCCTACCTCTGGAGTTAAGGTCATCGCACTCAGTGCTCTCTTTTAAAAAGGGAATTAAAACTTTTGTATTTTCTTCAGCCTATTCATGACCTGTATGTGTTGATGTGATCATGTTCATTGTGTTGTCTCTGTGCCTGTGTACCTGTGTCCTTGCTCTCTGTCAGCCACGGCAGCTCAGTGTTGGATGCTATGTGCTGCGGGGCTTGGCAGAGTAGCTGGGGGGCGGCGACACCTGGATGAGAACGCGTTTTGTTGTTGTTGAGCCTCCTCGTGCTCGCGGTTTTGTGTCAAGTAGTCGCAGTGATGTACGTGCCACAGTGATGTGCAGTGAGGTTTGCGGCTTTGTGGCTTTACAAATATATAAACCCAATATCTAAAATCACCATTCAATTGGCAGCTTGTACATTGACGACTGATTGTTTTATATCAGCATTCTTTACACAACGAAGGTATGGTACATACAGTTGGCAGCTGCTAGCTTTTGATGAACTTGTGTTAACATGTGTGAATATGCTCTCATGAATATGAACTTATGAAAAAGAACCCCTTCATACAAAGTTGCACAGGCACCCTGAGGGTTACCTTTTCAAATTATAATTGTAAGAGTTAAATCGAGGAGACTATAACATCAGTCATTCCATGCCAAACGTGCCAATTTAAGAAAATATCCCCACCCGACCATATACGATTTGGCTGAAAAAAATTCAAGGTTGTTCATACACAACTTAATAGGAATAGTCCCAATATAAGCTCTTTACTCCCAATAGCTTTGTCACAAAAAGATGTTTTAGCAACTATGCCATGTGCCATTTTCGAATTGCTATAGCCTACTGTAGCTAGAAAAGTATTAAAACTAGCTCATTCAAACTTTCTAGGCTTAAATATCATTACTTGAAGAATATGAACTTCCAAGGGTGTGTATATCATAGTATTCGGGGTGCTTGAATTTGCGCAAAAAATTAGACTTTATATTATACACAGACCTTCCTATGTATGCTCTGTATATGGTATTGGAATCATGCAGAAATTACATTTATAGCACAGATCAGTAGAGAAGCTTTAAAATGTATTTTATTTCATTATTATTAGTTTGGCTAGCTATTCTGCCTCCCTGCCCGCACGTCCGTGACGTGCCATGGATGTTAATTAAAAAAGGAATCATTACGGAAAACACTCAATGCGTAGTGACTGAGATCGCTATCATATGCTTTTCCTCCCTCGGAAAAAATGACTAAGTTTGTTGGCTGTCTCACACTGGGATAAACGTGCTAAAGTGACAAAATAATAGTCCGACAGTGGTAGTACAGTAGGTAGAGAAGTGGTTTAGTAATAGGAAGTGACAGAATATTAATAAGCACGCAAAAGTTGAAGAAGGGACCGGAGGACGAAGTCAGGTTTCTGTAGGTTTATTTCAGCATGGAGTCCCCTCTCAGCTGCTGCTTCGAGAAAGGCCTACCTGATAGCAGAAATGTGTTGGCATTTATACAGTTCAGGTTACATTACAAAGGGAGAGGGGAGGGCCACACCCTTTAGGTGACAGAAAGGGGAAAGAACAGTGAGGGGTTCACCTATGGGGGGAGGGGGAGGGGGTTGATGCCAGGACACAAAGGGTTCTAGCAGGAAGAGGGGGAGGAGGGGGTCACATGTCATTTGCATTTGGACCTTAGTGAGAGACAGACAGAGTACACATCCAAAGTGAACAGGATAGCAGTATTTCTAGTTCCATCAGAAGATTGCCGGTTCAATTCCCAAGCCTCGCAATCAAGTTTGTAAGCGCCCTTGAGCGGTGTGTGTGTGTGTGCCCTGTAAGTAAAATGACGGCCCGCGATCTATTATTATTTTATTGTATTCATTTAGCTCAGCAAAAACGGTCGTTACCCACACCGTACCTGCTAAGTCCGCGATGCGTCCTTTTACCGTCCTTGACTTAGGTTCCCAGGACGTCTAAAACACGTTTCCTAGAAGTCACCAAAATGCCCTCAGGACGTTCTTGCAACGTCCTGCAGAACGTCCCCAGGACCTGCAAAACGTTTCCCAATTGTCACCGCAACATCCTCGGGACGGTCTTGGAACGTCGTGCAAAACGTCCTAGAGTTGTCAAGGGAACCATACACATTTACGTTTTAAGAACGTTCAGAGAGACCATTACAGGACGTCAAGGGGACGTAATTTTGCTTACAGGGTTATGACCTCTCCAAAACCCAAAATCCAAAAAACACAAAAATCACAGTTTTTCTAGCATTCAAACTTTTTATTGCCTTCTGTACTTCAGCAAACCATTAGGGATGAATTTCAGTGTAATATTGTATTGCATTTTCTTGAGAGAATATACAAGTGCATTATGACATTATAATGAATGTCAGTTGCGTCCTAAAATACAAACTCAAATATAAATATAAAAAAAGAAAATATATAAAAAGTATTATACAAAAATTAAAAAAATTAAATTTTAGATATGCAACCAGGCTTTCTTTGTTTCATGGGACCATGCCAGTTGGTGTAGCACATCCTATATGAGACTAGGCAAAGAGACACATTGCAACATAAACATTTGAACATAGTGCAGAGCTTGCACAGCACACATCTTCTCCTTGCCTTGGATGCACAGATGAGTACTGGGTAACATTCTAGTGGCTCTGGCTCTGGCTCTGGTTGAGCCTCTTTCCCGACTTTAGCCAACTGCTCCAACAGAGCTAACCTGAAGCTCTTCTGGTTGAGGGGCTTTTGATTCTTTGCCTCTGCCATCTCCTTGTGGATAATGTAGCGGTTCACCACTGCAATATCTACAAAGTGCAGAAACAGCTTCAAATACCACCGGTTTGTCTTCCGGGTCACGGAAAAGTACTTGATGAGGGCATCCCCCCCCCCCCCCCCCCCCCATGTACTTATTATATTCCTTGATAGGGTCAGGTACAGGAAACACCTTCCTGGACCAGCTTTTATCAGGGTTGCAGACACGGTGCTGTGCAGACTCCCCACTGTATGCCTTGTGGATTGTGGAACACATGGCAACATCACAAGTGTCCTTCCACTTCACATACAGCAAGGAGCCCTCGCGGATTCAGCGCATTTCCCCTCGGTTGGCTTTCTTGTCCAATCTGTTCTCTTTTGTGCGGGGAAACCCCACACGGTTCTCCCTGATGGTCCCATAGGCCCCAAAGCGCAGCTGGTGGAGATGACTGAGAAGCTTGGCACTGGTGTAAAAATTCCAAATACACATACACATGGTACCCCGTGCCAAGATAGGGCACCTTGATCAAGTTCACAACTGCATTGAAGCTCAGTCCATTGCCACAGGCAGGGATGGTGTGGGTGCACTCCTTTTGACTGCTGTCTTCACACTCCTTCTGGCCCTTTTCTGCCTTGGCGCTGGAGGGCATGAGGGCCCTGGCTGGTCTGATGGGACATCATCTTCAGGCAGCGATGGCGTGGGTGCTCTCCTCTTCACTGCTTTCTTCACACGCCTTCTGGCCCTTGTCTGCCTTGGCGCTGGAGGGGGACATGAGGGCACTGGCCGGTCTGAAGGGACATCATCTTCAGGGACATCTCTGGAAAAAAGACATATATTGCAAAATGTTACGCAAACAACCCAGCAATTGTCGAGGGAACAACACGGGAACCATGGCATGTTGAGGAAAAGGGTGTTTATTTTGCAAATAGATTGACAGCACAGATATACTGGGAAACCGAACGGCTAAACAAGGCACGTTCGCTCCTCGATAATAGTCCAGCCCAGGAGGGGCGCAGGCTCACAGCACTGCGTTAAACAAAGCACAGGTTTAAGAGAACACGAAATCAAAACAACGAGACAATCTCGGAAAGTAAAAAAAACAACACCAGGAGGGTAAACAAAACACGAGTCTAACTCGGCAGGGACTAAACAAAACTGAAAACAAACTAGAGAGTACGCAAAGCAAGAGCAGGCGCAGACAGGGGCCCCGTTCAGAAGGGTGTAAAATGCCTCCTTCCTTCCTTCCTTCCTTCCTATTCAGAGAGCAACGACTGTCCCAATGTTCTTAAACCTTCAGTTCCACTTTAGTCAGAGACCTTGAAATACGTCACATAACGGTCGTTTTTCAAGAGAGCGTCTGAGCTCCCTTGATGCCCTAATGGCGGCATTTATTACCCATAACTCTGTGCGCCATTCCCTAACCTGACCTTTTTCGTTTTATTTCAGCTTGCTATCCCCCCACCCGGGACTGTAGTTAGACCTACGAAGAGGCACTAAATTGGGACACTTTTCGCTTGGCGAGCGGGGGCAGGTGGCAGGCTCCAGGCGCTCGTTACAACAGGCTATTCCACCACCCGGGAATAGCCCCTTGGTGTACTTTTAATCGGACACTTTTCGCTCGATGAGCGGGGGTAATTATGCCGTGATTGATTAACAAAGAATTGTCTGAATTCGTTAGGGAGGTATATGTTAGCCATGTCGCTGTCAGTAGCTGATGATGATTGCTCGCTTGCTAACAACGTGCTTGCTAATGCACAGCGAGATGACACCACATACTGCCGTCTGACAGGGCGTGCTAGTGCGAGCAGATATGTACACACAGCGTGATGACGCCACATCCTGTCTGAATAAAGTGTCCCGAATCATCGAAAATCATCGTTTTTTTGGCATACCTTGATGTCTCGTCAGACACCTCTCTGACTGGACATCGAGGAGTCAAGAGAGCTCTCTAAGAAATGGACCACGGCCAGGGTTTCTTACGATAGCAAAACGAGCTGAGGCGTGAGATCACCTTGGGAGTGCACTGTGACACCAAACAATAACCGACAGGGAGTGCAGGGAGTGTGGGGTATATAAAGGGCTGGGACAGGTGAGGGTGATTATGATTTAGCTGAGTGCAAACAGGGTGCAGGTGATCGCGGATGCAGGAGTGACATGATAAGTACTAGCGTGACCGTGAATGTGGTGTAAGTGCTTACGGGTGCAGTTGTGAATGATTAATCCTAACTATGAATGCGGTGCAGTTGAGTGAGGCTAGAGAGACAGACAGGTCTAAGTGTTTGTGTGATTGCCGGAGTGCAGCTGGTGAACGTGTTGGTTGGGAAGAGTAAAGCAAAGCTCCGCGGGAACCTGACAGCAATACAGCAAAACAAACTATAGATAACTGAGTAAGGATAACTAAACAACTACTGACAACATGGCAGCTATTGCTTCAGGTGTTAATTTTGCAATTGATGAGGGTACTCTGTGATGGGGGGCTGAGAACAGCAGACAAAGAAAGCTGGGGTATACCTGAACAGGTGCTAATGCAGGTGCCAGGAAACACAAAGAGAGTTCATATCTAGGTGTATGGGTCAGTTAATACCAAATGATGAGTGCACTCTAATGTGGGGAGGGCTGAGAACAGCAGACATAGGAGGCTGGGGCTAGGGTAACAGGTGCTAATAGTGCAGAGAGTTCTAGGTGTATGAGAAAATGTCCGCCGTTTCGGGGAGTATAAACATAATCAGTATATATCTATACTCACAGAAGAATTACTAATCATTACAGCCAATTACAACAGGAAAACATTTATATAAAGCAACCAACGCGTGCTGAAAATAATGCAGCCACCTGTTCTTAGCTAACGTAAGAGCAGCCATCTAACCTGAGCCAAATAGCATTCTATTGACAGATAATAACATTCCGCCTTTTCAGAGAACATATAAGTACATACTCGATATATCTCGGTACATATACAAACGTTTATATATATATATAAACATATCATATATTTCAAAATTCATATCATATATTTCTAAAATCACAGAAGAATTACTTATATTGACAACCAATTGCAACAGGGAAAAATCCATATAAAGCGACCAACGTGCGCTGAAAATAAATTAATCTAGCAACTTTCACGTAACGTAAGAGCAGCCTTTACTTCTCTATTTACTCAGATAATACATGGTAATAGTATGGTTGAAAGATACAGACATGTGTGCTCATAGTATTAGTATATAATTCACAACCACAAATGCAGATTTGTACTTACATGTCCAGGACACGATCAATTCGCTCATTCAAAGCTTCTTCATCCGAAAAATCTAAACTGGCGCCATCCGAGATATTATCCCTGTCCCTAGTTTGTCTAACTTCTTCTTCGTCTTCGTCTTCACTGTTGAACAGGATCTCCAAGACTTCTTGACGTGTGTATGTCTTCATGTCTTCAGCAGTTGTAATACCAACACAAGTAGTACAGAAAATCGCCACAGGTAGAGTCGCTTCGCAGTTGTTGTTTCCACAGCTGTATCACGCGTAATGGTCGTGCATCATGACGCACAGGCCATAAATCATGGTCAGAGCGATTACGCATGATCCAATCAGGCTTCTATCAGGCATATCATTGTAAACCTGAGAGTGTGCACTATTGGATAAAATAGCTGTCAATCACTTTCTAAAGCCTGGATTGGCGAAACAACCGTTTTTGTAAATGGTACACTTTTACATCAATTGTGTACTTTACATAAAACCGTAGATCGTAGAATGAGAAATAAAATGTACTGTGGCGAATTATAACCACACAGTTTAGTAAAAGAGACTTATGGCTTTCCTTTTTATAAATAAATAGAAATAGAGGCACGTTTGTTGCTGTGATGTGAGCACAAAAATAAACAACGATAAAACCCTCAGTTATAATCTCCAGTGTCATCATTTAATAGTTTGGACAAAAAATAAGACATTTTGGCAAAGATAGCATGTTTAAATGAACAATTAGTGTGAGGAGGCATCAAAACTGTAATAAAGCAGTGGGCACTTCCGGTTTCGAGTAAACACAATATCTAGAGAACTGGTGCACACTGGCATTTGATATTACGGGTGCTTGTGGCAGTATTAGTGCTTAACTGGAAAATCCAGCTGCTTATGGTTAAATGTTTTTTATTTTTGTTGCTACATACATTATTGTATCAGCTTGATCTCCCTATAGAGACCACTAGGGGCGCTTCTGCACAGACAGGTTAAAACAGATGTTCACCACAGCAAAATCCAATACCAGCCAAGATGATAATGATATATACATGTATAACTTTATGATATGTGTGGAGAGTTAGCAACCTGGCATTCTGTTATTATTTGCTGTCTCACGTTTTCACAGGGGCCTTTCAATATTGTAATGGCACTATTTAATGCAGTGTATTAAAACATGTCATACTGAGAATCCTTAAGTAATTGAATATTCCTTTGTACTTACATGTACCAGGTTTAGAGGTTAAGATAAATGTAAGTAGTCTATTAGTGCTCTGTAATGCAATGCCCTGCAGTGTTACCACATATTTGTGCTTTAGGTGTTGGAGGAGAAGATCATCACCTTTGTGAAGAATGAGCTGAAGAGATTCAAGAGGATGCTGAGTCCAGATTACCAAGAAAACGTTGAAAGTAAAGAGGAGGATGAGAGGGAAGCCAGAGAAGTGGCTCTGAAGATGGCAATGCACTTCCTTAGGAAAATGAAGCTGAAAGATCTCGCTGACAAACTGCAAGAAAGTAAGGATTTTTCCTTCACTTAAATTTATATTTTTGTGCATCATTTAGCTAAAATTTGAAAAAAAAAGAAACAGCTTTTGTTTGCCCTCAGTGTAAATGGCTTCCAAAACATTATTATGTTTTATTTTGTATGTTTGAAATAGATGAGCTGGATGTAGTTTGTCAGAATGAGCTCAAAATAAATCTCAAGAACAAGTACCAGAGTGTTTTTGAAGGAATACCCAAACAAGGAAGCTCTGCTCTTCTAGAAAAGATCTACACAGAGGTGTACATCACAGAGGGAGGAAGTGGAAAAGTTAATGAAGAGCATGAAGTCAGACAGATTGAGTCAAGATCCAAGAGACCAACTGGACAGGAGACACCAATCAGATGCAGTGACATCTTTAAACTCTTACCTGGCCAAGACAAACCAATAAGAAGTGTTGTCACAAAAGGAGTTGCTGGCATTGGTAAGACTGTCTCAGTTCAGAAGTTCATCCTGGACTGGACAAAGGGGAAAGAAAACCAGGATATCCACTTCATATTTCCACTGCTTTTTAGGGAGCTCAACCTCATGAGAGGAAAACAGCTTTCTTTGATGGAGCTCCTCCACCACTTTTTCACAGAAATAAAGCAGTTAGCTTTTCTCAGCGGAGGCAAGTACAAAGTGTTGTTCATCTGTGATGGTCTAGATGAATGTCGACTCCAACTAGACTTTCAGAAAAATAAAAGTGTGACTGATGTGACAGAGGTCACCACATTGGACGTACTTCTGACAAATGTCATGAAGGGTAATCTGCTCCCCTCTGCTTTACTTTGGATAACCTCTCGACCAGCAGCAGCCAATCAAATCCCACCTGAGTGTGTTGACCGGGTCACAGAGGTACAAGGGTTCAATGACCCACAGAAGGAGGAGTACTTCAGGAAGAGGATCAGTGATCAGAATCTTGTCAGCAAAGTCATCTCTCACATGAAATTATCAAGGAGTCTCCACATTATGTGCCACATACCAGTGTTCTGCTGGATTGCTGCTACTGTTCTTGGGGTCATTCTTGGCTCTTCAGGAAGTGGACAGATTCCAAAGACTTTAACAGAGATGTATACCTATTTCCTTATTTTCCAAATCAAACAGAGGAGCCTAAAGTTTGGAAATGTGCATGACCTTGATCCACAGTGGAACCAGGAAACTATCTTTGCTCTTGGAAAGCTGGCATATGAGCAGTTAGAGAAGGGTAATCTGATTTTCTATGAAGAAGACCTGAGAGAGTCTGGCATTGATGTCAAAGAGGCAATAGTATACTCTGGCATCTGCTCCCAGATCTTTCGAGAAGAATCAGGATTTTATCAAAGAACTGTGTTCTGCTTCGTACATTTAAGTGTACAGGAGTATCTTGCAGCTTTATATGTGTTTTTGATGATGGCAATTAAAGGGAAAGGCATAATATCCGGACACCAAACTCCTGAAAAATCCAAGAAGCATCAGGATTGGACAGGGAGTCGGTTCTGTCCTGTAATAAAGACATCCATGATCACCTTACAGAAGATTGCTGTGGACAAAGCTTTGGAGCATGAAGATGGACGCTTTGACCTATTCCTGCGTTTTTTTCTTGGCCTCTCTCTGGAGTCGAACCAGACTCTCCTGCATGGCCTACTACAGAGAGGACAAAATCAGATGGGAAATGAAGAAACAATCAGTTACATTAAGGAAAAGATCAGGGAGGTTCCTTCTTCAGAAAGGGTGATCAACCTTTTCCACTGTCTGCATGAACTCAATGATCACTCCTTAATGGAAGAGGTCCAGAGTTTCCTGAGTGCTGGGACACTTTCTGAAGCTGAACTCTCAACTGCCCAGTGGTCAGCGCTAGTGTTTGTGCTGCTGACATCAGAACAGAAACTGGATGTGTTTGACTTGAAGAAGTACATCAAATCTGATGAAGCTTTCCTCAGGCTTCAGCCAGTAGTGGAGGAATCTCAGAAGGCTCAGTAAGTATGATGGCAGTGTGTATTCTCAGACAGGAAGGGGTTAATGACACTAGCTGTGTTTCCATCCAAGTTTTTAATGCACATTTTGACTATTCAAATAATAAACCCTGACTGGAAACAATTGAAATTCGTATGAAATCTTCTTTTGAGAATAAGCATTCTATTTGATAGAGGGGGGTGGATTAACTCGCCGTTCTGGTATAATATGACTAAGTTTCAATTAAATGGGTTATTTGCATGAATTTGCATTTGCTGCAGTTTATTTATGTTCTCCTGTTAAAGTTGCCCTGACAACCGTATGTTGTGATCCCACGGCTGTTTGCAACTCTTTCCTTAATTAGGGTGTCCATTTTTAATTTGGATAATACCTATAATGAAAGTACACTAATTGGCATTTTGTTAAGCCAAATTTTCATGAATAAAAGATAATGAATGAGTTAGATGGAAACCCAGCTTCTGATATGCAAAAAACATTTTGTCTGATGTTTTTAATTGGTTTAGAAGCACAACACTGATATATATATGGCAGCAGTGTCCTTTCATTGAGCTTATAGTCACTGGTGGCTGTTTTCCTCTTAAGGCTCAATAGCTGTGGGCTTACTGAAAGGAGCTGTACAGCACTGGCATGTATCCTCAGCAAAGCATCTTCAAAACTGAGAAATGTGGATCTCAGTGACAACAGTATTGGAGATATTGGGGTCCAAGAACTCTGTAGTGGACTGGAGAACCCAAACTGTGCACTGGAGGCACTCAGGTAAGATATTTAGATTTTTCAGTATTCCGTAGGAATGAGTTCTGTGGCATAATTTGTACTGTTTCATCTCTTGATTAAATATCCCCATTGTTACAGACAGACAGACAATATTTCTTATACACTTTTTCAAATTTTCTTTTAAAGTTTCAGACACACATAGACTTGGAGATCCTACCCTTTTTTATTTGCAATTAATGTTGTATTTATTAACACACATGGTACAGCAGGTACATAAAAAGGAAGGTCATAACATAAATAACATATTTGTTGTGTGTGCCATTTATGATGGTTTCAAGACATACAGTCGTATGCAAAAGTTTAGGCACCCCTGATAATCTTTATTACTTTCATTTATAAATGGTTAGGCGTTTGGATCAGGAACTTCTTTGTCACATATATAATACTACATGGACACAGTGATATTTTAGAAGTGAAATAAGGTAAATTAGATAAACAGAGAATATGCCAAATGTATAATAACAGAATTAGACAGGTGCATAAATTTGGGCACCCCAACAGAAAAATCACAATAATATTTACTAGAGCCTCCTTTTGCCAAAATAACAGCCTCTAGACGCTTCTTATAGCCTCTGATGAGTGTTTGGATACTGGATGAAGGTATTTTGGACCATTCTTTCTTACAATACAGCTCCAGCTCTGTAAGGTTTGATGGGTGCCTAGCGTGGACAGTCTGCTTCAAGACATCCCATGTATTTTCAATTATATTCAAGTCTGGGGACTGGGTTGGCCATTCTAAAACATTGTAGTTGTCCCTCTGCATAAATGGCTTAGTGGATTTGGAGCAATGTTTCGTGTTATTGTCCTCCTAGAACACCCAACTCCGCCGTAACTTCAGCTTGGTTACAGATTCTTGAACATTATTGTCAAGAATTTGCTGGTACTGAGTTGAATCCATGCGACCATCAACTTTAAATAGATTTCCAGTTCCTGTACTAGCCACACAGTCCCACAGCATGATGGACCTCCCACCTAATTTTACTGTGGGTAGCAAGTGTTTTTCTAGGAATGCTGTATTAATTTGCCTCCATGCGTAACGCCTCTTGTTGTGACCAAATATCTCTATCTTTGTTCCAAAATGAGCCTGGCTTGTTCAAATGTAGTTTGGCAAACCTCAAGCGAGCTTGTTTGTGGCGTGTGTGCGGAAAAGGCTTCTTCTGCATCACTCTCCCATACAGCTGTTTTCTGTGCAATGTGCGCTGAATGGTTGAGCAATGCACAGTGACACCATCTGCAGCAAGATGACCTTGCAGATCTTTGGAGGTGGTCTGAGGGTTATTCTTGACCATTCTGACCATTATTCGCCTTTGCCTCTTTGTTATTTTTCTTGGCCTGCCACTTCTAGCCTTAGCAAGAGCTGTGCCTGTTGCCTTCCACTTCATAATAAAATTCATCACAGTGGAAACTGATAGCTGAAACCTCCAGGATAACTTTTTGTAGCCTTCCCCTAAAAAAAACTGATGAACAATCTTTTTTTTCAGATCATTTGATAGCTGTTTTGATGCCCCCATGTTGCCACTGTTCAGAGGAGAATCAAAGAGAAGCACAACTTGCAATTGGCTACCTTAAATACCTTTTCTAATGGTTGGATGCACCTTTCTATGGAATTGAAGGCTTGACGAGCTAACCAGACTAATTCTATGTTGCATTTTATCAGCATTGAGTAGGTACAGGTATTCAAATCAACAAAATTATGAGGGTGCCCAAACTTTTGCACAGCCTATTTTTCACATTTGATTTCATTTCACACCAATAAACACTGCTACACTAAATATCTTTGTCTGGAAAACACCCTAGCACTCAGTGATAACTACAAAATAAATATTTGACCACTGTGATCTTTTTTGGTGAAGACAGAGTAAATTTTCATGCAGCCTTAGAGGGGTGCCTAAACTTTTGCATACGACTGTATAATTCTCCCATTGCCATCTTTAGATTCCTTTACCACTGAGAGGTTCAGCCTCTTAAGAACCAGAATACGAACACATTTTTTCTTACTGGAAAAGGAGCTATAAAAAATGTGCCCTACCCAGTCTTTTACATGTTTTGGCCTCATCATCCTTAAGATGGTTTTCTTCAAATTAATGCTAAGTCAGCTTGTTTATGTTTAAGATA
Organism: Sprattus sprattus; assembly: GCF_963457725.1. Classification (NCBI taxonomy): domain Eukaryota; kingdom Metazoa; phylum Chordata; class Actinopteri; order Clupeiformes; family Clupeidae; genus Sprattus; species Sprattus sprattus. The sequence goes on from NC_137927.1 coordinate 34,338,234, forward strand.
TAAAAGAAACTTTTTCTGTTTCACCAGATTCCCAAAACCATTAATATTCCAGGACACTACCTTAACGTAGGAATTATTTGCCATTCATGTAATAAAAAAATAAAAAATAAAAATAAGTAAAGGCATTAACTGCCATCCCATTTTATCTGACGTTCTTGTACCAATATTACATTCAAAGGCATGTGTCTTGACTTAGTCCTAGGCAGTGGTGGACAGTAATGAAGTAAATGTAATTCGTTCCTGTACTTAAGTAACATATCTATGTATCTGTACTTTACTCAAGTATTTCTATTTGGTGAGACTTTATACTTTCACTCCACTACATTTCAAAGTGAAAATTCGTAATTTTTACTCCATTACATTTAGTAAAGCCCCTCGTTCCTTTTTACCAAAGCGATCAAATAATGAGAGGTCAAAGTGAGTTCACAATCACACCAATCAGGGATTAGCGCTATTTGCTCTGAAGTCCTTTCGGTTTTGTCAGTTTCGTTCGTTCATTGAGCATGAGCTACGTTGAATTCTGCAGCATTTTGAGGCTGTTTTATTCTCAAGCTTAGCCTACGTAACGCTACATAAGGAAGAATGGAAGAAACATACAAATCAACGGAGTTTCTGCTCAGGCTCACATTTCAAAATGCTTGCCTTTTATAAGGGCACAAGATGTTGCAAACTTTTATCATGCAGTTCTTGACAAACTCCCTCGGTAAAGGTATCACTACATACTTCTTTACAGTCTTCGGTGCAGACTGGTTTGCTGTGTAGTTTTGTGCAATTTATGCAAAGACTAGTTCCTCTAATGACATATTTTTTCTTCACGTTTGATCTGAGGTCAAGTGTTTTGTTTTTGTACCTAGGGTTGTGTAGGGAATATCACTGCTAACACTAGTCTTCAGCACAAACTAGTATAACTAGGTAAAGTGTTGTTGTTTTTGTACCTATAGTTGTGTAGGGAATATCACTGCTATTACTAGTCTTCAGCACAAACTATTACAACACCACATGCATTCTCTGATTTTGTGGAACTAGTTCCTAAAAATTGTAATGGTATTTATTATTCAAACATAAATCAGGAATTATGAGTTTAAGGGTAACACAGACATACAGATGTGATATAGTAAAGGAGCTTATGTTTAACTCCACATTTTTTTATAACTAAATGTGCAACTAAGTTACAAATAAATGTAAAATGAAATAATTGTTTTGTTGTATTTTATAACCACTTTGTCTTACCTAATGGCAATAGATAGCTTTCAATGTTTTGTGCTTATACACTTTTAAATAGACAAATGTAAGACACTATTTAAAGATTGGCATTAGTATTTTCATCTTATATCAGTTGATTGAGCCCGAGCTTTGATGTGAAAATGATAAAAGGCCATTAAAACCATAATTCATTAAGGTACTTTTACTTTTAATACTTAAGTATATTTGAAGGCAAATACTTTTATACTTCTACTTAAGTGGAAATTCAAAGTGCATACTTCTACTTTTACTGGAGTAATATTTTACACTAGGTATCTATACTTTCACTTAAGTACGTAGTTAGTGTACTTCGTCCACCACTGGTCCTAGGGAAGAAAGAAATAAAAAAGAAAGAACAAAAAGAAGTTCAGATAGCCACACATACACTTCCCATACCTCTCTCATACTCTCCCTGTAATTTTCGTTTCGTTTGTTCTCTGTCCAAGTTGTCTTCAACATTGTCCTCCATCTCAGTCATTTGTTGCTCTATGAATTTGACAGTCTCCGACACGCTTGAAACGTTCTGCTCCTCTCCCTCAATGTAAATCCTAGTGTCACTGGAAAAGCGATCCTGAATTTAACCTTCTTGTGGTGGAGCAGTTGTCTTGCCGCTGAAAAAGCGTACCTCCTCCCACCTGTCTGGGAAAAGGGAAATGGTTGTAACCACTCAACACCGCTCCCACCTTCTCCCTCCCAGTTTATCATGATCAGTCTCTGTGGTTGATTGTAAGTCGGGCGAGATCCAGGTGTGCTCTTTCAATTTCAACTCACTGTCAACGTCCATGCCCGGTCCCTCTGACAAGATCATTTCGTTTATGTTGTTCCCCTTGGTACCCTCTGATTTTTTCTGAACCCTCCACCCGCTTCCACAGGGTGTATATTCAATTCAATTCAATTCAATTCAATTTTATTTGTATAGCGCCATAACAATACAATTGCCTCTCGGCGCTTAACAGAGCCCAGAGCCTGAACCCCCTTAGTGCATGCACAACGGCAACAGGGGCAAGAAAAAACTCCCTGTTAGGCAGGAAGAAACCTTGAGCAGAACCACGGCACATAAGGGGGGACCCATCTGCTTGAGGTCGGCCGGGTGGAGACAGGAAGGTGGGACGGGGGGAAGGGGGGAAGGGGAAGGGTAGTGTGGCAGAAGGTGAAAGGAAGCAACAGGGGCAATACACAGCCAGCATTTGGTCACTGGACATATGTGTACATACATCTGGTGGTAAATACATGATACAGACAAGACCAGATTACTGTGGCAATAGGGTTACTGTTACAGGGGTAGGGGATGTAGGGACAGAGAAACATTTCGGTGGAGGCAATAATGTATATTGTACATAAATGCTAGCATAGGGTATTGGGTAGAGTAGGTGTACGGCAATGCAGTGGCAGTGGGTGCGGTTGGCCGAGGGTTTCTCTAGGTAGACCAGGTAGAGAGACTACGTGCAGAGTGGTGGGGGTGGGGAGGGAAAGTTCCACATCCATCAGCGATTGGAACACGCCTGGCTCCGGGGAGGCAGTGGACCTTGCAGGGGCCGCTTGTTGAAGGGGGGGGTGTGGACATCACGGACCATGGAGCTGCCGATGACCAGGGTGGGGGTCGTCACATCCAGCGGAACAAGTCGTCAAGGGGATGATGACTGAGTTGAGGGCCCAGGATGGGGAGCAGGGCGGCGTGGGCGATGCTGGTGTTGCTCTGGAGCCGGTCTGCAGGGGCGTTTCGGGGCGGGCTGAGGAGGGGAGTGATCAGGCCCAGGAGGCTCCTCCTGATCCATCTAACAAACAGGAAATGACGAATCAGTCTGCAGGTCTGTCAGTCGGGAATCAGCACGAACAAACACACAGATGAATCATTTCACCAACCAGGGACATGTCACCTGTGTGTCGGTTTGCCTGTTGCATATTGCAATACTTAGATATGTTTAGTTTTTTCTGGCATTGAACATTTTGTTTTTTGTTGTGATCTGTTTGCCGGGGCCGTACATGCATCCACTCGGCAAACAGGAAACACATTTGATGTTGCGGTACTAAATTACAAGTAGTAATTTAATTTGTTTTTTGTTGTGATCTGTTTGCCGGGGCCGTACATGCATCCACTCGGCAAACAGGAAACACATTTGATGTTGCGGTACTAAATTACAAGTAGTAATTAGTGTGCTTGCCCGAAGGGAAGCACAGTATTGTTATCGTCAAGTTTTCTTTATTTATTTATTTATTCTCCCCGTTTTTCTTGCAGCTAACTACTCCTCGCTCGTTTGAGCTAGAGACGCCATTCAAACACCAAAACGTCCGGCCCGATCCGGTGCAGGTTGCTATGACTTTTCGTGGCGATACTCTTTGCCACTCCTTTTTTATTCTTCTTTTTCATCCCCTTTTTCTCTCATTGACTAACATGGGGAAGGTTGAGCCATTGTGACGTCACCCGCTCTATCAGTCGCTCTCCATTTAACTGTAGGAATATTAAGAGACACCTTGGGCTCTACAGTGCGAGTATTTCACTCGCATAAATAGGTACGTGCAAACTTGAAAAATAATTTACAAGCACAGTGTGCGAGTGACAGACAGTTCTTCAATACGGCGCCAAAAAGTGAAGCATTCCATTGATTTCACATGGAAACAAGTGACAGGGTCGCGGCTCCAGGGTTTTCGACGGGACCAACAGCAGCAGCATGGATTTACTGACATTTTCGGTATATATAAACACATAATATCAATTGGTAACTGGTGTGTTGTATCCTGTTTATGTCTGATACTTTACAAACATTTATGTTTTACGTCAACTTATTACACTAGGCAGCAGTATTGTGAAGTAGAGCTAGAAATGGCTTTGCTAGCTCCCATATTGTAGCTCACACCAGCAACTGCTCAATTTAGGACAGAAAGGAGTTTGGTAAATTAGCTAGTAACTGTCAATGATAACTAGTTATTAGAATATATTAGCCAACGTTAAGTTGACTTCAAAGGGGCAGTCGAGTGTTTAGGTTGTGTCAGCTAGCTTGGAAAGCTAGCTAATAATTTTTGATTGAAGCTTCACGTTAGCCTCGGTAAACGTTTAGCTAGCTAACGTTAGCTAACTATGAGGTAGCATATCCCAAGTTATACTACCTTTTGATAGCTAGCTAGTAAACTCATTGCAGTATGGGCTAAAGGACAGGGCTAGCTAATCATTTTCGATTGAAGCTTCACGTTAGCCTCGGTAAACGTTTAGCTAGCTAACGTTAGCTAACAATGAGGTAGCATATCCCAAATTATACTAGCTTTTGATAGCTAGCTAGTAAACTCATTGCAGTATGTTTCCTTTTACCAAGATAACAATTTCGGACAGGCTACGCACAACATTAATCAAGCAAAAAATAAATGAATATGTGACTGGTTTGAATAGCCTTGTTTATTTGGGCAATTGCTATTATCATTGACACCACTTTCAACTGTCAAAACTATCCGTCTAGCTAAATCTGTTGGTAATGAGATTTCACAGCATTTCATATGGAGGATATGTGGTTGATTTAATCTAGACGTGATATTCTCATATATTTGAATGACAATTCTGTTAATCAAGTATTGCCTTAAATTATTATTTACATTGATTTAATTGGAATTCAGCTGATCTGTATCTTGGAGACTAATTGCATCCACAATTTAAGTACTGCAAGCTAGACTACTATGCAGTAGACACAACACAGGAGGTCCCCGGGCCTGAGAAGGGAAGGGAAGGAGTTTAATGTGGCTATAATATGGAATTTTAAATGTGCCTAAAACTAGACTAAATTGTAATGAGTTTTCGAAAACTAGACTGAAACTAAAAAGGATAACTATGACTAAATGTGACTAAAACTAATATGCATTTTTGTCTTAAGACTGAATCTAAAAATAGCTGCCAAAATGAACACTGAGATAGGGGACCCCTTAATCTGCAATTCATGGTTGCTAGCTCTAATCAGATGTACTACCTAGGCTTATAAGAGAAGACTAACTTTTTATGCCAACGAACACCAATAACTAGAACTAATTTGACAGACTATAAACCAATGTGATACACGTGCTCTCTATCTATACAGTAAAAGTGTTGCTTACGTTTGATACTAGACCTACAGTCTAACTCTAACTGCATTAAGTCTAACATATAGGCCTATCTTACAATAAACTTTAAGTAAAGCTGGCTATGTAACCGCATTCATTCCAATATTGTTGCAGAGATGTTTCCTTTTACCAAGATAGCAATTTCAACAATTCACTTAGCTCAGTAAGTCAGTATAACGAAACTCTGAGAGACCCTCGTATGTCTAAACGTCAGTGGAGCCAAAATATAATGGTTGAGCTTGGTTGCTTGCTAAAATATATTGGAAGAAGGCCCCACTACACTGAGTAGATGTAAATACATGTTAATTCATAGGCACTTGTTCTCTCTGTCACAGAGCAAGCACACTCTCGCAGTTCGTTCACGAAACGCATTCTAGTTTAATTTGTTTTTTGTTGTGATCTGTTTGCCGAGGCCGTACATGCATCCACTCGGCAAACAGGAAACACATATGATGTTGCGGTACTAAATTACAAGTGGTAATTAGTGTGCTTGCCCGAAGGGAAGCACAGTATTGTTATCGTCAAGTTTTCTTTCTTTCTTTATTCCGTACGTTTTTCTTGCAGCTAACTACTCCTCGCCCGATTGAGCTAGAGACGCCATTCAAACACCAAAACGTCCGGCCCGATCCGGTGCAAGCTGCTATGACTTTTCGTGGCGGTACTCCTTGCCACTCCATTTTTATTCCTCTTTTTCATCCCCTTTTTCTCTCATTGACTAACATGGGGAAGGTTGAGCCATTGTGACGTCACCCGCTCTATCAGTCGCTCTCCATTCAACTGTAGGAACATTAAGAGACACCTCCAGGGCTCTACAGTGCGAGTATTTCATTAGCATAAATAGGTACGTGCAAACTTGAAAAATTATTTACAAGCACAGTGTGCGAGTGACAGACAGTTGTCAATACGGCGCCAAAAAGTGAAGCATTCCATTGATTTCACATGGAAACAAGTGACAGGGTCGCGACTCCAGGGTTTTCGACGGGACCAACAGCAGCAGCAGCATAATCATCATCTGGATTTACTGACATTTTCGGTATATATAAACACATAATATCAATTGGTAACTGGTGTGTTGTATCCTGTTTGTGTCTGATACTTTATAAACATTTATGTTTTACGTTAACTTATTACACTAGGCAGCAGTATTGTGAAGTAGAGCTAGAAATGGCTTTGCTAGCTCCCATATTGTAGCTCACACCAGCAACTGCTCAATTTTGGACAGAAAGGAGTTTGGTAAATTAGCTTGTAACTGTCAATGATAACTAGTTATTAGAATATATTAGCCAACGTTAAGTTGACTTCAAAGGGGCAGTCGAGTGTTTAGGTTGTGTCAGCTAGCTTGGAAAGCTAGCTAATAATTTTTGATTGAAGCTTCACGTTAGCCTCGGTAAACGTTTAGCTAGCTAACGTTAGCTAACTATGAGGTAGCATATCCCAAGTTATACTAGCTTTTGATAGCTAGCTAGTAAACTCATTGCAGTATGGGCTAAAGGACAGGGCTAGCTAATCATTTTCGATTGAAGCTTCACGTTAGCCTCGGTAAACGTTTAGCTAGCTAACGTTAGCTAACGTTAGCTAACAATGAGGTAGCATATCCCAAGTTATACTAGCTTTTGATAGCTAGCTAGTAAACTCATTGCAGTATGTTTCCTTTTACCAAGATAACAATTTCGGACAGGCTACGCACAACATTAATCAAGCAAAAAATAAATGAATATGTGACTGGTTTGAATAGCCTTGTTTATTTGGGCAATTGTTATTATAATCATTGACACCACTTTCAACTGTCAAAACTATCCGTCTAGCTAAATCTGTTGGTAATGAGATTTCACAGCATTTCATATGGAGGATATGTGGTTGATTTAATCTAGACGTGATATTCTCATATATTTGAATGACAATTCTGTTAATCAAGTATTGCCTTGAATTATTATTTACATTGATTTAATTGGAATTCAGCTGATCTGTATCTTGGAGACTAATTGCATCCACAATTTAAGTACTGCAAGCTAGACTACTATGCAGTAGACACAACACAGGAGGTCCCTGGGCCAGGGAAGGGAAGGAGTTTAATATGGCTATAATATGGAATTTTAAATGTGCCTAAAACTAGACTAAATTGTAATGAGTTTTCGAAAACTAGACTGAAACTAAGAAGGATAACTATGACTAAATGTGACTAAAACTAATATGCATTTTTGTCTTAAGACTGAATCTAAAAATAGCTGCTAAAATGAACACTGAGATAGGGGACCCCTTAATCTGCAATTCATGGTTGCTAGCTCTAATCAGATGTACTACCTAGGCTTATAAGAGAAGACTAACTTTTTATGCCAACGAACACCAATAACTAGAACTAATTTGACAGACTATAAACCAATGTGATACACGTGCTCTCTATCTATACAGTAAAAGTGTTGCTTACGTTTGATACTACACCTACAGTCTAACTCTAACTGCATTAAGTCTAACATATAGGCCTATCTTACAATAAACTTTAAGTAAAGCTGGCTATGTAACCGCATTCATTCCAATATTGTTGCAGAGATGTTTCCTTTTACCAAGATAGCAATTTCAACAATTCACTTAGCTCAGTAAGTCAGTATAACGAAACTCTGAGATACCCTCATATGTCTAAACGTCAGTGGAGCCAAAATATAATGGTTGAGCTTGGTTGCTTGCTAAAATATATTGGAAGAAGGCCCCACTACACTGATTGAGTAGATGTAAATACATGTTAATTCATAGGCACTTGTTCTCTCTGTCACAGAGCAAGCACACTCTCGCAGTTCGTTCACGAAACGCATTCTAGTTTAATTAGTTTTTTGTTGTGATCTGTTTGCCGGGGCCGTAGATGCATCCACTCGGCAAACAGGAAACACATTTGATGTTGCGGTACTAAATGCAAGTAATGTTTGAATTTGTGTTCGGATATGTCTGGGTGGCTGGTACAGCAGGTGATTGGTTTGTTGGCGCGGTTACTTTTGGCTATATGATGCACTAAAGAGGAATGTCTTAAGTCTTGATTTGAATATAGGCACGGTGTCTGCAGCTCTGATGGAGGCAGGGAGATTGTATATCTTCTTGTTTAGCTTGTGGTTGCTCACCAGTTGCTGTGTGGTGTCGTCAATGCCGGATATTCTGCCTCAATCAGCCGTTCTTGCATAGCGTTAAGAGCATTTTTCATTTCAACAGTGGTTTATTTGATCGTTGACACAATACAAGGTGACTGTATGCAGTGTGGCGTTCATTTCACTCACTTCAGCATAAAGGGTTTCCAGGCTAGCATTCTGCTCAGTTCATTTTGGGCTAGCACCACCAGAGTCAATAGCAGCAGGCGTCCTACGTGTGGACTTAAAGTATTTCAAAGAAGAAGCCATAGTCCTGATTTATGTGCTTGAGTTGGTGAAAATAAACAACTGAGTTTTCCCAAACAAAAAAGTGTTGAAAAATATGAAGAAAGATGCACATGACATTAATTATGTGGGGCTTCTGGACAACTTTTTTTCTAAATTTGTTTTAATTGTTTTCTTGAAATAACAACACATGAAAACATAACAGGAGCCTAGATGGAGTGGAATTGCTCTGTCTTATTTCGTCTTGTATATCTAATTTTTTCCAGGTGAATGTAGGTCATTAGATCCCTCATCCAGTGAACATGAGAGGGTGGCTGTGGAGACTTCCATGCCATAAGAATGGTCCTTTTGGCAATTAAAGTGGCAAAGGCTAGGGCATCTTTCTGGCGTTTTGAAAGAGGGATATTTGTAGGTGGGAGGTTAAGGAGGGCAACAGAGGGAGAGGGCTCAATTGGAGGGTTTATGTTTAAGGCTTTAGAAATAGAGCTAAATATGGACTTCCAAAAGTTATTAATTTGGGGCAAAGCCAGAATATGTGCATCAATGTAGCTGGAGCCTGCCTGCATCTATCACATATAGGGTCAATGTCTGGATTGATCTTAGAAAGTCTGGCTTTGGTCCAATATAATCGGTGGATAAACTTAAGTTGAATAAGACTGTGACAAGCACAGATGGAAGAGGAGTGGATTCTGTTTAGGACTTACGTCCTCAAACGTATAGCCCATATCTATCTCCCATTGTTGTTGCACTGACAGATCTTCAGGTGGTGCAGAGTCTATGATGTGGGCATATAAGGAGGAGATGACTCCTTTATTGTGGGGGTTGGTTTGCAGTATCCTATCTAGAAGTGTCTCCTGGAAAGCCTTTAAAATTCTTTTACACAAAATCCCATATCTGGAAGTATCTGAAAAGGTGAGTTTTAGGGAGCTGAAAATGTAGGGATAGTTAAGCGAAGTAGGCAAATGTTTTATCTATGTATAGATCGTTAAATGCTGCAATGCCTTTCCTGCGCCATACCTAAAATGCATTGTTATGCAGAGATGGGGGAAGGCTGGATTATTGTTGCAAGGAGAGAATATAGAAATGGCTTTGATTCCATAGCAACGTTTAAACTGTTTCCAAATTCTCAATGACTGACTAACTACAGGACCACAGTTTGGTTTGAGAGAGGGCATAGGCAGCGGAGCACAAGCTAGTGTGTCACGACTCAACACACAGCGTGCCCTCCAGAACAACAGAGGGCACTAAGGAGTCGGAACAAGGCCAGCTCAGCCAAGCTGGTGAGGAAGTGAGCGGCCATGCTTAAAAGGAACCCTGAATTGTTTGTCAGTGCTCATTCATGGTTTGCATGCTACGGGCACTACTTTGCTGGCAAACTTCTCGTGCAATTTCTTGGAAGCTCTTTTGGATACTCTTTGTCTGTGCTGACCCTGCTTGCCTCGACTTTGGATTTTGGATTACGCTTTGGACTGTTTGCTTGGACTCTCTTTGATTCACGGTATTGAACCCCACTTGTCTTTAAACTCCCCTTTGTCTTGCCCTATCTGGATACCTCGACTTTGCTGGCTACTCTGTGTACTTTGACCTTGGACTGTGCCTTGACCTTGATTTTGGATTACCCTTGAACAAACTGTTTTGATGAACTTTAAGATTGCCTTTGTTTCACAAGTGTGACTTGATCCATTGTGTGGTCGTGATTTCATATCCTGCTTTGCCTTATTCCTCTGTTGACCACTTCCTAAGTTATTTAAGTTCCTCAGCCCAATAAAGCTCTAAACTGCAACTGCGACTGTGCTCTTCATTCCAACCTGACACAGTGCTTCAAGAGACATTGGTCTGCATAAAGCCTCCTCCAATTTTACCCAGGACGGGACCCAATCACTAAGGCCATAATGGCAATGTAACCAGTGCAGTATGCGATGTATATTTGCTGACCAATATTCCACTTGAAAATTTGGTTGGGCAAGTCCGCCTGATGGTTTTTGGTTTTTGTAGAAGTGACTTTCGTATTCTGGCATGGCCTTTGTTCTATATGAAAGAGGAGATGATCTGGTCTAAGGATTTGAAAAAGGACTTGGGAATAAAGATTGGAATTGCTTGGAAAAGGTACAGAAACTTTGGCAACACATTCATTTTAACTGAACTTACACAGCCCATAAGGGTTAGTGGTAGGGAAGACCAACGGCTAAAGTCAAGTTTGGTGCGCTCTAAGGTAGATATAAAGTTCTTTTTATACATGTCTGTACATTTTTGGGTGATTTTTAACTGCAAGATATTTTAATTCATTCTTAGCTAGTTTGAACACATTGGCCGATCGTGGGAGGGCCTCCAAAGCAATTTTTAAAGGGAACAGTTCACTTATGCTAATGTTAAGTTTATATCCAGAGATGGCACCAAATTGTTCAAGACGGTGAAGAACTTGAGGGAGCGACGTAGCTGGATTGGATAGATAGAGTATGTCATCTTATTAAAGCAGGGATTTATATCAGAAGTGTTGGAAGTGACACCTAAGTCAAGAGATCTGATCTGGGGAATTAAGTTTTGAGAGTATCGCTGTGTTAATTGTAAAGCAAGGAGTTTACTAGGTTTGTCACCAAACTCAAAATATATTTGACACGTTTTCTGTAGTAATTGGGTGGCCTGGTTTGTAGAGAGCAGATTGTACTCTGTCTGGAGTGTTATACTTTTCCTATACAGCTCTGGATTAGGTGAGACTGCATATTGTTTGTCAACTGCCAGGATGTCTGTGGACAGTTCTTACAGTCGGGATTTATGTTGTTTGCTGAAGAGGAGTAAGAAATGACCCTGTCACACCATATGCATTAACACTCTACAGTCCAATGCCTTCTAGACTTTTCTAAGTTGTCTGACATGCCTTGATGTTTTTGTACACTTCCCTTAACTAAAAAAATTGATGCACAAATGGAAAATCTGATTATATTCTATAAGACCTCAGAAATGATATCATGTAAGTAAAAGCAATCTAGTAAAAAAAGATATGTAAACATACCCTTGGAAAAACCTTGTTTCAGAGGTGCTCAGACTTTGTACAAGAACATAGTAAAGGTTTATTCACAAGACTTTTTATTTCTGAACCTTGTAAACATAGGTGTTGGCTATACATATGTTAGTTTAGCATTCAGAAAGTGTGTCATGTTTCACTACTACATATTTATAATTTCAGAGTGACCTGTGCCTCTCTAAGAGTAAGGCCAGACTAAGCCGATTTTCATACTTTCCGGAACGTATTCGGGTTTAGTCAATCGCTGCCAGACAAAGCTGTGCTGCGCTGTTCTACGGCCACACACACCCATTGAAACTGGTGAATATGCTGTAGTACATATGCAAGGCCTGTTGGTGGCGCTGTGAAGGGTGCTACCGGAAATGGAGAAGAAGACTCGTAGAAGAAGACGACAAGTTACAAAGTTAAGTTGGTGACAGTTCAGTTTGTCGCCAAGTAGTTGACCGTCGCTCTGTTCCGTTTTCCCTACCTACCGTACCTACCATCCTTGGTGTGAGTATGTAGGGTGTTCCGTTTTCCGATTTCCCATTTCCGCGTCGAAAAGAAGTATACCCAAAGGACCCGTATCTGTACTCATAACGGTCAAAACGCTGAGTGTGGAAGCAGGGTACACTGTCCATTCTCAACGGCCGCCATCTTGTCAACGTAGCGGAAGAGGCGGACCCAGGCAGAGCCGCTCAGCTCGAAAAAGACGAACGCGGGGCTTGTCGCGATCGTAATTTCCGGTAAGTGCACCACGGAGTATTAGATTTGGAGCAGCACTCACTGAGAATCTGCGTACCTAGTGAGTGTGTACTGTGTACTGCGTATAAGTATAGGTACGGTAGGTACGGTAGGTAGGGAAAATGGAACATAGCGCATACTGTGCCTTATACATTTCCTATGCTTAAATCATCATTGTTCGACCTGTATGTGATGCATTATGTGCATACCTAATGAAAGTAAGGGTTTTCATGAAGTTGCTACTGTGATAGATCGTGTGTATTAAATACCACATTTTGGGCTACCTTCTAGTGCTATTAGTAGTGATTAGCACGCTAAGCGGAGATTTAGCTATGTTCTGTTCTTATGTTGATACGCTGTAATAAAGATGTGTTCAATCCTGCTAAGATTTCGACTGGATGAGATATGAATGAGATCCATGTTGCCTAGTGTAATGTCCACTATTATATGTATCTGGTAATATTAGTTGTGTAATTCAGTGCAGTGTAAATTAGTCCCCATAAAGAAGACTGCTTTGGTAACTCAGTGAATAAAACGTGCCCTTCTTAGATCGATGTTTGCCAGCCATAAACAGAACAGAAGACTTTTTTTGTTTTTATTGCGATTGGGAAGATGTACGTGACTACTTGACAGCTTCCAGCGTTCACGTGGGATAATTACGTCATCAGATTCGCGGATTCAAACCCGATTTGCGGCCAGACAGGCCCTGATAGCAGGGTAGATTGCAACCTTCCCACTCTGGAGAGGGGATTCTAACCTTGACGGAAAGTAACGCTCCAAATGGCAGATTTATCTGGCCGGGAGGCCAGTTTGTCAAGTTATTTTCCGCAAAAGTATGAAAATCGGCTTAGTCTGGCCTGCCCTTTAATCTGTGTCCCTACAAATGCATATTGATGAGTTGGTGTAAACAAACCTGCGACACCTCAGTCAAAGACGAAGGCCATTACCTAATGGCCCTAGAATGTATTTGTGGCCCACTACCCCGGAGGTAATCTTGCCACGCCATGACCCAATGGAGATCACTGAATCACCATACCCTTATCATATGAATAGCTGTCATTTGCTAATGGGTGGGTCATTAGCAGCAGAAACCTCACTCAGATACTAAAATGTGCAAGACATCAGGTCTATTCCCCTGAAAAAGTGCTTATTTATTTTTTATTTTTGAACTGTATATATTTTAAAAGAAAAGGGTTCAATGTTTCCATGGTTGTTCTTCTTATGTCTCTAAGACGAAAACTCACAGAGCTTTAAAAATATTTGGACAAAAAAATAATATATCCCGGACGAGGGATATGGACTGACGAGTGTTAGGTGCCTCCCAAACAGAGCATGGTGAGATATCTGGGGTGGAGTTAGTTTCCCAAAAAAGTCCAATGTCGCTGGATAGGTAACGGGTAGAATCATCTGACAGTAACAGGGTGTTCAATTGCCAGGTTTTTAGGTTGAAACGCTTACCAGGGAAGAGGAGAGTTAGCAGGAGTGGAGCATGATCAGAGATAGTAATACTTTCATATGAACATGACTTAATTTTAGACAAAAGTTTTTGGTCAATAAAAAAAATCAATTCTGGAGTAAGAGTGGTGTACATGAGAAAAGAATGAATATTGGTGTGAGGTGGGAAAGGAGAAGCACCTTGTGTCTGAAATGGCAACATTTTCAAGAAAAGCTTGAAAGGTCTTGGCCGTGAGTGAAGTGTGTGCAGGTTTAGGGGAGGAGTGATCTAGTTTAGTGTCTAGAACACAATTGAAGTCGCCTCCGAGAATAAGCTCATAAGCATTGAGATCAGGCAGGAGAGAGAGGATTTTTGATACAAAATTGTGGTCATCCCAGTTTGGTGCGTATATATTAGGAAGAGTGACTTTAGTGGAGTACAAGAGACCAGATACAATCACATATCTCCCATATGGGTCTTCAAGGGTAGAGGATGGGGAAATTTGAACCGTGATGCCTATAAGAATTGCCACTCCCCTGGCTTTGCTGTGGAACTTTGAGTGAAATTGCTGGTCTATCCAATTTCTGTGTCATTGGTGATCAGTTGCTTTTTAAGGTGTGTTTCTTGGAGAAACATTATATCTGCTTTAAGCTAGTGGATATGGCTAAATACCTTATTACGCTTGACTGGGGAATTGAGTCCTTTGACATTCCAACTTAAAAAGTTCACTTCCCGTACATAAGAAATGGCCCGTATACTCATTGAAGTAGGTGGTATAAGGTAACCTGTGCCAGAGATAAGAAAATAAAAAAGAGAAGAAAAGTCTAGGGTAATTAATAACTAAAACATAAAAAAATAAATTAAAGTAAAAAATGGCCCCTCTGCTCTCCTACCAGTGCTGTCGCCCACATAGTCAAAACACATTTTTATTCTCAAAGAAACACCTATCTTTGAGAGCACTGTGAACATCGCTAAAACAGTTTGAAGCATTACAAAGGGAGTGGGGGGGAAGAGATTTACAGAGGTGATCAGCACCATAGATCATATACATTTCTTATAGAACAGTAAATCTGTAGCATAATTTGAAATTGCCTTCATGAAGGAATAGTTCAGGAAAAAGAAACAGAAGATCTTAACACTCTAAGGTCCAAGGCCTTTTAGACTTTTCTAAGTTGTCTGACATGCCTTGATGTTTTTGTACATTTTGCTTAACTAAAAACATTGATGCACAAATGGAATATATGATTCTATTCTAGAAGACATCAGCAATAATATCATGTAAGTAAAAGGAATGTAGTCAAAAAAAGTTTAATTTAAATCAAATGTAAACATACCCTTGGAAAAACCTTGTTTCAGAGGTGCTCAGACTTTGTACAAAAACACATTGTAAAGATTTATTCACAAGACTTTTTATTTCTGAGCCTTGTAAACATAGGTGTTGGCTAAACACATGTTAGTTTAGCATTCAGAAAGTATGTCTTGTTTCACTACCACATATTTATAATTTCAGAGTGTCCTGTGCCATTCCTAAATCTGTGCCCCTACAAATGCATATTGATGAGTTGGTGTGAACAAACCTGTGACACCTCTTGCAAAGACAAAGGCCATATCCTAATGGCCCTAGAATGTCTTTGTGGCCCAAAACCCCCGGAGTGAATCTTGCCACACCATGACCCAATGGAGATCACTGAATCACCATCTCCTTATAATATGAATAGCTGTCATTTGCTAATGGGTGGGTCCTTAGCAGCAGAAACCCCACGCAGATACTAGAAAGTGCAACACATCAGTTCTATTCCCCTGACAAAGTGCTTATTTATTTTAAAATTTTGAACTGTATATATTATGAAAGAAAAGGGTTCAATGTTTCCGTGGTTGTTATTTTTATGTCTCTAAGACGAAAACTCGCGGAGCTTAACATTTTTTTTGACAAAAAAATAAAAATATCCCGGACGAGGGATATAGACCTTAGACAGTTAAGGGAGGCTTCAGGACAACTTCTAATGTGCATCCCACCTGACCCACCAAGATCCTTCCTTTAAATGATAAAAACTCACTGAACAAATGGCAGAAGTTGTCTCAGTTTACGAAACTAATACCAGGTACATTTTGGAACGCACAGATTGAAATACAATGTTTAGAGAATCATGAAACCACAATGTCACAAATTGTTTAATGGGAAATCTGGATGACTAGGTGACTCAGATATGTTTTCTAACATAATCCTAACCTGGGTTGTAACTAAAAACAAAATCATTCAGTTAATTAACAATGGGACCTTGTGTCAAGTCTGCTCTGAAACCTGCTCTGGCCACGCCCCCTTTTCCGACTCTAAACTAACACCTCCGCTACAGCCTCAGTAACATTCACACTCCCAGTTGCACTTCATTCACAATCAGCACTGATCACAAACACCTTTATTTTGTATAATTTTATGATCCTTTTCTGTCTACAGACTGTCAAACTGCAGTATTACAGAAGAGGGTTTCAGTTTTCTTGCATCAGCACTGACATCAAACTCCTCACACATGAGAGAGCTGTGGCTGAATGGGAGTAAAGCAGGAGACTCAGGAGTGATGCATCTTTCTTCTCTTCTGGAGGATTCCAACTGTAAACTGGAGGTACTAAGGTGGGTATCACAAGACCAAATACTGAGTTGCTATCAGTGAATTAGACAGTGACAGTGACTTATAGGGATGCACCGATACCGATACCAGTATCGGGTATCGGGTCGATACTTCGTTAAAATACTCGTACTCGTACTCGTTTTAAATTACCGATACCAAAAACTGATACCCAGTGTTGCGTCTTAACGCGTGTGTTTTCTTCTCTACTGTCTATGCCTGCCAGGTGTGAGAGCGGCGAGTTGCATAGAGGCCGAGAGCGGTATTGCAGACAGATAAGTTGAGGTTGAACTTGCAGTTTAAATAAATTCAATAACAGCTTGGATACGATGTGTGGAGGTGGCTTGCGTAAGCTAACGGTTTCGCTAGAGATTTTAAACTTAACACGTACGACCTCCAGTAAAGGTAAGTGCTATCTTCGGTTATTTTATGTTTTGCAGTTAACTTAGAACTGCTGTTACATAGGCAAAGTGTAGGGGCTAGCCTACTGTCTTTAGCGACGCTGCGCCTATAACATATTATTGCCATTTGCTACGGTTTATTGACGGGGACGGGAATGTATTTGTTTTCTCCTCTTTTACCCGGACGCATTTAGGTCTCGAAAGGAGGACATGTGAGTGTAAAAGAGGACGTCTGTCTTGTTTTGTGTTTCAGGAATCTTGTTGAGTTGCTAGTTTGTCATAAACACCCGCTAGCAAGTAGCCGCTAGCAAGACATCCCGTTAGCGATGTTAGCAAGGTTGTTTTAACACTCTTGGACATTGATGCTAGTATTACGTTTTTTTTTTCGTTTTTCCGCCTGATGCTAATATTAAGTGCTTTTGAGTTTACTTCTTTGCAATGTTATTGTGATAGCTATGTTGGCTAGGTTGCAAACAACTTCCCTAACACAGTCAAACTTCAGGCAAGTGTCAATTTGGCTGCAAGAACGTAGCCCAGTTCATTGTCAACATTAAACTCTAGTAAGAAATCGCTATACCGTTGTGCTGCCTTAACGGCGATTTGGACTCATTTTAAGATAAATGATGACAGGAGCAAGGCACAGTGTAAGATCTGCACTGTTACAGTGTCGAGGGGCGGAAAGGAAAGTACTTCGTTTGACACAAGCAATTTGATTAAACATCTGAAGACGCACCATAGTGCTAAGCACACAAAGTTCACTCATGCCAGTGGCTTAAGAGACCAAGCAACCAATCTTTACTGACGTCTTTCAAAAGAAAAAAACGCGCACACACACAGACAGAGAGAGAGAGAGAGAGAGAAGGGGAGGAAGAGAGTTGTTGATCCTTTTGTAACTGAACTGTGCTCATGTTCTTATCATCCAGGATAGTTCTGTTCACTTTTTGTTAAGCAGACTGTGTTGTTAACTATGCAGCAAATTAAATTGCCATCTGTCTATATTTTATATCTTTAGTTTTGTTTAAACCAGAAAGCTCTGTTTATTTTTGGCTTGGGATAGCCTTCTGTTAATGTTGTACTATAGGCTTGACATAACCTGCAGAGGATAAAATAAAATCTTTCATGGAAACCAAATCTTGGAAGTATCGGTATCGGTACTCGGTATCGGCAAGTACACAAATAAAAATACTCGTACTCGTATCGGTTTGTAAAAAAGTGGTATCGGTGCATCCCTAGTGACTTATCATGCTCTTCACATGTAAAAGGTACAGGAGGTAGAGAAGTCGATTAGGTATCAGAAGGTTGCTAGTTCGATTCCCTGTCGAAGCATCCTTGAGCAAGACACTGAACCCCTCATTGCTCCTGATGTGCAGTGTGCCATCAGTGTAAATGTGTATACATGTGTAAGTCGCTTTGGATAAAAGCGTCTGCTAAATGACTAAATGTAAATGTAAAGGGTAAACACGTCTTGTCACTCTACTTTTCCATCTTTATTACACACACATACACAAACACTTTTACACACACCCACACACAAACATGTAAAAGGATACTCATTTTATATTCCTTTCCTCTCTACAGCCTTTCAAACTGCAGTGTTCCAGAAGAGGGCTTCAGTTCTCTTGCATCAGCACTGAGATCTAACCCCTCACACGTGAGAGAGCTGTGGCTGAATGGGAATGAAGCAGGATACTCAGGAGTGAAGCAGTTGTCTTATCTTCTGGAGGATCTTAACTGTAGACTGGAGAAACTACAGTGAGTATCACAATACCAAATACTGAGTTGATATCAGCGAATCTGACATTGATAGTGACTTATCATGCTCTTCACATGTAGAGGGATGATATTAATTCAGCAGTAAACTTTCTTTACATTCTGATTTTCCATCTTTTTTACACACAAACACACGCGCACACACACATACAAACTTACAAATACACACACTCACACACACACCAACTCACATACACACACCCACACATACATACAAACAAACACACACACACGCACTGAAAAAAAAAATGACAAACACAACATAATACATATATGTACATGTATATATTTTTTTATATAGTATGTATATATATATATATATATATATATATATATATATATTTGTCTTTGTTTATTCTCATCACATTTTTTTCTAATAGGAGAGAGCCAATATTTTCCTTTTCTCTCTACAGCCTGTCAAACTGCAGTATTACAGAAGAGGGCTTCAGTTCTCTTGCATCAGCACTGAGATCAAACCCCTCATACATGAGAGAGCTGGGGCTAAATGGGAGTAAAGCAGGACAATCAGGAGTGAAGCATCTTTCTTCTCTTTTGGAGGATCCCAACTGTACACTGGAGAAACTAGAGTGAGTATCACAAGACCAAATACTGAGTTGATATCAGTTCATTTGACAGTGACAGTGACTTGTCATGCTCTTCACATACAAAGGGTCCACCAGTAAATACTTCTTGTCTTTTCATGTTTTTAACACACACTAACACACATACTTACACACACACACACACTTACAAACCCACATACTCATACTTACACACACACAGACACACACTGTAGGAGCCACATTTAAGTTTGTTCTACTTTTCATGACCTATTCATTTTTGTATTTGTCTTGGCAAGTGTGCACCATTTGCAGGTGGTGCGGGTGCTGTCTTATTAGTCTGCACCCTCTGCAGGTGGTGAGAGTGCTGTCTTATTAGTCTGCACCCTCTGCAGGTGGTGAGAGTGCTGTCTTATTAGTGTGCACCCTCTGCAGGTGGTGAGGGTCATCTCAGCCTCATTCTCAGCAACGGTCTGCTTAGCCGCAGCCTACTGAACTTGAGCCTAGTCCTAGTCCTATTCCTGAACGTAAAAGCATTGGCAAAACTAAATGTAGTCCTATGGAAAATTAGGCGAGATGTTTAAAGTTCATAGATTCATAAATAGGAAGTAATAAATAGTACAAATAGAATACATTAATGCATAGAATAAATAGTATTTTAAAGGTTAAAAATGATTCAAAGGTTTGGTAGTGCATATGTTGCAATAGTCATGGTATTTCATGGTTAAGGTTTAATTTTCTTCATTATTTACATGCAGACATAGGATGTCTTTCCACTGTTATGCTGACAACACACAACTTTACATCAAAACTGCCCAAAGCCCCATGTCATGTCTCACCCCCTGTCTTGGGGTGATAAAGGCATGGATAAGCAACAACTTTCTCCAGCTGAACAGTATCAAAACCGAAGCTTGTTGGAACTCCACACCAAAACTCATCTCACCTTCGACGGCCAGAACTCCATCCTCCATAACTCATCTCACCTTCGACGGCCAGGTCATCCCCCTCTCCTCCACAGTCACGAATCTCGGAGATAGGTTTGACCCTCACCTGACCTTAATGACCATACAAAACACCCTGGCAAAACTTCCTTTTATAAAAACTTGGAAACTCCGCCCCACTTTAACCCTGTCAGATGCAGAGAAGCTCGTCCACGCCTTTATCTCCTCAAGACTGGACTATTGTAATTCGCTTTTCTCTGGGATCACTGGCAAGAACATCCAGAAGCTGTAATACATCCAAAACAGCGCTGCCAGGATCCTGATGAGCACATAACACCGATATTACACTCACTACACTTGTCTCTTTCCAGATTGACTACAAAGTCCTAATACTCACCCATATATGTATAAATGGACATGCACCTCCCTACCTGCAAGAACGAATTACTCCCCAAACCTCCACCTGCACCCTCAGTTATGCAAACAGCTCGCTCCTCCGCATCCCCAAACAAAGCTCCGCACCATAGGCAACCGGGCCTTTTGCTCGACAGTGCCACGCTTATGGAACTCTTACGTATTGTGGGTGAAGTTTGAACTCAATTGCACTACTCAGACAACAGCAGTAGATTTTAGAGTAAACGTTTTACTATCCAGGGTTCGGTACACGGTAAGGCAGTCAAACAAGCAAATCCAATTGGGCAAGGCAAAAGAGAAGTCAAAAATATAGTCCAGGGTCGGCAACACGAGGAACTTACTTAAACACTGTGAACACAGAGGAACACGAAGAGAACACGAAGGAGACACAGAGAAACAACACGTAACAACTATGACGATCCAGCAACGAGAGACAAGAACACATGTGCTTTATATATACACACACAACAGATAACAAGGGACCGGTGAAGACAATCAAGGCGGGGCAGACAATGAGACACAGGTGGACTAAACAAGGGAATTAACAGGATCAGATAACGAGGGACAGGTGAGAACAATCAAGGCGGGGGAGACAATGACAGCAACGAAGACACATGGCAAACACAAACAAACACAGGGAAGCACATGGTGAAAAGCACATGGTGGGAACAAGGAAGCACAAAGACCAGACAACAAAGATCACATGTCACACAAGGGAGACAAACTATTAAACAGCACAAGCAGCATAACAAGGGGAGGGTGTGAGGAGAGAGACACGAGGAGACAAGGGTAAACAAACACAAATGAAGACACACGTGAAAAACAAGGGATACATAGGGAAACAAGACAGGGACAGAGCACAGACCTTACAGGAACAGCCTCCCTGACAACCTACGGGCAACACAGACGCTGGACTTAAAACTGGACTAAAACATTTAATTCAGGAAGGCATTTCTGGCTTTGTGATGAATCATTGTCACTGAGTTTTCTATTATGCCTATGTTTACTAGTTTTATTTTATTTAATTATTATTGTTTGTATCTACTATGCTGGCACTCTGAGATTCTTTCGAATGACGAGTGAGTTACAAATTTAATGCATTATTATTATTATTATTATTATTATTATTATTATTATTATTTATTGTGTTATTTACCTGTTGTGAAATGTATTGGGTTTTCTTTTATACTTAGTTCCTGATGCTGGAAATGTTTTCAATGTATTTTGTTTTAAATACTGTAAAAAAAGAAATTCAAATGTAAGAGTTTACATTATGTTTATTTTCTAAGCCAATGATATCTGAGTTGTTGGTCAGGTGTCAAGGGGAAGTGATTGGAACGTAAACGAAATGTTAGCCTAGAGAGGTGAAAAAAGCTTCAGCGAAAGCAAGGAGATCTATTTAGATTTGCTCCATGGCACAGCTAAAGTTTTAAGGTGGGTAATACACTCAGTTCAGCGTACAACTGTTAATATTTGTTTGACAAACGACTAGTGACTCTTTTTAGAACATTGTACAGTAGTGTAGTCGTGTTGTCGTGTTATGTGAAGGTATTTCGGAGAACTCTGCGGACTGACCCACCGATTCACACAGAAGGCTAACTCGGCTAGAGCTAGCTTATTAGTCAAGGACTCTGCACAGGTGTAGCCTTCTCGGGAAAATTTTGAACACGTATCGTCCGTACTGCCCAGTTAACCACAGAGACCAAGGGCGAGACGAATACAGAGAGTGGACAACTCAGTTCGCCAGACATCTAGGGTGAGCTGCTTAGAAGACATCTACAGCCAGAGGCGGCGGCCATTGTTGCGTTATTTGAATTTCTCCAGTGGGACTGGCGCGAAGTAGATTTTGAGTTTCTGTCTTCTACGATCCCAACCTCTGAGTCAGGTCTGCACCGTAGGACTCTGGTAACACATTGGGTTCCTATACAGAGTATTATTTAGTCATATAACTGCCGGCTTTAGGGTTATAATGTTTTGATATTTTGGTTATTGACACGGTTTGTGTTTTTAGTCACTAGAGACATTGAACTTTTGCCATATTGAAGTGAAGTGGTAGGAACAATTCTTTTTTAGAGTATATGTGCATATGTTAATAATTCTTTCTAAGTAAATAGTTTATCTGTGTTGCATTTGAATGGTAATTTGCATTAGCCTGAAGTGTATTGCATAGCCATAACTCTTGTTTGAAAAGGTGAGCACTTATCTTAGTGTATTGTGTGATGGGAATACAGCAAGTTAAGTTAAAAACTATACATTTAGAGGTGAGTTATTGTCAATTAGTCATAATAGTCTTGTTATATAGTAATGAACACCCATAGTGTAAAGACAAAGTAAACACAGATTTATACTAGTTAGATACAACACTTTATTGAAATAACTCAGGTTAGCTATTATTAATTGGCAAGACAGCAAAGGGGCGCTACATAAAGATTACTGAGAAGAACACTGAAATCTCTGCATTTATTTTTTATAATAATATTAACCATTTCTCTCTACAGCCTAACAAACTGCAGTATTATAGAAGAGGGCTTCAGTTCTCTTGCATCGGCACTGAGATCAAACCCCTCACATATGAGAGAGCTGTGGCTGAATGGGAATGAAGCAGGAGACTCAGGAGTGAAGCATCTCTCTTCTCTTCTGAAGGATCCCATCTGTAAAATGGAGAAACTGGAGTGAGTATCACAAGACCAAATACTGAGTTGAAATTGGTGAATCTGACTGCCAGTGAATTATCGTGCTCTTCACATGTAAAGGGTCACTATTAGTTCACATAATACACAGTTTTGTTTGTAACCCACAGTTTGTCTTTTCCGGTGTTAAACACTGTGTATCTTAGTTTTGTTTTATTTTGCCCTTTTAATTACCAAGTTATTCTGGTGACATTCCTGAGGTCACCCATCTGAGTCCAGACGGCTCAGACCATACACACACCTTGACCATAGCACCATGCATTTAGTACTGCATTCTGGGTGGAAATGCCACGTCAGTGTTGTCTGGGAATTCCCCGCCCCTTCACATCAGCATTTCATTTGCTCAGTTGGTCTGGCGAACTACTCAACAGCGGTCCACTTCAGTCACGTAATTGGACACGCCTTTTACCAATCAGACCAACGATATTATACAACGATACAACGATCGGTAATAAAGCAAACACTTATTTTTTCTGTATGAATTGTTCCAGGGCAAGTTTATGTTCTGTTTTCAAAGAAATCTTGCCTTATCAAAGTTTTGCGGTGCTTCGGCGGCCACCATGTCCAATGTTTAAAAACTGTCTTTGCCATAGCTTTTGTGACGTAGCCGTGGTTAGTTTAAATCCGCCAATGGCGCGCCAGGTAGCCAATAGCCAGTTTGTGATTGGCTCCAAGGATCCTTACAATGCTGAACTAAACTTGTATAGCAGGTTTGCCAGACTGACTTCTGAAGGCAAAATCAAATTGCCCGGAAGAAGAGGGGCGGGACTTCCCAGACTAACCTCAGTGTGCATTATTTTCAATCTTTCAAATGCTCTGTAATCCAACACATACATCATCTGGAAACACAAAGGAACCAAGATTCAGGTGGAGAAGGACGGTAGGTCAAGCACCAGGGAATACACACACACACACACACACATTACATTTATAATGTATTCATGAAAACCCAGTTCAAATAGGCTGTGCATCCAAGCAATACAAAAGGCTTTAAGAAGTTGCCCGAAACACAACCACACACACACACACTCTTTGATCAGGGGTGAGTGATGCCGGCTGTGTGTGTGTGTTAAAATGGTGAGCTCACACATTCTATGGTCAGTGGCGAGTTGAGTGTGTGTGTGTGTGTGTGTGTGTGTGTGTGTGTGTGTGTGTTCTGATCCATATGGGCAGCCCTCATGTTCATGTTTTTCTGTTCCTTATCCTCAGAGGTTTCATATATTTAGCTCATGTTTAATATTATAGCTCTTTGGGCAGAGGGAGTTCAAGCCCTGTCATCACACACACACACACACACACACACACACACACACACACACACACACACACACATTTTTCCTTAAGCACAGAATGGGTTTCCTGAAGCATGAAGTGTGTTCCCTAAAGCCTTGTTAAAAGATGGAGAGACTGCTGTCATCTCTGGTTAAGTTTCCATTGGGATGTTGGGGATGGGGCTGGACCCTGCGTCAGCGTTGTGTTTAACCCCAGAGAGATGTTCTGATGGTTCTGTTGGGTCCAGTCCGCTTCAAGGTCCTGCCCAACAACCACCTCCAGATCCACTGAGGTGTGTGTGTCTCAGTTCCGTGGCCGGAGTAGAGGACTAGCCCCCATAGCTGGAGGGCAGCTCCAACGCCTCGTGGTCTGGTGCCACCAGGAGGATGGATGAAGGAGAGGGAGACAGGCTAGCGGAAACGGCTGCGGCCAGAGTGTGGCTGCCGGACACCATGCTACAGGGGAATCTTCCCCGGCTGGTGCTGGGGTCGCCTTCCTACTTGTTGGCCCGCCCTAGCGTTATGCTCGCGCTAATGTTGTATACCGGGTTGTCGCCATTCAACGCCGCTTCGCCGTGTGCCCTGCCTAGAAAAGGGCACACAATGGCGGTCTCCCTTTTTCCTGGCATGCCCGCAGTCGGGGTAGGCCTGTCTGGACACGTCTGTAATATAAAAAGAAAGTTAGCAAGACCACACTATCACAACAGAACACGTTGTTAGCAAAAATGCTAGCAGGCTAGTCAGAGACCGGCAAGCTAACCAAATATGATAGTAAAACTAGACTTTCTGTACTGTAAGTCGAACTCGTAGCTAGTGAAGGTTAAGGAACCTGAAAATTCACCAACTCGTAATGAGTAAAACAAGAAAGACATAGTGAACAAACAGAGAGTGTCACGAATAGAGTCAGAGAGAATGATCCACCTCCCACGTTTAAGCTTATTCTGCCTTTCATTACCTATTCATTTTTGTAAAGTTGTGTTGGCAGGTGTTCAACCTCTGCAGGTGGTAAGGGTGCTGTCTTATTAGTGTGCACCCTCTGCAGGTGGTGAGGGTGCTGTCTTATTAGTGTGCACCCTCTGCAGGTGGTGAGGGTGCTGTCTTATTAGTGTGCACCTACTGCAGGTGGTGAGGGTGCTGTCTTATTAGTGTGCACCTACTGCAGGTGGTGAGGGTGCTGTCTTATTAGTGTGCACCCTCTGCAGGTGGTGAGGGTACTGTCTTATTAGTGTGCACCCTCTGCAGGTGGTGAGGGTGCTGTCTTATTTGTGTGCACCTTCTGCAGGTGGTGAGGGTGCTGTCTTATTAGTGTGCACCCTCTGCAGGTGGTGAGGGTGCTGTCTTATTAGTGTGCACCCTCTGCAGGTGGTGAGGGTGCTGTCTTATTAGTGTGCACCCTCTGCCGGTGGTGAGGGTGCTGTTGTATTAATTGGTGCGATTTGTGAAAGGCGAGGAGAAAGGAAGGTTATAGAGCAACACCGCTATTGACCTCAGCTACAGCCTCCTCAGCCTCAGTCTCAGCCTCAGTCTCAGCCTCAGCCTCAGCCTCTGTCTCAGCCTCAGCCTCAGCCTCAGCCTTAGTCTCAGCCTCATCTTACTCAACTGAAGGCCTAGTCCTGAATGTGAAAGCATTGGCAAAACTAAATATAGCCCTTTGGAAAATAAGGCTAGATGTTTAAAGTTCATACATTCATAAATAGCAAGTAATAAATAGTATAAATAGAATAAGTTAATAAATAGAATAAATAGGATTTTAAAGGTTTAAAACTATTCAAAGGTTTGGTAATGCATATGCTATCTATTTTGTTTTCTTTTATGCTCAGTCCCAGATTTTGAATACTGTAAGAAAAGAATTTCAAATGTAAGAGTTTACATAATGATTATTTTCTAAGCCAATGATATCTGAGTTGTAGGTCAGGTGTCAAGGGGAAGTGATTGGAACTTAAATGAAATGTTAGCCTAGAGAGGAGAACGAAGCTGCAGCTAAAGCAAGGAGATCTATTTAGATTTGCTCCATGGTACAGCTAAAGTTTGAGCGTGGGTAATACACTCAGTTAAGTGTACAACAGTAAATGTGTGTTAGAAATATAACTAGTTGCTCTTTTTAGAACATTGTACAGTAGTGTAGTCGTGTTATGTGAAGGTATTTCGGAGAACTCTGCGGACTGAGCCACCGATTCACACAGAAGGCTAACTCGGCTAGAGCTAGCTTGTTAGTCAAGGACTCTGCACAAGTGTAGCCTTCTCGGAAACCTTGAACATGTATCATCTGGACTGCCCAGTTAACCACAAAGAGACCAAGGGACAGACAAATACAGACAGTGGACAACTCAGGTCGCCAGACATCTAGGGTGAGCTGCTTAGAAGACATCTACAGCCAGAGGCGGCGGCCATTGTTACGTTATTTGAATTTCTCCAGTGGGACTGGCGCAAAGTAGATTTTGAGTTTCTGTCGTCTACGATCCCAACCTTTGAGTCAGGTCTGCACCGTAGGACTCTGGTAACACATTGGGTTCCCATACAGAGTATTATTTAGTCATATAACTGCTGGCTTTAGGGTTATAATGTTTTTATATATTGTGTTATTGAAACTGTTTGGGTTTGTGTTTGTAGTCACTAGAGACATTGAACTATTGCCATATTGAAGTGAAGTGGTAATTGAACTGTCAAGAACAATTATTTTTTAAGTTAATACTTTTGTGCATATGTATATATTTTTTTCTAAGTAAATAGTTTATCTGTATTGCATTTGAATGGTTATTTGCATTAGCCTGAAGTGTATTGCATAGCCATGACTCTTGTTTGAATAGGTGAACACTTATCTTAGTGTATTGTGTGATGGAAATACAGCAAGTTAAGTTAAAAACTGTACATTTAGAGGTGAGTTATTGTCAATTAGTCATAATAGTCTTGTTATATAGTAATGAACACCCATAGTGTAAAGACAAAGTAAACACAGATTTATACTAGTTAGATACAACACTTTATTGAAATAACTCAGGTTAGCTATTATTAATTGGCAAGACAGCAAAGGGGCGCTACATAAAGATTACTGAGAAGAACACTGAAATCTCTGCATTTATTTTTTATAATAATATTAACCATTTCTCTCTACAGCCTAACAAACTGCAGTATTATAGAAGAGGGCTTCAGTTCTCTTGCATCGGCACTGAGATCAAACCCCTCACATATGAGAGAGCTGTGGCTGAATGGGAATGAAGCAGGAGACTCAGGAGTGAAGCATCTCTCTTCTCTTCTGAAGGATCCCATCTGTAAAATGGAGAAACTGGAGTGAGTATCACAAGACCAAATACTGAGTTGAAATTGGTGAATCTGACTGCCAGTGAATTATCGTGCTCTTCACATGTAAAGGGTCACTATTAGTTCACATAATACACAGTTTTGTTTGTAACCCACAGTTTGTCTTTTCCGGTGTTAAACACTGTGTATCTTAGTTTTGTTTTATTTTGCCCTTTTAATTACCAAGTTATTCTGGTGACATTCCTGAGGTCACCCATCTGAGTCCAGACGGCTCAGACCATACACACACCTTGACCATAGCACCATGCATTTAGTACTGCATTCTGGGTGGAAATGCCACGTCAGTGTTGTCTGGGAATTCCCCGCCCCTTCACATCAGCATTTCATTTGCTCAGTTGGTCTGGCGAACTACTCAACAGCGGTCCACTTCAGTCACGTAATTGGACACGCCTTTTACCAATCAGACCAACGATATTATACAACGATACAACGATCGGTAATAAAGCAAACACTTATTTTTTCTGTATGAATTGTTCCAGGGCAAGTTTATGTTCTGTTTTCAAAGAAATCTTGCCTTATCAAAGTTTTGCGGTGCTTCGGCGGCCACCATGTCCAATGTTTAAAAACTGTCTTTGCCATAGCTTTTGTGACGTAGCCGTGGTTAGTTTAAATCCGCCAATGGCGCGCCAGGTAGCCAATAGCCAGTTTGTGATTGGCTCCAAGGATCCTTACAATGCTGAACTAAACTTGTATAGCAGGTTTGCCAGACTGACTTCTGAAGGCAAAATCAAATTGCCCGGAAGAAGAGGGGCGGGACTTCCCAGACTAACCTCAGTGTGCATTATTTTCAATCTTTCAAATGCTCTGTAATCCAACACATACATCATCTGGAAACACAAAGGAACCAAGATTCAGGTGGAGAAGGACGGTAGGTCAAGCACCAGGGAATACACACACACACACACACACATTACATTTATAATGTATTCATGAAAACCCAGTTCAAATAGGCTGTGCATCCAAGCAATACAAAAGGCTTTAAGAAGTTGCCCGAAACACAACCACACACACACACACTCTTTGATCAGGGGTGAGTGATGCCGGCTGTGTGTGTGTGTTAAAATGGTGAGCTCACACATTCTATGGTCAGTGGCGAGTTGAGTGTGTGTGTGTGTGTGTGTGTGTGTGTGTGTGTGTGTGTGTGTGTGTGTGTGTGTGTGTGTGTGTGTGTTCTGATCCATATGGGCAGCCCTCATGTTCATGTTTTTCTGTTCCTTATCCTCAGAGGTTTCATATATTTAGCTCATGTTTAATATTATAGCTCTTTGGGCAGAGGGAGTTCAAGCCCTGTCATCACACACACACACACACACACACACACACACACACACACACACACACACATTTTTCCTTAAGCACAGAATGGGTTTCCTGAAGCATGAAGTGTGTTCCCTAAAGCCTTGTTAAAAGATGGAGAGACTGCTGTCATCTCTGGTTAAGTTTCCATTGGGATGTTGGGGATGGGGCTGGACCCTGCGTCAGCGTTGTGTTTAACCCCAGAGAGATGTTCTGATGGTTCTGTTGGGTCCAGTCCGCTTCAAGGTCCTGCCCAACAACCACCTCCAGATCCACTGAGGTGTGTGTGTCTCAGTTCCGTGGCCGGAGTAGAGGACTAGCCCCCATAGCTGGAGGGCAGCTCCAACGCCTCGTGGTCTGGTGCCACCAGGAGGATGGATGAAGGAGAGGGAGACAGGCTAGCGGAAACGGCTGCGGCCAGAGTGTGGCTGCCGGACACCATGCTACAGGGGAATCTTCCCCGGCTGGTGCTGGGGTCGCCTTCCTACTTGTTGGCCCGCCCTAGCGTTATGCTCGCGCTAATGTTGTATACCGGGTTGTCGCCATTCAACGCCGCTTCGCCGTGTGCCCTGCCTAGAAAAGGGCACACAATGGCGGTCTCCCTTTTTCCTGGCATGCCCGCAGTCGGGGTAGGCCTGTCTGGACACGTCTGTAATATAAAAAGAAAGTTAGCAAGACCACACTATCACAACAGAACACGTTGTTAGCAAAAATGCTAGCAGGCTAGTCAGAGACCGGCAAGCTAACCAAATATGATAGTAAAACTAGACTTTCTGTACTGTAAGTCGAACTCGTAGCTAGTGAAGGTTAAGGAACCTGAAAATTCACCAACTCGTAATGAGTAAAACAAGAAAGACATAGTGAACAAACAGAGAGTGTCACGAATAGAGTCAGAGAGAATGATCCACCTCCCACGTTTAAGCTTATTCTGCCTTTCATTACCTATTCATTTTTGTAAAGTTGTGTTGGCAGGTGTTCAACCTCTGCAGGTGGTAAGGGTGCTGTCTTATTAGTGTGCACCCTCTGCAGGTGGTGAGGGTGCTGTCTTATTAGTGTGCACCCTCTGCAGGTGGTGAGGGTGCTGTCTTATTAGTGTGCACCTACTGCAGGTGGTGAGGGTGCTGTCTTATTAGTGTGCACCTACTGCAGGTGGTGAGGGTGCTGTCTTATTAGTGTGCACCCTCTGCAGGTGGTGAGGGTACTGTCTTATTAGTGTGCACCCTCTGCAGGTGGTGAGGGTGCTGTCTTATTTGTGTGCACCTTCTGCAGGTGGTGAGGGTGCTGTCTTATTAGTGTGCACCCTCTGCAGGTGGTGAGGGTGCTGTCTTATTAGTGTGCACCCTCTGCAGGTGGTGAGGGTGCTGTCTTATTAGTGTGCACCCTCTGCCGGTGGTGAGGGTGCTGTTGTATTAATTGGTGCGATTTGTGAAAGGCGAGGAGAAAGGAAGGTTATAGAGCAACACCGCTATTGACCTCAGCTACAGCCTCCTCAGCCTCAGTCTCAGCCTCAGTCTCAGCCTCAGCCTCAGCCTCTGTCTCAGCCTCAGCCTCAGCCTCAGCCTTAGTCTCAGCCTCATCTTACTCAACTGAAGGCCTAGTCCTGAATGTGAAAGCATTGGCAAAACTAAATATAGCCCTTTGGAAAATAAGGCTAGATGTTTAAAGTTCATACATTCATAAATAGTAAGTAATAAATAGTATAAATAGAATAAGTTAATAAATAGAATAAATAGGATTTTAAAGGTTTAAAACTATTCAAAGGTTTGGTAATGCATATGCTATCTATTTTGTTTTCTTTTATGCTCAGTCCCAGATTTTGAATACTGTAAGAAAAGAATTTCAAATGTAAGAGTTTACATAATGATTATTTTCTAAGCCAATGATATCTGAGTTGTAGGTCAGGTGTCAAGGGGAAGTGATTGGAACTTAAATGAAATGTTAGCCTAGAGAGGAGAACGAAGCTGCAGCTAAAGCAAGGAGATCTATTTAGATTTGCTCCATGGTACAGCTAAAGTTTGAGCGTGGGTAATACACTCAGTTAAGTGTACAACAGTAAATGTGTGTTAGAAATATAACTAGTTGCTCTTTTTAGAACATTGTACAGTAGTGTAGTCGTGTTATGTGAAGGTATTTCGGAGAACTCTGCGGACTGAGCCACCGATTCACACAGAAGGCTAACTCGGCTAGAGCTAGCTTATTAGTCAAGGACTCTGCACAAGTGTAGCCTTCTCGGAAACCTTGAACATGTATCATCTGGACTGCCCAGTTAACCACAAAGAGACCAAGGGACAGACAAATACAGACAGTGGACAACTCAGGTCGCCAGACATCTAGGGTGAGCTGCTTAGAAGACATCTACAGCCAGAGGCGGCGGCCATTGTTACGTTATTTGAATTTCTCCAGTGGGACTGGCGCAAAGTAGATTTTGAGTTTCTGTCGTCTACGATCCCAACCTTTGAGTCAGGTCTGCACCGTAGGACTCTGGTAACACATTGGGTTCCCATACAGAGTATTATTTAGTCATATAACTGCTGGCTTTAGGGTTATAATGTTTTTATATATTGTGTTATTGAAACTGTTTGGGTTTGTGTTTGTAGTCACTAGAGACATTGAACTATTGCCATATTGAAGTGAAGTGGTAATTGAACTGTCAAGAACAATTATTTTTTAAGTTAATACTTTTGTGCATATGTATATATTTTTTTCTAAGTAAATAGTTTATCTGTATTGCATTTGAATGGTTATTTGCATTAGCCTGAAGTGTATTGCATAGCCATGACTCTTGTTTGAATAGGTGAACACTTATCTTAGTGTATTGTGTGATGGAAATACAGCAAGTTAAGTTAAAAACTGTACATTTAGAGGTGAGTTATTGTCAATTAGTCATAATAGTTTTGTTATATAGTAATGAACACCCATAGTGTAAAGACAAAGTAAACACAGATTTATACTAGTTAGATACAACACTTTATTGAAATAACTCAGGTTAGCTATTATTAATTGGCAGGACAGCAAAGGGGCGCTACATGAAGATAAAAAGAACACTGAAATCTCTGCATTTATTTTTTATAATAATATTAACCATTTCTCTCTACAGCCTAACAAACTGCAGTATTACAGAAGAAGGCTTCAGTTCTCTTGCATCAGCACTGAGCTCAAACCCCTCACACATGAGAGAGCTATGGCTGAATAGGAATGAAGCAGGAGACTCAGGAGTGAAGCATCTCTCTTCTCTTCTGAAGGATCCCATCTGTAAACTGGAGAAACTAGAGTGAGTATCACAAGACCAAATACTGAGTTGAAATTGGTGAATTTGACTGACAGTTAATTATCGTGCTCTTCACATGTAAAGGGTCACTATTAATTCACATAATACACAGTTTTGTTTGTAAACCAGAGTTTGTCTTTTCCGGTGTTAAACACTGTCGGCCTGATTTACTAATAGGATTGCGCACATTTCAGGCGTAAAATAGCGGTCGTAAACATAAAACGGTATTTACTAAGGAGGCGCATTTGAGTAGAAGCGCATTTTTACGCTTTTTGGGTGTAAACCAAAACGAGATAGGAGGTTATAAGAAACCTAGGGTAATCACCAAGAAGCACCAGAAGAAGAATAAATCAGGTAAAAGTCAACCCACACATCACCTATAAAGAGTTTCAGACCTCTCTGGCAGCGTCTGGGGTAAATGTACATGGGTCTACAATCAGACGAAAATTGAATAGACATGACATTCATGATCGGGTTGCTAGAAGGAAGCCTCTGCTCTCAAGAAAGAACAAAACTGCCCGTTTCAACTTTGCCCGAGAGCACTTGGATAAACCAAAGGCCTTCTGGAAATCCCTTCTTTGGACAGATGAGTCCGAGACAGCCACCCAGCCACCCAGGCTATGGACTGTTCTCATTGCTGCCGTCTGGTAGACGCTACCGGAGCATCCGAACACGGACTACCAGACTCACAAATAGCTTTTTCCCCCTGGCTGTAAGGTTCCTGAATCAGAAACACTGAACCACTGAACAGTTGCCACCTCCACCTACTCCCTGCTCCCCCACTCATACATTTCACTTCATAGATATATTTGCACAATTTAAAAAAAATAAAAACTTTAACTTATTCTTAACACTTCTTTTTAACTTATTCTCATTCACACTTAAACTGCTGCTAGCCCTTCTACTGTACTGTAACTGTTGAATGTTAATGTTATATGTTATATGTTATATTGTTATAATATATGTTGTTCTTTAAATTGTTGTATCTTAATGTTACATTTTATATGTTTTATTGTCATAGTGTTATAGAGTTTAATGTTATGTATGACGTCTACTGCGTAGATGAATGATGCCTGCCAAGTCATAAGAATTTTGCTGTGCTGAAGCAATTTGGTACATGCAACAATAAACACACTTTGACTTTGACTTTGACTTTGAGATAGAATTATTTGGTCACGATCAAAAACCCACAATTTTCGTCTGATTGTAGACCCATGTACATTTACCCCAGATGCTGCCAGATAGGTCTGAAACTCTTAAGAGGTGATGTGTGGGTTGACTTTTACCTGATTTATTCTTCTTCTGGTGCTTCTTGGTGATGGTCTTGATGGGCGTCCACTTCTAGGCAGAGATGCGGTCATGTTGAATGCCCTCCATTTCAAAATAATTTGTCTTGGATAGATGGATGGAGCTGGAATCTTTTGGAGATGGTCTTATAGCTTTCCCAAGACTGATGGGTTGTCAGTAACTTCTTCCTGATGTTCTTGGATATCTCGTTTCCTCTCGGCATTGTTGATCTGTGTGGGTACACCTTGGCACTACAGTAGTTTGGTTGGTTTCCTCTCTCTTTTAATCTGTGTTGCCCAAACCTTTCCCTAAGGATGTCTCAGATGATCGGTTTGCTTAATTGACTAATTAAGCACCCAAATAAGTTTCACTGAATCTGTTATCTGCTTGACTTTACCAATTCAGCTGGGGGTTCACTTACTTTTGAAATGGACTAATTCCGTGTTTCATGTAGTTTTTTGGCTACTCAAACAATTCCCTCTAAACAAGTACATGCAAATAATAAACATAAACCTGACATTTCATCTATGGAAAATTGGTGATACAAAAATGAAAAATCATGGTAAAACAACAGAAAACGCTGAAGTGCTCAAGGGGTTCACATACTTTCAAGTGGCACTGTAGGTTGAACTGAAGTGGAGATTTTTTCCTTGGAGTATGAGAAAAAACTAATTTTGAGAAAATCGCATTTAAAGATTTACCCGTGATTTGTCTGAGCGAATCACGTTATCAGAAACCACCGCAAACCAATGAAATTGCGTCCTAGGTTTAAAGCCCCGTTTTTACTAACATCATTGGTTACTGATGGAAAGGAAATGTCCTTATTTGGATAACATAGCGTTGTGTGGGAGATACAGAGCTTTTCAACGATACCAAACATGACGGGCATCAGAAAACAGCCGATACTGCATGTTACGTTAGAATGCTAACTTTCAAGGAAACCAAGGAGAATTATAACGTCGCGAATAGACAAAATGTGAATTTATATACACATGAATGTATAATTAGGATGTTTTCTTTATGCGAGCAAGAAAGATTACATGTTTAGGGAGTGAGCTCAAAATCTCAAAATTGACCACTGCTGAAAAAAACGATGTTTTTGCCTGCCGTGTCTCGCCTTAATTAACAAGTTATTCTGGTGACATTCCGGAGTTCACCCATCTGAGTCCAGACGGCTCAGACCATACACACACCTTGACCATAGCACCATGCATTTAGTACTGCATTCTGGGTGGAAATGCCACCTCAGTGTGCATTATTTTCAATCTTTTAAATGCTCTGTAATCCAATGTACCTGACTTAGTCAACTACTGATCCCCTCAATAATCTACAAAAATAATATTTTACTTTATATACTTTTAATATACTTCAAATGTCTTGTTGTGTTTGCCTTGACTGATTTGTGACTATATAATCACTGTAGACTCTCAGACTGCAGTATCACAGAGGAGGGCTATGCTAGTCTGGCTTCAGCCTTAAGGTTAAATCCCAATCATCTCAGAGAGCTGGATCTCAGAGGAAATGATCCAGGGGAATCAGGAGTCAAACTGCTTTTAGACCTAAAGGAGGACCCGAAATGTAAACTGAAAAATCTCAGGTAAATGCATATCAAGACCAATAATATTACAGAGTTTTCAAATGAATAAAAAGTCATAATGAGACTGTTATTTCAAGTATATACAGTGGGGAAAATAAGTATTTGAACCCCTTGCGATTTCACAAGTTTGGCCACTTGCAAAGAAATGTGTGATCTATAATTGTAATGGTAGGTGTATATTAACAGTGAGAAACAGAATATCAACGAAAAAATCCAGAAAAATGCATTTTATAACATTTATGACTTTATTTGCATTTGATGCAAAAAATAAGTATTTGAATCCCCAAAACTGACTGACAAAAATGACTTAGTACTTGGTGGAATAACTCTTATTGGCAAGCACAGACGTCAGACGTTTCTTGTAGTTGGTCACCAGGTTTACAAACATCTCAGGAGGGATTTTGGTCCACTCCTCTTTCCAGATCCTCTCCAAATCTTTAAGGTTGTGTTTTCAATGGGAGGGAATGAGGGAATGAGGTTCAAGCCCAATATTCCACATGACATGGCCCCATCCAAAGTCCCCTTGATGCGGTGGAGTCGTCCTGACCCTTGGCAGAGAAACAGCCCCAAAGCATAATGTTTCCACCTCCATGCTTGATGGTGGGTATGATGTACTCTTGGGGTCATTTTCAGCATTCCCCCCCTGTCAAACACGGCAAGTCGAGTTGATGCCAAAGAGCTTGATTTTGGTATCATCTGACCACATTTTGTCTCCCAATCCTCCCTAGAATCAATCAAGTGAGCAATGGTAAACTTCAGATGGCCCTGTACATGCGCTTCCTTGAGCAGGGGAACCTTGCGAGTGCTGCAGTACTTCAAAAAATGACGGCGTGGTGTGTTGCCAATGGTTTTCTTGGTGACTCTGGTTCCAGCTGCCTTGAGATCATTCACAAGCTCCCCCTTTGTAGTCCTGGGGTTATTCTGCACCTTTCGAATGATCACTGATTCCGCACGAGGGGATATCTTGCATGGAGCCCCAGACCTAGAGCGGGTGACAGTTGTTTGGTGTTACTTCCATTTATGAATAATCGCACCAATAGTTATCTGCTTCTCACCAAGCTGCTTGTCAGTGGTTTTGTAGCCCATTCCAGCCTTGTGCAGGTCTACAATCTTATCTCTGACGTCCTTGGACAGCTCTTAGGTCTTGCCCATGGTGGTGAGGTTGAAGGTGTGAAGTATGATTATTTGGACGGGTTTCTTTTATACAGGTCACCAGTTGAGATCAGGTATACCTTGTTAGACCTAATGAGGACACATAACTGGCCATTGGGAGCCAGAATTCTTGCTGTTTGCTTGGGGGTTCAAATACTTATTTTTTGCATCACATGCAAATAAAGTCATAAATCTTATAAAATGCAGTTTTTCTCGATTTTTTTGTTGATATTCTGTTTCTCACTGTTATAATACACCTACCATTAAAATTCTAGATCACACATTTCTTTGCAAGTGGCCAAACTTGCGAAGTCGGCAGGGGTTCAAATACTTATTTTCCCCACTGTACAAGTTCTATTACTATAACAAGTCTTCATTGCAATTTTCTCTTTATATAATAGCCAATACTCTCTTTATATAATAGCCACACCTCATATTTTAAGCTGTTGATTTAGGGGCATCACTAATAACCAAAAATGAACATTATATTGAAAGTGACAGGATGAGCTCAGCTCTTGTAGTGAAAACTGAGCCGTAAGATTTAAAGCTACTTCAGAAGGCCAAGCAGACTTATAAAATGAATAGACTATACTAGTGGGTAGCAGTGCTTCCTTTCCCATGAGATAAACACATATGTGACTCATCAGTTTCCTTTTTTCATTTCTGCAAAAGGCTGCCATGGTAGAAGTTATAATGCTTTTGTGTGTTTTTTTATTTAAGCACTCGTGATGATGTTTTGTGTCAGACAACAGATAAGTTTATTGTCTCTATTTGTACAGGTTCCTGAAAGGGATTGCTGCTGATGAGGCCTGTGCTGCTGTGGCTTTAGCTGTGGGTTCAAACCCCTTACTCATGACTGAGCTGGATCTGAGTAAGCTCATGCCAGAAGCCTTGGGAGTGACTCAGCTGTGTGCTTTACTGGAGGATTCCCACTGCAGACTGCAGAAACTGAAGTTAGTGGATGCTGTCACATTCTTTTTAGTTAACATGCAGAAGCTGCATGCTTCTCTTTTTGGACGATGGAAGTCTAGCTAAGTCTTTTGACCGAATTTATGGTGCTTCCTATGTGCAATGAATACAGAGGTTTTCCTAATTGACAGTTGGCCAATATCTAGATCTAACTATGTCCCAGAAGAAGCCTGTTAGCTTAGACATCATCACAGGGTTAGAGATCTCTGCTGAAGATGAGAACTACTTTATTCAATTACCAGAGGTATACACTCAGGGAAGCATGCCAGTAGACAAGTATACAGTATATACAGTATACAAATAAAGTTTGACTTGACTTGACTAGACACAAGTAGTATTCCCACCAATGATGGTCTTTCTAGATAT
Organism: Sprattus sprattus; assembly: GCF_963457725.1. Taxonomy (NCBI): domain Eukaryota; kingdom Metazoa; phylum Chordata; class Actinopteri; order Clupeiformes; family Clupeidae; genus Sprattus; species Sprattus sprattus. The sequence goes on from NC_137927.1 coordinate 34,376,016, forward strand.
CCTTACTTTAGGGAGGTGAACCTTTGTACAGGCAAAGCCATTCTGGAGTTGTTGATAGGCAGCAATATTCCAAAGACTTTAGAACCGTGGGGAGTGGTCAACAGCCAAGGAGAAGGGCCAAACACAGTTATAACCATATCTGGCTGGGTTATCAACAGTCCTCTAACTTGGTGTTGCATGGATAGCTGTCCTAAAGTCATGGCAAACAGAGTTTCTGTTGCAAACCTGGAGGAGCTACTGTTGCAGCAGTATGACCATGAATTTAGTGAAAGCTCAGAAGGCAACATTGAGTATCTTCACATCTAAAGGGACAATATTACTCCAGCAGTAAACTTCTTAAAACTGTCCTTTTCCAACTTTATTAAACACACACACACATACACACACACAAACATATACACACTCACACAAACACACACACACACACACACAGAGATATACATACACACACTCAGAAACGCAAACTATCAAAAACACACATACACATTTTATATATACATATTGTTGTATTCCTTTTCATATTTTTTGTCTAAAATGGAAAACAATGTTTTCCTTTACCCTCTACAGCCTATCAAAATGCAGTATTACAGAAGAGGGCTTCAGTTCTCTTGCATCAGCACTGAGATCAAACCCTTCACACATTAGAGTGCTGTGGCTGGTTGGGAGTAAAGCAGGAGACTCAGGAGTGAAGCATCTTTCTTCTCTTCTGGAAGATCCCAACTGTAAACTGGTGACACTAAGGTAAGTATCACAAGACCAAATACTGAGTTGCTATCAGTGAATTTGACATTGACAGTGACATATCATGCTCTTCATATGTAAAGGGCCACTATTAATCCACCAGAAAACGCTTCTTATCACTCGGATTTTCCATTTTTATTACACACACACACACACACACACACACACACACACACACACACACATACACACACACACACACACAGCCTCAGCTATGGCCTGCTCAGTCTCAGCCTCAGTCTCAGCCTCAGTCTCAGCCTCAGTCTACTCAACTGGAGTCTAGTGCCCGTCCTGAACATGAAAGCATCTGCCAAAAAAAAGGACATTGAAATCTCTTTATTTAAGTTTCATAATAATTTCCTTTTCTATCTACAGCCTGTCAGACTGCAGTATTACAGAAGATGGCTTCAGTTCTCTTGCATCAGCACTGAGATCAAACCCTTTACACATGAGATTGCTGGGGCTGAATGGGAGTAAAGCAGGAGACTCAGGAGTGAAGCATCTTTCTTCTCTTCTAGAAGATCCCAACTGTAAACTGGAGTCACTAAGGTGAGTATCAGAAGACCAAATACTGAGTTGATATCAGTGAATTTGAGATTGACAGTGACTTATCAAGCTCTGCACAAGTAAAGGGCCACTATTAATCCACCAGAAAACACGTCTTATCACTTGGATTTTCCATCTTTATTCCACACACACACACACACACACACACACACACACACACACACACACACACACACACACACACACACACACACACACACACACACACACACACACACACACACACACACACACACACACACAGCCTCAGCTATGGCTTGCTCAGTCTCAGCCTCAGTCTACTCAACTGGAGTCTAGTCCTAGTCCTGAACATGAAAGCATCTGCAAAAATAAAGATAAAAAAGACACTGAAATCTCTACAATAATGTTTTATATTATTTTCCTTTTCTCTCCACAGCCTGTCAAAATGCAGTATTACAGAAGAGGGCTTCAGTTCTCTTGCATCAGCACTGAGATCAAACCCCTTACACATGAGAGAGCTGTGGCTGGTTAGGAGTAAAGCAGGAGACTCAGGAGTGAAGCATCTTTCTTCTCTTCTGGAGGATCCCAACTGTAAACTGGAGACACTAGAGTGAGTATCACAAGACCAATACTGAGTTGATGGCAGTGAATTTGACAGTGACCGTGACCTATCATGCTCTTCACATATAAAGGGTCACTTTTAATCCACAACACACTTCTTATCACTATGATTTTCCATGTTTACCACACACACACACATACACACACACACATACACACACACAAACACACACACAAACACAAACAAACACACACAGCCTCAGCCTCACCTACAACCTGCTCAGTCTACTCAACTAGAGTCTAGTCCTAGTCCTGAACATGAAAGCATCTGCAAAACTAATGATAAAAAGGACATTGAAGGTCTTTACGGTTTTCCGGTTTCGACGACTGTCATGGCAGCTGCTTGTTAGTGAAGCAGCGACCAACCTAAACCCTTTTCCACTTCCTACCTTAATTTACTAATTCAAAAGTAGTGTGAAATTGCTTATAAGGTCAAGATGAGTCACCAGGGCAGAGCTGGAAGAGAGAGAGCGAAGCCTAACGACACAAAGAACAGTGCAAAGTCGAACTTCTTTCTCCCTAAAGAAGTTAACGCTAACAGAGCTAGTCCACACCCTGCAGAGAGTGAAGATCATAAAATGAGTAGCAGTATTGTCTGAGATATGAAAACAATGAAAAGATGACGACAATGAATGTCTCTTATAACCTCCCTTGAACAATCAGTCGAGAACATGGGAGAATGTTTAACTAATGCGGTGAACCGGATTTTTAAAGTTGAGGAAGGATCTGCATGCCATGCCCGCCTGCTAGGGTACTTGCTGCGAAGAGAGGAGAAACTCGAGGAAAGATGTGAAGAGATGGAAAATTTCACAAGGAGGAACAATCTCCGAATGTATGGGGTCTTAGAAGATCCGGAAATGGGAGATATGGTTATATGGACTGAATCTTTCTTGAGGGAGCTACTGGATTTACCCTCAGACTTCTCCCTTCAGATAGAAAGAGCTCATAGGTCTCTCCAACAGAAACCTAGAGTGAGATTCGATAACCACCAACACAAGCAGCAGGTGCTAAACAAGGCTGAAAAAAATCTGCGGTAGAACGGAAAAAAGATCTATATGGACCATGATTACTCACCAACTGTACAATGGAGAAAACGCGAATATGCTGACATCAAAAAGCAACTGAAAGAAAAAACATTAAGTTCCAGACCCCTTATCCAGCGAAGCTAAAGGTCCATCCAAACTCCGCTTGGCAGGCAGCAAAGGATTTGGTGTCGCTGGGAATTCAGACGTCCGTTTCGGAGGGCGAAAGACTGGACAAGAAACTGAACCAAACTCACACAGACACACACACATACACACACACAAACACACACACGCACAACCTCAGCTATGACCTGCTCAGTCTCATCCTCAGTCTCAGCCTCAGTCTACTCAACTGAAGTCTATTCCTAGGCCTGAACATGAAAGCATCTGCAAAAAAAGTTTCAATATAATTTCCTTTTCTCTCTACAGCCTGTCAGACTGCAGTATTACAGAAGAGGGCTTCAGTTCTCTCGCATCAGCACTGAGATCAAACCCTTCACACATGAGAGAGCTGTGGCTGAATGGGAGTAAAGCAGGAGACTCAGGAGGGAAGCATCTTTCTTCTCTTCTGGATGATCCCAACTGTAAACTGGAGAAACTAGGGTGAGTATCACAAGACCAAATACTGAGTTGTTATCAGTGAATTTGAGAGTGACAGTGACTTATCATGCTCTTCACATGTGAAGGACCACTATTAATCTACTAGTAAAAACTTCTTTTCACTCTGATTTTCCATCTTTATAACACACACACACACACACACACACACACACACACACACACACACACATGCACGCACAGCCTCAGCTATGGCCTGTTCAGTCTCATCCTCAGTCTCAGCCTCAGCCTCAGCCTCAGCCTCAGCCTCAGCCTACTCAACTGGAGTCGAGTCCTAGTCCTGAACATGAAAGCATCTGCAAAAAAAGGACATTGAAATCTCTTTATTTAAGTTTCATAAAAATGTCCTTTTCTATCTACAGCTTGTCAGACTGCAGTATTACAGAAAAGGGCTTCAGTTCTCTTGCATCAGCACTGAGATCAAACCCTTCACACATGAGAGTGCTGGGGCTGAATGGGAGTAAAGCAGGACACTCAGGAGTGAAGAACCTTTCTTCTCTTCTAGAAGATCCCAACTGTAAACTGGAGTCACTAAGGTGAGTATCACAAGACCAAATACTGAGTTGATATCAGTGAATTTGAGATGGAGAGTGACTTATCATGCTCTTCACAATTAAAGGGCCACTATTAATTTACCAGAAAACACTTCTTATCACTCTGATTTTCCATCTTAATTACACACACACACACACAAACACACACACACACACACACACACACAGACACACACACACACACACACACATACACACACACAGCCTCACTTATGGCCTGCTTAGTCTCAGACTCAGTCTCAGACTCAGCTTCAGTCTACTCAACTGGAGTCTAGTCCTAGTCCTGAACATGAAAGTATCTGCAAAACTAAAGATTAAAAAAATGAACTGAAATCTCTCTAATTATGTTAATATTATTTTCCTTTTCTCTCTACAGCCTGTCAAAATGCAGTTTTACAGAAGAGGATTTCAGTTCTCTTGCATCAGCACTGAAATCAAACCCCTCACACATGAGAGAGCTGTATCTAAATGGGAATGAAGCAGGAGACTCAGGAGTGAAGCATCTCTCTTCTCTTCTGAAGGATCCCATCTGTAAACTGGAGTACCTAGAGTGAGTATCACAAGACCAAATACTGAGTTGAAATTAGTGAATTTGACTGACAGTGACTTATCGTGCTCTTCACATGATACACATAATACATAGTTTTGCTTGTAACCCACAGTTTGTCTTTTCCGGTGTTAAACACTGTGGGCCTGATTTACTAACATAATTGCGCCCATTCCATGCTGAAACGGTATTTACAAAGGAGGCGCATCTGAGCAGAGGCGCATGTTAACGCTATGTGGGTGTGTGCCGCAACAAGATGGGAGGGTATAAGGAACGTGGGCGTGTGGCGCAAATATATGGGAGGAGAGAAGTTAAGTGCGCCTAATGATGTATTGCGTGGTATTGATTAAAACTGCCTGGCGAGCGCAAGTCTCTAATTTGCGGGATAATTCTCCGCCTCATAAAAGCACGTCTTAAACCAGGAAGCGCATTTCCATTGTGTCTGAAAACGTTGATATGGCAGCAGTTATAAGAGCAAGGCGAAGACATAGACAGAGACAGCGCACAGAAATAATTTTTTCAACTCGTATAACACTTTTTCAGTTAAGCGAAACACAAATCATTAAACGGTACAGGTTAACCAGCCACGCAATACTTCAATTACTGAACCAGATCAGACATGACATCGAACCCTCCAACCGGCGATCACATTCCATTCCATCAGTTGTTAAACTCCGGACAACATTGCAAATATTGAAATTACTGATCAATTCAAACAGTTATAGCATCAGCAGTTGGTATATCTCAGCCGTCACTCAGCCAAATATTCACCCAGGTACTCGACGGATTGCTACGGCGCACTAGTAAATACATTTACCCACTGCCATAGCTGAAATTAGAGACATCAAACAGGACTTTTTCTGAAATTGCAAACTTTCCAAACGTAATTGGAGCCATTGATTGCACCCACATCCAAACAGTCCCACCTTCAATCCACAAACACATTTACCGAAACAGAAAGCACGCATATTCAATGAATGTCCAGGTCATATGTGATGCCAACATGACCATTACTTACGTGGTAGCCAAATACCCTAGATCAGGTTTATCTTCCGGAATAGTGCCATCTATCCAAGATTGAGTAACGGGGATTTTGGAGAGGCCTGGCTACTTGGTAAATGTATTCGTTTCAGTGGGGATATATTGTAGTGAACCCATGTCCCTTGTAGAAATTATTAATCTCGGCATGTACACATGTATATTGTTATAATAGACAGTTTATGCATTAATGCCACCAATAGCATATTCTTTATAATCGTGTTCTTTTAAACATCTCGCTGTAGGTGATTGCGGGCAGAACACCAATATAACAGCGCGCACATTGAATCAGGTTCAGTGATTGAGCAAACGTGAACCAATATATCTATCTCCTCTTCGCTGAACCTTCATTTTCTCTTCCTCGAATCTCCATGGTGGCAGTAACTTGCATGCGATTTCTACCGTCTTTTAAGGGTGCGCTAAATAATGATTGCCCAGCGCGGATCTGGTTTGATAAATACCACGGAAAATGCGGAAAAACACTGTGCGGTATATTGGGCTTTGGCAAAGATGCAGATTAAGCTGCGGTCGCAATGTTAGTAAATCAGGCCCTAAAGGGCGGAGGGAACACAGAGTGCCCAGCGCGGATCTTGTTTGATAAATACCACGAAAATGCGGAAAAACACTGTGCAGTATATTGGGCTTTGGCAAAGGCGCAGATTAAGCTGCGGTCACAATTTTAGTAAATCAGGCCCTAAAGGGCGGAGGGAACACAGAGTGCCCAGCGCGTATCTTGTTTGATAAATACCACGGAAAATGCGGAAAAACACCATGCGATATTGTGCGCTGTGCGCGATATATTAGGCTGCGGTCGCAATGTTAGTAAATCAGGCACTGTGTATCTTAGCTTTGTTTTATTCTGCCCTTTTAATTAACAAGTTATTCTGGTGACATTCCTCTGAGTCCAGACGGCTCAGACCATACACACACCATAGCACCATGCATTTAGTACTGCATTCTGGGTGGAAATGCCACCTCAGTGTGCATTATTTTCAATCTTTCAAATGCTCTGTAATCCAATGTACCTGACTTAGTCAACTACTGATCCCCTCAATAATCTACAAAAATAATATTTTACTTTATATACTTTTAATATACTTCAAATGTCTTGTTGTGTTTGCCTTGACTGATTTGTGACTATATAATCACTGTAGACTCTCAGACTGCAGTATCACAGAGGAGGGCTATGCTAGTCTGGCTTCAGCCTTAAGGTTGAATCCCAATCATCTCAGAGAGCTGGATCTCAGAGGAAATGATCCAGGGGAATCAGGAGTCAAACTGCTTTTAGACCTAAAGGAGGACCCGAAATGTAAACTGAAAAATCTCAGGTAAATGTATATCAAGACCAATAATATTACAAAGAGTTTTCAAATGAATAAAAAGTCATAATGAGACTGTTATTTCAAGTATATACAAGTTCTATTACTATAACAAGTCTTCATTGCAATTTTCTCTTTATAAAACAGCCATAACAGCCAATAGTCTCTTTATATAATAGCCACACCTCATATATTAAGCTGTTGATTTAGGGGCATCACTAATACCCATAGATGAACATTATATTGAAAGTGACAGGATGAGCTCAGCTCTCGTAGTGAAAACTGAGCCGTAAGATTTAAAGCTACTTCAGGAGGCCCAGCAGACTTATAAAATGAATAGACTATACTATTGGGTAGCAGTGCTTCCTTTCCCATGATAAAAACACATATGTGACTGACCAGTTTCCTTTGTATATTTCTGTAAAAGGCTGCCTTGGTAGAAGTTATAATGATTTTGTGTGTTTTTTTTATTTAAGCACTAGTGATGATGTTTTGTGTCAGACAACAGATACGTTTTTTGTCTCTATTTGTACAGGTTCCTGAAGGGGATTGCTGCTGATGAGGCCTGTGCTGCTGTGGCTTTAGCTGTGGGTTCAAACCCCTTACTCATGACTGAGCTGGATCTGAGTAAGCTCATGCCAGAAGCCTTGGGAGTGACTCAGCTGTGTGCTTTACTGGAGGATTCCCACTGCAGACTGCAGAAACTGAGGTTAGTGGATGCTGTCACATTCTTTTTAGTTAACATGCATAAGCTGCATTCTTTTTTTTTTGGATGATGGAACTCTATTTAAGTCTTTTGAGTGACTTAATGGTGCTTCCTATGTGCAATGAATACAGAGGTTTTCCTAATTGACAGTTGGCCAATATCTAGCTCTAACTATGTCCCAGAAGAAGCCTGTAAGCTCAGACATCATCACAGGGTTAGAGATCTCTGCTGAAGATGAGAACTACTTTATTCAATTACCAGAGGTATACACTCAGGAAAGCATGCCAGTAGACACAAGTAGTATTTCCACCAATGATGATCTTTCTAGATTTCTTTAGCTTAGGGAGGTGAACCTTTTTACAGTCAAAGCCATTCTGGAGTTGTTGATAGGCAGCAATATTCCAAAGACTTTAGAGCCGTGGGGAGTGGTCAACAGCCAAGGAAAAGGGCCACACACAGTTATAACCATATCTGGCTGGGTTGTCAACAGTCCTCTAAATGGGTGTTGCATGGATAGCTGTCCTAAAGTCATGGCAAACAGAGTTTCTGTTGCAAACCTGGAGGAGCTGCTGTTGCAGCAGTATGACCTTGAATTTAGTGAAAGCTCAGAAGACAAAATTGAGTATTTTCACATCTAAAGGGATAATATTAATTCAGCAGTAAACTTCTTAACACTGTCCTTTTCAATAATTTATTACACATTTGATTCATTTATTTGGAATGACCAATACCGATACAACACCACAGCATCCAAATATTAGTAAAGAGCCTTATTATGTTTCACACAACAATACAGACACTGTGCAAGTATTTGCAACCAAGTGAATCAGTAGATGAATAAAAAAAGGCATATCAGGGGTAGAGATGGCAGCTCCTTCTCCATATATGCAGGCTGCCTATGATTGCTGACACAGAGCAGTATTTGGCTATTTGCTTGGAGTTCTTCTTATTAACTCCAGCAATTTGCAAACCTCTAACACAGAGTCGATGTACATGTCCAAGGCTACCATTGATTAGTACAACTAGTTTTGTATGATAACCACCTACTGACAAAGCATGAATTAATGGCTGGTATTTTAAAAAATGTTCAGAGAAAGACAACCCACACAATTTTTCAGAGAAACAACAACCCACAGATCATCAACAACAACAATGTCAGGAGTATTTGGAGAGTCTCTAAGAATAGTTTCTAAGGAGTTATCGATTAAACGTGTGAACCAGTTCAGTTGTATTTTTTTGTGTGTTTGTATTGCGCTTTGTTCATATGTTTTGCGTAATTCAATCGCTGTAATGTCAACAATGCGATCGTGACGGGCATTGTATAGTCCTTTGAATGCGGGGCATCCGTTCAGTATGTGCGCTGTTGATTCAAATAGTTTGTCATTATACAACAAGCAGAATGGTTCATGGCGTTTTGGAAACCATGTAGACAGATTATATTGAGTGGGGAGTGCTTGCAGCCTAGCTTTGACGACAAGTTTTAGGATGCCTGCATCGATGGCTGGATTATGTAGCGCTGAATGTGACACTGCCGGGTCCGCGCACTGTAGGCATGCAAGCTTACCCTGGAGGCGCAGGTTAACCCAGTAATAGCGCTGTTGTGTGTGTAAATGTTGTAGGATTTCATACCTGCATGTCCGGCTGTTCAGCTTTTTGCTGGATTCATCATGGTGGAGAGTCGCATCAGCATGGACATGTAAGTCCATAATGAGCTCCTCACTGACGCTTACCTGTTCTTGGCTTGTTGTGTTTATCCAATTTAGCTGAATGTTATTGCTGTTGCACAGGTCGTTCAAATCAGGCCAGTCTGATCGCACTCCAAATCTTGTGGCCCTGGTGTCCAGCTACCCGCTAGGTTTCTTTCTGAAGCCCAGGAAACTTGGTTCCCCATGAAGGGCAAGGGGGATCTTACGTTTGTTCAGGTCCAGTAGCAATGAACCCCGGGCCATCGTTCGGACTGTCAGGTCGTCGTTATTTATCATATGCAATAGGTGGCTTATCCTGGTGGCTGTATAGATCCATTCAATGTTAGGGACCCCAAGGCCCCCATCTGATTTTTTCATGAAGATAATGCTTCTTGTTGTTTGTGTGTTGAGATTTTGCCATTTCCTCACCAGCTGCACTGTTTTATTGTTCAGTTCCTTCAAAGTTTTTTTGGCAATGTGCACATTGGCAAACAGGTGTTGGATTTTGGAGAGGGCTATGTCCCGAACTGCCTGAAGTTTCATACAGGTCAGCAGGGGGCATTGATCTATCAGGTCCAATCTGGCAGAATATTCATTGCAGATATCTCTCACCTGTTCCTGCCATTCACCTTTCACATTAAACGTATGTCCAAGATAGCTGTAAGCTTCGTGCCTGGCATGGATTCGAATCTCACTGCCAGCTATGGTGAATGAGGGAGGGTGGTCATGCTTGGCCCTATACCACCTGTTGCCATTGCAGCGCCGTTTGTAGAAAACTGCGCATTTGCTGTGCTTAACCTCAAGTTCAGACCATTGCAGGAAGCGGTCGGTGTATGACAACATGTTTGTAATTACGTCCTCTCTTCTTGATACGAGGAGTACGTCATCGGCAAAGACCTGAACAGGGTTCGGAGATGTACTGCCGGGCAGGGCAAGGTGGCAGTACATCTCCGAACTCTGTTCAGGCCTTTGCCGATGACGTCGCACGCAAACACATACACACATACACACACACACACACACACACACACACACACACACACACACACACACACACACACACACACACACACACACACACACACACACACACACACACACAAACAGAAACACACACACACACACACACTCAGAAACGCAAACTCTCAAACTGACACTCATATATACAAACTTACAGACACACGCACACATTTTATATATACATATTATTGTATTCCTTTTCATATTTTTGTCTAAAATGGAAAGCAATGTTTTCCTTTTCCCTCTACAGCCTGTCAAACTGCAGTATTACAGAAGAGGGCTTCAGTTCTCTTGCATCAGCACTGAGATCAAACCCCTCACATATGAGAGAGCTGTGGCTGATTGGGAGTAAAGCAGGAGACTCAGGAGTGAAAAATCTTTCTTCTCTTCTGGAAGATCCCAACTGTAAACTGGAGTCACTAAGGTGAGTATCACAAGACCAAATACTGAGTTGATATCAGTGAATTTGACATTGACAGTGACTTATCATGCTCTTCACATGTAAAGGGACACTAATAATCCACCAGAAAACACTTCTTATCACTCGGTTTTTCTATCTTTATTACACATACACACACACTCACACAAACACACACACACACACACGCAAAGCCTCAGCTATGGCCTGCTCAGTCTCAGCCCCAGTCTCAGCCTCAGTTTACTCAACTGGAGTCTAGTCCTAGTCCTGAACATGAAAGGATCTGCAAAAGAAAAAGGACATTGAAATCTCTTTATTTAAGTTTCATAATAATTACCTTTTCTATCTACAGCCTGTCAGACTGCAGTATTACAGAAGAGGGCTTCTGTTCTCTCGCATTAGCACTGAGATCAAACCCTTCACACCTGAGATTGCTGGGGCTGAATGGGAGTAAAGCAGGAGACTCAGGAGTGAAGCATCTTTCTTCTCTTCTAGAAGATCCCAACTGTAAACTGGAGTCACTAAGGTGAGTATCAAAAGACCAAATACTGAGTTGATATCAGTGGATTTGTGATTGACAGTGACTTATCATGCTCTTCACAAGTAAAGGGCCACTATTAATCCACCAGAAAACACTTCTTATTACTCGGATTTTCCATCTTTATTCCACACACACACACACACACACACTCGCACACACTCGCACACACACACACACACACACACACACACACACACACACACACACACACACACACACACACACACACACACACACACACACCACACACACACACACACACACACACACACACACGCACACACACACACAGCCTCAGCTATGGCCGTCTCAGCCTCAGCCTCAGCCTCAGCCTCAGTCTACTCAACTGTAGTCTAGTCCTAGTCCTGAACATGAAAGTATCTGCAAAACTGAAGATAAAAAAGACACTGAAATCTCTGCAATTATATTTTATATTATTTTCCTTTTCTCTCTACAGCCTGTCAAAATGCAGTATTACAGAAGAGGGCTTCAGTTCTCTTGCAGCAGCATTGAGATCAAACCCCTTACACATTAGAGAGCTCTGGCTGGATGGGAGTAAAGCAGGAGACTCAGGAGTGAAGCATCTTTCTTCTCTTCAGGAGGATCCCAACTGTAAACTGGAGACACTAAAGTGAGTATCACAAGACCAATACTGAGTTGATGGCAGTGAATTTGACATTGACAGTGACTTATCATGCTCTTCACATATAAAGGGTCACTATTAATCCACAAAACACTTCTTATCACTCTGATTTTCCATTTTTACCCACACACACAAACACACACACACAGCCTCAGCTACAGCCTGCTCTGTCTCAGTCTCAGTCTCAGTCTCAGTCTCAGTCTCACTGTCTGTCTCTGTCTCTGTCTCTGTCTCTGTCTCTGTCTCTGTCTCTGTCTCTGTCTCTGTCTCTGTCTCTGTCTCTGTCTCTGTCTCAGCTTCAGTTTCAAGTTCAAGTTAAAGTTTATTTATATAGCACATTTCATATGATATACATAGACACAATGTGCTTTGTGCAGAGAAAACATTCAATTATCTTAAATAAACACACAAACAAACACACTTAAAAAAAATATATATATATATGTATATACATGAAATAAAATAAACAATAAGATAAAAACAATAAAAGAAGTGTTAAAAACAAAAAAAAAGACCTTTAGTCATGAATAGGCTGTAGAAAATAAAGAAGTTTTTATTTCCTTTTTGAAAGAGAGCACTGAGTGAGATTACCTTAACTTCAAAGGTAGGCTATTCCAGAGGGTTGGGGCACAGTAGCTAAAGGCACCGTTTGCAGCATTGGTGTTAATTCTTGGGGTCTTAATAGACGTTTATTGGAGGATCTTAGGCAACGCGATGGATCATAAAAAGAAATCAGATCGGAAATATAGGGTGGGGCAAGACCATTTAGTAATTTATACACAAGGAGTATTTTAAACTCAATTCAGTCTCAGCTACAGCCTGCTCAGCCTCAATCTACTCAACTGGAGTCTATTCTTAGTCCTGAACATGAGAGCATCTGCAAAACTAATGATAAAAAGGACTTTGAAGGTCTTTACGGTTTTCCGGTTTTGACGACTGTCATGGCAGCTGCTTGTTAGTGAAGCAGCGACCAACCTAAACCCTTTTCCACTTCCTCCCTTAATTTACTATTTCAAAAGTGTGAAGGGCAGAGCTGGAAGAGAGAGAGCGAAGCCTACCGACACAAAGAACAGTGCAAAGTCGAACTTCTTTCTCCCTAAAGAAGTTAACGCTAACACAGCTAGTCCACACCCTGCAGAGAGTGAGGATAATAATGTGAGTGTAGCAATATTGTCTGAGCTAAAATCATTTAGAAGGGAAAACAATGAAAAGATGACGACAATGACATCTGTAATAAATTCCCTTGAACAATCAGTCGAGAAAATGGGAGAACGTTTAACTCATGCGGAGGACCGGATTAATAAAGTTGAGGAAGGATCTCTATGCCATGCCTGCCTGCTAGGCTACTTGCTGCGAAGAGTGGGGCAACTCGAGGAAAGATGTGAAGAGTTGGAAAATTTCACAAGGAGGAACAGACACGGTCTGGGGTAACCAACGCCATTCACTCCACCAACTTCAACACCCAGTCCACTGCCGCTTTCCCACAACTCCCTGCCCACCAGCTTCTAGCTAACCAGCTTCTAGCCACCGCCAGCATACTAAACCGATTATTCTCATCTGCTGTTACGTTCCATCTCCTCCTCGGTCTATCACTCCCGCGTCCCCAGGCCACTACTCCACCAACTTCTCACCCACTCACCTACACTGCTGCTGACCTTCACCTCCTCAACCACAACCACCGTCTCCCAGCTGCTGCTGCCTCTGCAGCTAGCTCAGCTGGGATCCTTCCCTGGCCCCGCTACATCCACCGGGGCTCTGGTCTCTCTCACAACCAAACTCCAAAGATGGCTCACCTATCCCCTCACTCTGGACTAGTCTTCGCCCCCCCGTCGCCTCCACCATCCGCACTGCCAACCTCAGCAACTTCCGCCCCCCCACCCCTGCGCCCCCATCCATCTCCCTTGCACTGCTGAACTGCCGCTCCCTCTCCAACAAATCACCCATTATATTTTAACTGCTACTCGACAACAACATCGACCTGCTTTTCCTCTGTGAAACATGGCAACAGCCCCTGGACTTCTACGCTCTCAACCAAGCCACTCCATCCAACTACAGTTACACTGCCAAACCCCGCCTCTCCGGGCGTGGGGGAGGTCTTCCTGTCATACACAAAAAATCTACATCCATCACTGAACTGAAACTCAACCTTCCATCCATCTCATCATTTGAATACATCGCTCTCTCCCTCCCCAACTCTATCACCGCCATTCTAATCTATCGTCCCCCAAAGCCCCACCCCTCTTTTCTCACTAAAATGTCTGAACTCCTCACTATTGCATCCTCTCTCTCTTCCCGCCTCCTACTCACTGGTGACTTCAACATCCACATTGACTGCCCTAACGCCCCACTGATGTCTGACTTCCGCTCTCTCCTGGACTGCTTCCACCTCACCCAATACATCGACTTCCCCACCCATACCAAAGGCCACACTCTGGACTTAGTTTGTTCCTCCCTCCTACCCATATCCAACCCCCACCCCCTCCCCTTCTCACTCTCTGATCATCTCTGCATCCTTTTCTCGGCCCCCCTACCCTCACCCCACAACCCCAAAAAACGCACCATTACCTACCGCAACATCAAGTCAGTCAACCCCCTCACGCTCTCCCAGCTCATATCCTCTGCTTTCCCCCCTGACTCCGCCCCCTCTTCCCCCGATGACTATGCTGCCATGCTCAACACCACCCTCTCCGACTCTCTCGATTCTCTTGCCCCCTGGAAAACTTCCTCTGTCTCATACACCAACCCTGCCCCCTGGTACACCCCTGAACTCCGCACCATGAAGCAGACGGGCCGCCAACTTGAACGACTCCTCAAAAAAACCCGCCTCACCGTCCACGCAGAAGCCTACAAACAACACATCTCCTCCTACCGTGATGTTCTCCAAGCCGCCAAATCTGCCCACCTCTCCACCCTCATCAACAGCTCTCACCGGAACCCCCGCACCCTGTTCGCCACCGTCAACAAGCTGCTCCAGCCACTGGACACCACTCAACCCTCCTCCCCTGACCTCTGCAACGCTTTCCTCCTTGCCTTCAATGACAAAATCTCCAAAATCAACAGCTCCCTGACCGCCGTCGCCATCAACTCTATCACCCCCACCCCTGACCCCCCCTCTCTCCCTGACCACCCACCCACCCTCCCCTCCCCTCACCGCCTTTTCCCCTGTTGACTCCTCTCACATCTTAGACATCATCACTGCCTCTAAAACCACCACCTGCTCTCTTGACCCCCTCCCAACGACCCTTACCAAGGCTTGCCTCCCTGCTCTCATCCCCCATCTCACCACCCTCTTCAATCAGTCTCTATCCCTTGGCCAAGTTCCTTCCATCTACAAACTGGCCTCCATCACCCCCATCCTCAAAAAACCCACCCTCGAAACCGCCAACCTCTCCAATTACCGCCCCATCTCCAACCTGCCGTTCCTCTCCAAATCACTTGAACGCATCGTCGCCGCCCAACTCCACACCCACCTCCAGTCAAACAACCTCTACGAACCCCTCCAATCTGGTTTCCGTCCACTTCACAGTACTGAAACAGCCCTGGTCACAGTAATTAACGATCTCCTCACCTCTGCAGACTCCGGTGCCCTCAACATCCTGTTACTACTAGACCTCAGCGCAGCCTTTGACACTATAAACCATTCCATCCTCCTACAAAGGCTGCGCCAACTGGGTGTTGAGGGCTCTGCACTTGACTGGCTCACATCATACCTCACAAACAGGCAATAGTTCATCTCCCTCTCCGGTCACTCATCCACCCTCTCCCCAGTTACGCAGGGGGTCCCCCAGGGCTCAGTCCTCGGCTTCATCTGCTACCTCTTCCCCCTTGGTCACATCCTCCGCCAACTCACCCTGGACTTCCACTGCTAAGCCGACGACACCCAGATATACGTCACCACCAAATCCACCCAAAATCCTCCCCTCACCCACATCGAAACCTGCATCTCGACAATTAAAACTTGGCTAACTCACAACCTCCTTAAACTGAGCAGTGACAAAACAGACCTCCTCCTCATTGGCATCAAATCCACTCTCAATAAAACTGGTCCCATTTCACTCACCATTCACACCTCAACCATCACCCCCTCCACCCTGGTACGCTGTCTCGGTGTCATCATGGACCCCACCCTCACCTTCACTCCCCATGTCAGCCACATCGTCAAGACCTCATATTTCCACCTCCGCCGCATCGCCAAAATCAGACACTGCCTCCCCCCCCCCGCTGCTGAATCCCTCATCCATGCCTTCATCTCCTCTCGCCTCGACTACTGCAACTCCCTCCTCACTAGCATCTCCTCCCATTCCCTCCATAGACTCCAAATGGTCCAAAACTCTGCTGCCCGCCTCCTCATCCACACCCGGTCCCGTGAACACATCACTCCCGTTCTCCACTCTCTCCACTGGCTCCCCATCAAGCAGCGCATCAACTTCAAAAGACTCCTCCTCACCTTCAAAGCTCTTCACCACCTAGCCCCCCCCTACCTGTCTGACCTCCTCCTCCCCCACCGCCCCTCCCGAGCCACGTTCCTCCTCCACTCTCACCCTGACTACACCAACATCCCGACTAAAAACTTTTGGCGACAGAGCATTCTCACGCACAGCACCCCGACTCTGGAATTCCCTCCCCCAATCTGTTTGCCACTCTCCCTCACTCACAACATTCAAGTCCCGCCTCAAAACATACCTCTTCACACAAGCCTATGATCTTCCCTACCCCTAGCCACCTATACCCCACTGTCTACACTTCTACCCCCTGTTACATCGCCATCATCTCTCAATAACTCTTTTTTTCTGCCTGTGCTGTGCATGCTTGTGCTGTCCCCCCTGTCTGTAAGTACCCCCCCCCCCCCCCCCCCCCCTTTTTTGTCTGTAAATTGTAAATGTGTCCTGCTTGTACTGTCCCCCCTGTCTGTAATACCCCCCCCCCCCCCCCCCCCCTCTATGACTTTGTAATTTGCGACTTTGGGTCTCTGAAAAGCGCATTATAAAATAAAGGTATTATTATTATTATTATTATTATTATTATTATTATTAACAATCTCCGAATTTATGGGGTCTAAGAAGATTCAGAAATGGGAGATATGGTTAAATGGACTGAATCGTTTTTTGAGGGAGCTACTGGGTCTACCCTCAGACTTCTCCCTTCAGATAGAGAGAGCTCATAGGTCTCTCCAACAGAAACCTACAGTGGAGGAAGCCCCTCCGAGATCGCTTATAGTGAGATTCGTCAACCACCAACACAAGCAGCAGGTGCTAGCCAAGGCATTGAACACAAAAAATCTGCTGTACAACGTAAAAAAGATCTATATGGACCATGATTACTCACCAACTGTACAAAGGAGAAGACGCGAATATGCTGACATCAAAAAGCAACTGAAAGAAAAAACATTAAGTTCCAGACCCCTTATCTAGTGAAGCTAAAGGTCCATCTGAAAGAGGGTGTTAAAACGTACAACTCCGCTTGGCAGGCAGCAGAGGATTTGGTGTCGCCGGGAATTCAGACGTCCGTTTCGGAAGGCGAAAGACTGGACAAGGAATGAACCAAACTCGTTGGAAGATAGCATACGGCCCGCGCAGAGGGAAGATATTGGGCCTCATTTATAAAAAGTTGGGTAGAAACCATCCTACATTTTGACTAAGACATTTTCTGAAATGTGCGTAAGTGAGATCCACAGAAAACGGACGTACACACAAAAAAACACGTGTACGCCAATCCTTCGGTTATAAATCACAAATGGTCGTGGAATTGTGCGCAACTGAATCTCCGCCCTCACAACGCCCCTGTTTAATCTACTTAGCATATTATCAATGCACAAAAAGAGTGCATCCTCAATGCGCAAACTCTCCTTGACAATGGCAAGCAAGAAAGAAACATGTAAACAGAAGAATTATAGTGAGGCTGGCATCGACGTTCTGCTGATGGAAGAGCAGATGCGGGCCAAAACTTTGTTAGAAAGCCTGTCAGGTGGCGTAATGGCAAAAGCAAAGTATGTGACATGTAGTAGACACGTCTCCGAAGCACCAGCGGCCGCATGTGGCACGAGCAACACCAGAAGCCGCATCTGCGTCAGCAGAACTATGGCTTTAGTGCGCTCCACTACCGACCGGTGCTGTATTTAAGTGGGCTTCCTAGGCTCTTCCTAGGCTCTTCCTAGCTTCCTAGGCTCTTCCTAGGCTCTTCCTAGGTTCCTCTAACAACGCCAATGCAGCAATATCTCCTACTGAAAACTAATCCACTATTAGACTTTTTATAGGCTATAGTTTGAGCGAAATGTTTTACACTTGTGAAATTAAAAGGGAATACCTATAAGACGTGAATCCCATTCATGTGTGAATTATTCTAATTGTTTAATTGATTTTATTGAGCGAAACATTAATTTGGCCTTTCACCATTAGCCCAAATGGTGACGGTGATGCTGACGATGATGATGATGAAACTCCGTGTCGGCTGTCGGCGCTCTGAGAGTTCTGAATTCCTGCAGTACTCCAGTATTGCCACAAGGAAATGTACTTACACAAACTGAAACCAGATGTAGAGATACGTCCATTTCTACGTCCAAGACGGTTTTTATAAAAATGTACTTAGACGTGGATTTGATCGCACGCACAGTGTAAGATCAGTTCTGTGCTTAAGTTCGTTTTATAAATGAGGCCCATTGACTCACAGTCTCATTCAAGACATGGAGGCCCTTCAGAAAGACGATTGAGAGGAGGTGAGACAGTAAGCACTATATTGAACATTTAAAAAAAATCCCAGAACAAACTATGGTGCCTTTGTTTTGAGAATACTATGTTAACTAAGTTAGATATTTTGCTCTCGGTGGATATATTACTAACAAAATTATGAGGAAAAGAGAATTTATTTTTTATTTTTTATTCTGAGGAAAGTAAGGAAGAATGGAGAGGGGGAGGGGGGGTTATCAGGCAGAAGACGCTTTTCTTTTATTGCCAACGATATAGACGAGCCGCCTGTGTTTTTGACATAGGCTTTCCCTCAGAGCTTACGGGCTCTCTCAAGGTCATAGTTCAGACTTTTCAATTGGAAGCCTCATGTTTGATGCTGAGATGTTTTACGTTTATTGTTCTTTCTCTTTTCTATCACTTTTTATGTTTTATGTTTATTGTTCGTTTTCTTGTTAACACTTTTTCTTGTTAAAGTGGAGGAATAGCTAAAAGTTTTGAGATTTATAAGTAAGAAAACAAACTTGAATGGAAGAAATCTTAATACAGTATAAAGGTATAAAAACACTTCACTTAATGTAAATGGCGTCCTCCAATCAAAAGGGGAAAGATTCTTTCTAAATTAAAAATGGAAAAAACACATATTGCCTTCCTACAGGAAACACATTTGAGTGACACAGAACACACAAAACTAGGTAGACTGGGGTTTAAACATGTTTTCTCATCATCACATGTATCTGGCAAAAGGAGAGGGGTGGCCTTCTTAATTCGAAGTACAGTGTTAAGGTCTAGGGTTGCCGAAACAATAAGGGAGGCAGAGGCAAGCGAATTGCGTTCAAAACGGCTGTATTTATCTATGAACTGAATTGACTAGTTTTTCAAAAAGTACAGCGGAACAATCACTGTATGGTTCAAAACAGCTCCGTCAGGGTGTAGTTCAAAAAGCCTCCCGACCAGTCATGGAAGCAGCTCTTTTAAAGGCCTGCGTGCCGGTGTAGCTCCTCACCTCAGCCAATCAAGAACGGCTCCGCCCACCTGCACACCTGAATCCAAGCGATGGGGAGCAGACGATCAGAATTAAAACAGAAAAGGCCCAGTGGCCGTCGCATACAGTTAACTATGAGCATATACTGTAAAAAAAGGACAGGGAAGGAAGATATGTGCTAATCAAAGGGAAGTTGGATGGCTCCCTTATCACCCTGCTAAATGTGTATGCGCCCCCGAACAGTGACTGGAGCTTTTATAGGCAGATATTTGACGTCATGACATCAGAGGCTAAAGGAGTTTTGATATGTGGTGGAGACTTGAATGTAAGACTTAATTATAAATTAGATTCATCAGGAGCAAGAACTGGGAAAACTAAAACGAATAAGAAAATGAACACTGTGATGCGAGAGGTAGAAATCATTGATGTGTGGAGGGATTTACATCCAACAGTCCGAGACTACACCCACTTTTCCCATCCTCACTCTGTGTATACAAGAATTGATTACTTCATGATTTACAATAAAGATAGACATAGAATTACTCACTGTGAGATAGGTAATATTGATATCTCAGACCATAGCCCCGTGTATCTTACTATTGACTTAAACAGATATGCTAAGCGTACATTTTGGAAATTGAATTCCAGTATACTGAAAAGTGCCTTGGTTAAGGAAGAGCTAGGAGAGGAAATTCAAACATATTTTGATTTGAATGATACAGGGGATGTTGGCCCACCTATGTTGTGGGACGCATTCAAGGCATTAATGAGAGGCACTATTATAGCACGTACAGCAATTATAGCACGTACAGCACGTCTCAAAAGGTCAAGACAGGAAAGGTTGGATTCACTGCAGTCAAAATTAAAGGAGCTACAAACATTACATTAGAAGAACATTACATTTAATACGACACATCACAGAAAATAACACAGAGGCAGCCCTGATTAGCCTAGATGCCCAAAAAGCATTTGATACAGTCAGCTGTAAATTCCTAAATAGAGTCTTATATGCATTTGGATTTCATTAAAACTTCATCAGAATTATTTAAACCTTATATAAAAACCCAACAGCTAGAATAAAAGTGAGTGGAGACCTCACTGACTCTTTTTCCCTCAAGCGAGGATGCAGGCAGGGAGGCGCCGTTTCCCCCCTCCTATTTGCCATCTTTATTGAACCCCTAAGTCAATGGATCTGCCAAAATCCTAATATTAAAGGAATTTCAAGTCTTGCAGAGGAACAAAAGCTGGCATTGTTTGCCGATGACATTTTGGTCTACCTAGAACAACCCACACAATCTCTACCTAATTTGGTGCACTGTATGGAGGAATATGGCCAGATGTCTGGCTATAGGCTTAACAAATCCAAAACACAGATCATCACCTTCAACTATGAGCCCACTAGGGATATTGCTCAAGGATACCAACTAAAATGGGATGCAGACTCAATAAAATACTTGGGTGTGTACATACCAAAAGACCTAAAAACCTTGTCTAACATCAACTTTGGGCCCCTGAACTCCAAAATAAAGACAGATATAAGAAAATGGCAAGTCATTCCATTCCTCATTTTATGTTCAAGAGTTAATCGGTCCAAATTAATATCTTGCCAAGGTTGCTTTACCTTTTTCAAATATTACCTGTGGAGGTGACAACTCAGCAATTTGCAGAATGGGACAAGTTCATATCCAGGTTCATATGGAATGGCAAAAAGCCTAGGATTAAATATAAAACTTTTCAGCTTAAAAAGGAATATGGAGGAATGGGGCTTCCATGCCTGTTAGAATATTACTATGCAGCTCAACTAAGGCCTCTCATATGTTGGTGTAATCCTGGATACTCTGCCAGGTGGAAGGAGCTTGAAATGGCAATATCAAGGATCCCTCTTCAGGCAATTATTTCAGATGGTGCACTAACCAAACATCTGTTGGACAAAGCAAATCCATACATTGGTCTATCTCTTAAAATTTGGAAGCAAACACAGAAATTGGGCATCATACAAAAACTGCAAAACTATTAAAATGGTGCTACTTTGATAGTGATTTCCCCCTTTAATTTAAGTGATGATAGATTCAATACATGGGCAAAAAAGGGATTCAGTGCGTACTGTACACTGATACGTCACTCAAGAACTTCCAGAGTTTGAGGGTAATAGGGAGGAATATGATCTTGAACAGCAAGATTTTTACAGATTCCTACAAATGCGACACTGCTTTGACACACTGAAGAAAGACATAGATATGTCAAATTTAGAGAGTGGAATGATGAAAATCTTCATATCTGCATACAATTCTGAATGCAACTATAAAATCATATCCAAGATATACAACTGTTTCTCACATAGAAAATCACAAGTCGATTGTCATTGCATATCAATGAAAAATGGGATAGTGAGACAAATAATGTTGTCGGCCAAGACGATTGGTATGGTATTTGCCAAACACAATGGAAAACCACTAGTTCTCTGAGCTGGAGGGAATTCTGTTGGAAGAATCTGGTTAGTTTCTTCATAACCCCTCTACAAAAGTGCCATTACACTACTGATTCAGACTGCTGGAGAAAATGTCAAACAGATAAAGCGAATCACTATCACATCTTCTGGTACTGCCCAGTGTTAATCCCATACTGGAAAAGTGTACATCAGATTTCTCAGGAGGTTTTCCGAAATAATATTACCTTCAGATTTGACACTTTATACTTGGGTAACTTTCCACAAGAGATAAATGCCAAAGACAGGAAGCTCATGTCCATCTTATTAGCTGCATGTAAAAAAGGCCATAACACGTAAATGCCTGAAACAACAGGCTCCCCTGATTTATGATTGGATTGAAATAGTTTATGAAATATACAAAATGGAGAGACTGACATTATCTCAAACTTCGCCAAGAAGATGTTACTAGGATATGGTTTGAGTGGAATATATATATAGCTTTCAGAAGAGCAGACTTGATTTGATGTATACTGTATCTTTTTAATTCAAGAATGCACATTCCTCCCGGTTCTATGTAGTTTTTACTTACGGTACCAGACAGAACCTTCAAAGGCGGTCAATGTTATCAAGAGTCAGTCAAGTGTTTTCTTTCTTTGGGTGAAAGAAACTTGTGTATTTGCTTACCATGCTGAGAATGTACAATTGCCAAAAAGATGCGAGGTATCTTGCAATGTGAAAATTCAATTTTGTAATGCTCTGGATACCAATAAAAAAAAGGACTATGAAATCTCTTCATTTAAGTTTCATTTTAATTTATTTTTCTCTCTACAGCCTGTCAGACTGCAGTATTACAGAAGAGGGCTTCAGTTCTCTCGCATCAGCACTGAGATCAAACCCTTCACACATGAGAGAGCTGTGGCTGAATGGGAGTAAAGCAGGAGACTCAGGAGGGAAGCATCTTTCCTCTCTTCTGGATGATCCCAACTGTAAACTGGAGAAACTAGGGTGAGTATCACAAGACCAAATACTGAGTTGATATCACTAAATTTGAGATTGACGGTGACTTATCATGCTCTTCACAAGTAAAGGGCCACTATTTATCCACCAGAAAACACTTCTTATCACTCTGGTTTTCCATATTTATTACACACACACACACACACACACACACACACACGCACAGCCTCAGCTATGGCCTGCTCAGTCTCAGCCTCAGTCTACTCAACTGGAGTCTAGTCCTAGTCCTGAACATGAAAGCATCTTCAATAAAAATAAAGAACATTGAAATCTCTTTATTTAAGTTTCATAATAATTTCCTTTTCTATCTACAGCCTGTCAGAATGCAGTATTACAGAAAAGGGCTTCAGTTCTCTCGCATCAGCACTGAGATCAAACCCTTCACACCTGAGAGTGCTGGGGCTGAATGGGAGTAAAGCAGGAGACTCAGGAGTGAAGCATCTTTCTTCTCTTCTAGAAGATCCCGACTGTAAACTGGAGTCACTAAGGTGAGTATCACAAGACCAAATACTGAGTTGATATCAGTAAAATTGAGATTGACAGTGACTTATCATGCTCTTCACAAGTAAAGGGCAACTAGTAATCCACCAGAAAACACTTCTTATCACTCTGATTTTCCATCTTTATTAAACACACACACACACACACACACACACACACACACAAACATATACACACAAACACACACACACACGCACAGCCTCAGCTATGGCCTGCTCAGTCTCAGCCTCAGTCTCAGCCTCAGCCTCAGCCTCCTTAACTGGAGTCTAGTCCTAGTCCTGAACATGAAAGAATATGCAATAAAATAAAATAAAAGGACATTGAAATCTCTTTATTTAAGTTTCATAATAATTTCTTTTTCTATCTACAGCTTGTCAGACTGCAGTATTACAGAAAAGGGCTTCAGTTCTCTCGCATCAGCACTGAGATCAAACCCCTCACACATGAGAGAGCTGTGGCTGAATGGGAGTAAAGCAGGAGACTCAGGAGTGAAGCATCTCTCTTCTCTTATGGATGATCCCAACTGTAAACTGGAGAAACTAGGGTGAGTATCACAAGACCAAATACTGAGTTGCTATCAGTGAATTTGAGATTGACAGTGACTTATCATGCTATTCACAAGTAAAGGGCCACTATTAATCCACCAAAAAACACTTCTTATCACTCTGATTTTCCATCTTTATTACACACACACACACACACACACACACACGCACAGCCTAAGCTATGGCCTGCTCAGTCTCAGCCTCAGTCTCAGCCTCAGCCTCCGTCTACTTAACTGGAGTCTAGTCCTAGTCCTGAACATGAAAGAATATGCAAAAAAATAAAATAAAAGGACATTGAAATCTCTTTATTTAAGTTTCATAATAATTTCTTTTTCTATCTACAGCCTGTCAGACTGCAGTATTACAGAAAAGGGCTTCAGTTCTCTCGCATCAGCACTGAGATCAAACCCTTCACACATGAGAGAGCTGTGGCTGAATGGGAATGAAGCAGGAGACTCAGGAGCGAAGCATCTCTCTTCTCTTCTAGAAGATCCCAACTGTAAACTGGAGTCACTAAGGTGAGTATCACAAGACCAAATACTGAGTTGATATCAGTAAAATTGAGATTGACAGTGACTTATCATGCTCTTCACAAGTAAAGGGCCACTATTAATCCACCAGAAAACACTTCTTATCACTCTGATTTTTCATCTTTATTACACACACACACACACACACACACACACACACACACACACATACTCATACTCAGCTATGGCCTGCTCAGTCTCATCCTCAGTCTCAGCCTTAGCCTCAGTCTACTCAACCAGAGTCTAGTCCTAGTCCTGAAAATGAAAGCATCTGCAAATCTAAAGATAAAAATGACACTGAAATCTCTGCAATTATTTTTTATATTATTTTCCTTTTCTCTCTACAGCCTGTCAAAATGCAGTATCACAGAAGAGGGCTTCAGTTCTCTTGCATTAGCACTGAGATCAAACCCCTCACACATGAGAGCGCTATGGCTGAATGGGAATGAACCAGGACACTCAGGAGTGAACCATCTCTCTTGTCTTCTGAAGGATCCCATCTGTAAACTGGAGAAACTAGAGTGAGTATCACAAGACCAAATACTGCGTTGAAATTAGTGAATTTGACTGACAGTGACTTATCGTGCTCTTCACATGTAAAGGGTCACTATTAATTCACATAATACACAGTTTTGGTTGTAACCCACAGTTTGTCTTTTCCGGTGTTAAACACTGTGGGCTTGATTTACTAACAGGATTGCGCCCATTTCAGGTGTATAATAGCGGGTGTAAACATAAAACAGTATTTACAAAGGAGGCACATTTGAGTAGAGGCGCATATTAAGGCTTTGTGGGTGTGTGCCACAACAAGAGGGGAAGGTATAAGGAACGTGGGCGAGTGCCGCAAATTTATGGGAGGAGAGAAGTTAAGTGCGCCTAATGATGTATTGCGTGGTATTGATTAAATCTGCCTGCCGAGCGCACGTCTCTAATTTGCAGGATAATTCTCCGCCTCATAAAAGCACGTCTTAACCAGGAAGCGCATTTCCATTGAGTCTAAAAAACGTTGATATGGAAGCAGTTAAAAGAGCAAGGCGAAGACATAGACAGAGACAGCGCACAGAAATCATTTTTTCAACTCGTATAACACTTTTTCAGTTAAGCGAACCACAAATCATTAGACGGTACAGGTTAACCAGCCACGCAATACTTCAATTACTGAAATATTCACCCAGGTACTCGACGCATTACTACAGCGCACTGGTCAATACAATTTCCCCACTGCCATAGCTGAAATTAGAGACATCTAACAGGACTTTTTTTTTAAATTGCAAACTTTCCGAACGTAATTGGAGCCATTGATTGCACCCACATCCAAACAGTCCCACCTTCAATCCACAAACAAATTTACTGAAACAGAAAGCACACATATTCAATGAATGTCCAGGTCATATGTGATGCCAACATGACCATTACTAATGTGATAGCCAAATACCCTGGATCTGTCCGTGACAGTTTTATCTACCGGAATAGTGCCATCTATCCAAGATTGAGCAACGGGGATTTTGGAGAGGCCTGGCTACTTGGTAAATGTATTTGTTTCAGTGGGGATATATTGTAGTGAACCCATGTCCATTGTAGAAATTATTAATCTCGCCATGTACACAACTATATTGTTATAATAGACAGTTTATGCATTAATGCCACCAATAGCATAATCTTTATAATCATGTTCTTTTAAACATCTTGCTGTAGGTGATGGCGGGCAGAACAACAATATAACAGCGTGCACATTGAATCAGGTTCAGTGATTGAGCGAACGTGAACCAATATATCTATCTCCTCTTCGCTGGACCTGCATTTTTTCTTCCTCGAATCTCCATGGTGGCAATAACTTGCAGGCCATTTCTCCCGTTATTTAACGGTGCACTTAATAATGATTGCCCAGCGCGGATCTGGTTTGATAAATACCACGGAAAATGCGGAAAAACACTTTGGCAAAGACGCATATTAAACATCTGCAAAAATAAAGATAAGAAAGACACTGAAATTATTTTTATATTCTTTTCCTTTTCTCTCTACAGCCTGTCAAAATGCAGTATTACAGAAGAGGGCTTAATTTCTCTTGCATCAGCACTGAGATCAAACCCCTTACACATGAGAGAGCTGTGGCTGGTTGGGAGTAAAGCAGGAGACTCAGGAGTGAAGCATCTTTCTTCTCTTCTGGAGCATCCCAACTGTAAACTGGAGACACTAGAGTGAGTATCACAAGACCAATACTGAGTTGATGGCAGTGAATTTGACAGTGACAGTGACTTATCATGCTCTTCACATATAAAGGGTCACTATTAATCCACAACACACTTATCACTCTGATTTTCCATTTTTACCACACACACACACACACACACACACACACACACACACACACACACACACACACACATACATACACACACACACACACACATACACACACACACAGCCTTAGCTGCAGCCTGCTCTGTCTCAGCCTCAGCCTCAGCCTCAGCCTCAGCCTCTATCTCTATCTCTATCTCTGTCTCTGTCTCTGTCTCTGTCTCTGTCTCTGTCTCAGCTACAGCCTGCTCAGCCTCAGTCTACTCAACTGGAGTCTAGTCCTAGTCCTGAACATGAAAGCATCTGCAAAACTAATGATAAAAAGGACATTGAAGGTCTTAACGGTTTTCCGGTTTCGACGACTGTCATGGCAGCTGCTTGTCAGTGAAGCAGCGACCAACTTAAACCCTTTTCCACATCCTCCCTTAATTTACTTATTCAAAGGTAGTGTGAAATTGCTTATAAAGTCAAGATGAGTCACCGAGCAGAGCTGGAAGAGAGAGAGCGAAGCCTACCGACACAAAGAGTAGTGCAAAGTCAAACTCCTTTCTCCCTAAAGAAGTTAACGCTAACACAGCTAGTCCACACCCTGCAGAGAGTGAGGGTGATAACGTGAGTGTAGCAATATTGTCTGAGCTAAAATCATTTAGAAGGGAAAACAATGAAAAGATGACGACAATGACATCTGTAACAACCTCCCTTGAACAATCAGTCGAGAAAATGGGGGAACGTTTAACTCATGCGGAGGACCGGATTAATAAAGTTGAGGAAGGATCTGCATGCCATGCCTGCCTGCTAGGCTACTTGGTGCGAAGAGACCGGCAACTCAAGGAAAGATTTGAAGAGTTGGAAAATTTCACAAGGAGGAACAATCTCTGAATTTATGGGGTCTTAGAAGATTCGGAAATGGGAGATATGGTTAAATGGACTGAATCTTTCTTGAGGGACCTACTGGATCTCCCCTCAGACTTCTCCCTTCAGAAAGACAGAGCTCATAGGTCTCTCCAACAGAAACCTACAGTGGAGGAAGCCCCTCCGAGATCGTTTATAGTGAGATTCGTCAACCACCAACACAAGCAGCAGGTGCTAGCCAAGGCATTGAACACAAAAAAAATTGCGGTAACAGAAAAAAGATCTACATGGACCATGATTACTCACCAACTGAACAAAGGAGAAGACACAAATATGCTGACATCAAAAAGCAACTGAAAGAAAAAAACATTAAGTTCCAGACCCCTTATCCAGCGAAGCTAAAGGTCCAGCTGAAAGAGGGTGTTAAAACGTACAACTCCGCTTGGCAGGCAGCAGAGGATTTGGTGTCGCTGGGAATTCAGACGTCCATTTTGGAAGGCAAAAGACTGGACAAGGAACTGAACCAAACTCGTTGGAAGATATCATACGGCCCGCCAAAGGGGAAAATATTGACTCACAGTCTCATTCAAGACATGGAGGCCCTTCAGAAAGACGATTGAGAGGAGGTGAGACAGTTAGCACTTTATTGAACATTTAAAAAACCCAGAACAAACTATGGTGCCTTTTGTTTTGAGAATACTATGTTAACTAAGTTAGATATCTTGCTCTTGGTGGATATATCACTAACAAAATTATGAGGAAAAGAGAATTTATTTTTAATTTTTTATTCTGAGGAAAGTAAGGAGGAATGGAGAGGGTGAGGGGGGGTTATCAGGCAGAAGACGCTTTTCTTTTATTGCCAACAATACAGGCGAGGGC
Organism: Sprattus sprattus; assembly: GCF_963457725.1. NCBI lineage: Eukaryota > Metazoa > Chordata > Actinopteri > Clupeiformes > Clupeidae > Sprattus > Sprattus sprattus. The sequence goes on from NC_137927.1 coordinate 34,404,735, forward strand.
CCTGTGTTTTTGACATAGGCTTTCCCTCAGAGCTTACGGGCTCTCTCAAGGTCATAGTTCATAACTTTCAATTGGAAGCCTCAAGTTTGATGCTGAGATGTTTTACGTTTATTGTTCTTTCTCTTTTCTATCACTTTTCATGTTTTATCTTTGTTGTTCTATTTCTTGTTTATCACTTTTCTAAACGTTTTGAGATTTATAAGTAAAAAACAAACTTGAATGGGAGAAATCTTAATACATAATATGGAAGGTATAAAAATCACTTCACTTAATGTAAATGGCATCCTCAATCCAATCAAAAGGGGAAAGATTCTTTCTAAATTAAAAATGGAAAAAAACACATATTGCTAGTGTACAGTGTACAGGAAACACATTTGAGTGACACAGAACACACGAAACTAGGTAGAAAGGAGAGGGGTGGCCTTCTTAATTCGAAGTACAGTGTTAAGGCCTAGGGTTGCCGAAACAATAAGGGAGGCAGAGGCAAGCGAATTGCGTTCAAAACGGTGGTATTTATTAATGAACTGAATTGACTAGTTCTTCAAAAAGGACGGCAGAAAGATCACTGTATGGTTCAATAACAGCTCCGTCAGGGTGTAGTTCAAAAAGCCTCCCGACCAGTCATGGAAGCAGCTCTTTTAAAGGCCTGCGCGCCGGTGTAGCTCCTCAGCCGATCAAGAACGGCCCCGCCCACCTGCACACCTGAATCCAAGCGCTGGGGAGCAGACGATCAGAAATAAAACAGAAAAGGCCCAGTGGCCGTCACATACAGTTAACTATGAGCATATACTGTAAAAAAAGGACAGGGAAGGAAGATATGTGCTAATCAAAGGGAAGTTGGATGGCTCCCTTATCACCCTGCTAAATGTGTATGCGCCCCCGAACAGTGACAGGAGCTTTTATAGGCAGATATTTGACGTCATGACATCAGAGGCTAAAGGAGTTTTGATATGTGGTGGAGACTTGAATGTAAGACTTAATGATAAATTAGATTCATCAGGAGCAAGTACTGGGCAAACTAAAATGAATAAGAAAATTAACACTGATGTGAGGGGTAGAAATCATTGATGTGTGGAAGGATTTACATCCAACAGTCCGAGACTACACCCACTTTTCCCATCCTCAGAGCTTAAAAAGGAATATGGAGGAATGGTGCTTCCATGCCTGTTAGAATATTACTATGCAGCTCAACTAAGGAATCTCTTATGTTGGTTTAATCCTGGATACTCTGCCAGGTGGAAGGACCTTGAAATGGCAATGTCAAGGACCCCTCTTCAGGCAATTATTTCAGATGGTTCACTAACCAAACATCTGTTGGACAAGGCAAATCCATACATTGGTCTATCTCTTAAAATTTGGAAGCAAACACAGAAATTGTGCATCATACAAAAAACTGCAAAACTATTAAAATGGTGCACCTTTTGATAGTGATTTCCCCCCTAATTTACGTGATGATAGATTCAATACATGGGCAAAAAAGGGAGTCACTGCTTACTGTACACTGATACGAAATGGGTCACTGAAGAACTTCAAGAGTTTGAGGGAGGAATATGATCTTGAACAGCAAGATTTTTACAGATTCCTACAAATGCGGCACTGCGAGATAAATGCGGGACTGAGAGATAAATGCCATAGACAGGAAGCTCATGTCCATCTTATTAGCTGCATGTAAGAAGGCCATAACACGTAAATGGCTAAAACAACAGGCTCCCCTGATTTATGATTGGATTGATATAGTTTATGAAATATACAAAATGGAGAGACTGACATATTATCTCAAACTTCGCCAAGAAGATTTTACTAGGATATGGTTTGAGTGGAATATATATATAGCTTCCAGACAAGCAAACTTAATTTGATGTTTACTGTATCTTTTTTATTCAAGAATGCACATTCCTCCCGGTTCTATGTAGTTTTTACTTACGGTACCAGACAGACCCTTCAAAGGCGGTCAATGCACAAGTTATCAAGAGTCAGTCAAGTGTCTTCTTTCTTTGGGTGTATTTTTGTTTTCCTTTGGAATTTGAAACCCTTGATAAATGTGACATGCAATAACCTGGGGGTTAACCTGATATATATTTTTTTTTATTGTACTTATGTAATGTCATTCTCTTTTTTAGTATTTATATAAATGTCCCTGACTTGTGTATTTGCTTACCATGCTGAATGTACAATTGCCAAAAAGATACAAGGTATCTTGCAATGTGAAAATTCAATTTTGTAATAATCTGGATACCAATAAAAAAATGTAATTAAAAAAAGGACATTGAAATCTCTTTATTTAAGTTTCATTATAATTTCCTTTTCTCTCAACAGCTTGTCAGACTGCAGCATTACAGAAGAGGGCTTCAGTTCTCTCGCATCAGCACTGAGATCAAACCCTTCACACATGAGATGGTTGTGGCTGAATGGGAGTAAAGCAGGAGACTCAGGAGGGAAGCATCTTTCTTCTCTTCTGGATGATCCCAACTGTAAACTGGAGAAACTAGGGTGAGTATCACAAGACCAAATACTGAGTTGTTATCAGTGAATTTGAGAGTGACAGTGACTTATCATGCTCTTCACATGTAAAGGACCACTATTAATCCACTAGTAAACATTTCTTATCACTCTGATTTTCCATATTTATTACAATCACACACACACACACACACACACACACACACACACACACACACAAACATACACACACACACAAACACACACACACACACACACACACACGCACACACACACACACACACGCACACGCACACGCACACGCACACGCACGCACACACACACGCGAGCGCGCGCACGCACAGCCTCAGCTATGGTCTGATCAGTCTCAGTCTCAGCATCAGCCTCAGCCTCAGTCAACTCAACTGGAGTCTAGTCCTAGTCCTGAACATGAAAGCATCTGCACACAAAAAAAATGGACATTGAAATCTCTTTATTTAAGTTTCATAATAATTTCTTTTTCTATCTACAGCCTGTCAGACTGCAGTATTACAGAAGAGGGCTTCAGTTCTCTCGCATCAGCACTGAGATCAAACCCTTCACACATGAGAGTGTTGGGGCTGAATGGGAGTAAAGCAGGAGACTCAGGAGTGAAGAATCTTTCTTCTCTTCTAGAAGATCCCAACTGTAAACTGGAGTCACTAAGGTGAGTATCACAAGACCAAATACTGTGTTGTAGTGATGCGCGGGTTACCCAATTACCCGCGGGCACCAACGGGCACCCGCGGGCCGAGTGGGTTGGGTAGCAGTTTTCTCTTAGTATCGCGGGTTCGGGTGGGGCGGGTCAAAATAGTCAAAACCCGCAACCCGGAACTTTTGGAATACATAGATGAAATCGCAATTTTGCGTTAGCCTACAGAACTTATCAATTGCATACATCCCACTGTCACAAAGTTATTGCACTCAAAGCTCCCACTCCTGCTAGTCGTCTGAGTTAGGCTACATAACCTGGGTGTCCACCTCAAATTGTATTCTATACTTTATATTTTGTAAAATTATGTTACCTTTTAGAATGGTATAGTTTAAGATACAGCTCCGGTTAGTTTATCCCAACACGCCATCCGTAGTTTTTGTTTGCACCGCCAAAACTTCTAGGAGAACTCCAATAATGGCTGACTTAATAAGAGAGAAGATTAAAAAAGGCGATGCAAAGGTTGTACGGAAAGCCGACCAAAAGAGCAAGGTGTGGGAAACATTTAGACAAGTCGTGCTGTCCGATGACACTATTGCAGACTACGTCATGTGTCTTCAATGTGAGGCGCTGTACAAATATGATGGGCATAAAACAGGTACATCAAATCTGTTACGGCATTCATGCCGTGGGACTGCTGCGCAGGCAAACAAGTCTCCCACAGCGCTAAGAGTCTAGTTAATCAGATTGTCATATATCTGGGCTACCGTGCCTTTGATTGTTTTGCCAGTTAGTGCGTGTGCATTGCCTGCGCTATGTGTCTGTTTGTGGGAACATCATAGATAGACATAGGCTATGTCTTCCACGCATTTGTTAACAGTTCTTCAATAAATAATTGCGTAAAGCTGTCGTTGTTGTTGTTGTTTGATGTAGACCTGCCGTTGAAGTTTCACAATAATGCGAATTTAGCGCAAATCCTTCTCATTTAGTTACGTGTTAAATTAGGCATAACCCTCAGCCCCAGGCTTTTTATTTTATTTGTTGTTTTTTTTGCGGGTCAAATTGGGCAGGTCGGGCGGGCCGCTTCAGAATTCCCCACGGGTCGGGCGGGGTGGTTTGGAAAATTTCTTGGGTCGGGTTGAGGCGGGTGTTAAAATAACGCCCTCTCGCGCATCACTACTGTGTTGATATCAGTGAATTTGAGATTGACAGTGACTTATCATGCTTTTCACAAGTAAAGGGCCACTATTAATCCACCAGAAAACACTTCTTATCACTCTGATTTTCCATCTTTATTACACACACACACACACACAAACACACACACACACACACACACACACACACATACACACACATAATCAGCTATGGCCTACTCAGTCTCAGAGTCAGTCTCAGCCTCAGCCTCAGCCTCAGCCTCAGTCTACTCAACTGGAGTCTAGTCCTAGTCCTGAACATGAAAGCGTGTGCAAAACTAAAGATAAAAAAGACACTGAAATCTCTGCAATCATGTTTTATATTATTTTCCTTTTCTCTCTACAGCCTGTCCAAATGCAGTATTACAGAAGAGGGCTTCAGTTCTCTTGCATCAGCACTGAGATCAAACCCCTCACACATGAGAGAGCTGTGGCTGGTTGGGAGTAAAGCAGGAGACTCAGGAGTGAAGCATCTTTCTTCTCTTCTGGAAGATCCCAACTGTAAACTGGAGTCACTGAGGTGAGTATCACAAGACCAAATACTGAGTTGCTATCAGTGAATTTGACATTGACAGTGACTTATCATGCTCTTCAGATGTAAACGGCCACTATTAATACACCAGAAAACACTTCTTATCACTCGGATTTTTCCATTTTTATTCCCCACACACACACACACACACACACACAGCCTCAGCTATGGCCTGCTCAGTCTCAGCCTCAATTTCAGCCTCAGCCTCAGTCTCAGCCTCAGTCTACTCAACTGTAGTCTAGTCCTAGTCCTGAACATGAAATTATCTGCAAAACTAAAGATAAAAAAGACACTAAAATCTCTGCAATTATGTTTTATATTATTTTCCTTTTCTCTCTACAGCCTGTCAAAATGCAGTATTACAGAAGAGGGCTTCATTTCTCTTGCATCAGCACTGAGATCAAACCCCTTACACATGAGAGAGCTTTGGCTGGATGGGAGTAAAGCAGGAGATTCAGGAGTGAAGCATCTTTCTTCTCTTCAGGAGGATCCCAACTGTAAACTGGAAACACTAAAGTGAGTATCACAAGACCAATACTGAGTTGATGGCAGTGAATTTGACATTGACAATGACTTATCATGCTCTTCACATATAAAGGGTCACTAATAATCCACAACACACTTCTTATCACTCTGATTTTCCATTTTTACCCACACACACATACACACACACACACACAAACACACACACACACAGCCTCAGCTACAGCCTGCTCTATCTCAGTCTCAGTCTCAGTCTCAATCTCAGCCTCAGTCTCAGTGTCTGTCTCTGTCTCTGTCTCTGTCTCTGTCTCTGTCTCTGTCTCTGTCTCAGCTTCAAGTTCAAGTTCAAATTCAAGTTGATTTATATAGCACATTTCATATGATATACATAGACACAATGTGCTTTGTGCAGAGAAAACATTCAATTATCTAAAATAAACACACAAACAAACACACTTAAAAAAATATATATATACAGTATATGTATATACACGAAATAAAAAAAACAATAAGATAAAAACAATAAAAGAAGTGTTAAAAAAAAGACCTATAGTCATGAATAGGCTGTAGAAAATAAAGAAGTTTTTATTCCCTTTTTGAAAGAGAGCGCTGAGTGAGATTACCTTAACTCCAAAGGTAGGCTATTCCAGAGGGTTGGGGCACAGTAGCTAAAGGCACCGTGTGCAGCATTGGTGTTAATTCTTGGGGTCGTGAGTAGACGTTTATTGGAGGATCTCAGGCAACCCGATGGATCATAAAAAGAAATCAGATCGGAAATATAGGGAGCGGTAAGACCATTAAATGATAAATACACAAGAAGGAGTATTTTAAACTCAATTCAGTCTCAGCTACAGCCTGCTCAGCCTCAGTGTACTCAACTGGAGTCTAGTCCTAGTCCTGAACATGAGAGCATCTGCAAAACTAATGATAAAAAGGACATTGAAGGTCTTTATGGTTTTCCGGTTTCGACGACTGTCATGGCAGCTGCTTGTTAGTGAAGCAGCGACCAACCTAAACCCTTTTCCACTTCCTCCCTTAATTTATTAATTCAAAAGTAGTGTGAAGGGCAGAGCTGGAAGAGAGAGAGCAAAGCCTACCAACACAAAGAACAGTGCAAAGTCGAACTTCTTTCTCCCTAAAGAAGTTAACGCTAACACAGCTAGTCCACACCCTGCAGAGAGTGAGGATGAGAATGTGAGTGTAGCAATATTGTCTGAGCTAAAATCATTTAGAAGGGAAAACAATGAAAAGATGACGACAATGACATCTAATAATAATAATAATAATTAATTTTATTTGTTGAGCACTCTTCCTTCAAGCAGAATCTCAGAATGCTAAAGGACAAAAGGACAGTTTAAGAAAATGTATACATTTTTTAAAAAGTAGGAAATGCCTTTAAGAATAAAAAGGTTTTTAGGCCAGTCTTAAAACAGTCTAGTGTCTGTGTTGCCCTTAAGTGGTCCGGGAGGCTGTTCCACAGTCGAGGGGCTGCAGCGGCGAAGGCCTGGTCGCCCATGGTGCGTAGCCTGGTGTTTGGGATCTGCAGGGACAAACTGTTATTGGATCTGAGGGGGCGGGTTGATGTTTGGGGAGTGATGAGTTCTTGCAGGTAAGGGGGGGCATGACCGTTTATGCATTGGTGGGTGAGTAGGAGGACTTTGTAGTCAATGCGGGATGAGACAGGGAGCCAGTGCAGTGAGTGTAGAATGGGGGTTATGTGGTTGTATTTCCTGACTCTCATCACGATCCTGGCAGCGCTGTTCTGGATGTTCCTGTAATAAATTCCCTTGAACAACCAGTCGAGAAAATGGGAGAACGTTTAACTCATGCGAAGGACCGGATTAATAAAGTTGAGGAAGGATCTCTATGCCATGCCCGCCTGCTAGGCTACTTGCTGCGAAGAGAGGGGCAACTCGAGGAAAGATGTGAAGAGTTGGAAAATTTCACAAGGAGGAACAATCTCCGAATTTATGGGGTCTAAGAAGATTCAGAAATGGGAGGTATGGTTAAATGGACTGAATCTTTTTTTGAGGGAGCTACTGAGTCTACCCTCAGACTTCTCCCTTCAGATAGAGAGAGCTCATAGGTCTCTCCAACAGAAACCTACAGTGGAGGAAGCCCCTCCGAGATCGCTTATAGTGAGATTCGTCAACCACCAACACAAGAAGCAGGTGCTAGCCAAGGCATTGAACACAAAAAATCTGCGGTACAACGTAAAAAAGATCTATGTGGACCATGATTACTCACCAACTGTACAAAGGAGAAGACGCGAATATGCTGACATCAAAAAGCAACTTAAAGAAAAAACATTAAGTTCCAGACCCCTTATCTAGCGAAGCTAAAGGTCCATCTGTTAGAGGGTGTTAAAACGTACAACTCCGCTTGGCAGGCAGCAGAGGATTTGGTGTCGCTGGGAATTCAGACGTCCATTTTGCAAGGCGAAAGACTGGACAAGGAACTGAACCACGTGTACGCCAATCCTTCGGTTATGAATCACAAATGGTCATGGTATTGTGTGCAACTGAATCTCCGCCCTCACAACGCCCCTGTTTAATCTAATTAGCATATTATCAATGCACAAAATGAGTGCATCCTCAATGCACAAACTCTCCGTGACAATGGCAAGCAAGAAAGAAACATGTAAACAGAAGAATTATAGTAAGGCTGACATCGATGTTCTGCTGAGGGAAGAGCAGATGCGGGCCAAAACGTTGTTAGAAAGCCTGTCAGGTGGTGTAATGGCAAAAGCAAAGTATGTGACATGCAGGAGACAAGTTTCCGTAGCACCAGCGGCCGCATGTGGCACGAGCAACACCAGAAGCCGCATCTGCGTCAGCAGAACTATGGCTTTTGTGCGCTCCACTACCAACCGGTGCTGTATTTAAGTGGGCTTCCTAGGCTGTCTGAGTGTGCGCAATCTGGATGAGAATACATTGGGAACCCTGTTTTATGCAGGAAATCATCTTTCACATTTTGCACTGTATGGAAATCTAATAAATTGCGGGCATATAGAGGGAAAGTAGCCTACTGCGGAGAACATCGGGCAAAATTCTGCTTAATGATGACGGGGATTGCTTGACTGGTCTCCAATTTCTCATCGGAACGTTCCTGTACCCAGGAATCCAAGAACCGACAAAACCTGAACGTGTATGGCCTGGTTGCATCTGGTGCGCCTTTGTAGACGAGAGACCATTTGGGCACAACGGTCTCGGCAAGCGGTACCTGCTTATCAGCCATACATCATCCTGTGTCAAAAAGTCTGCGCAATCACGAAAAAACCCTTTCTCCTTATTGCGCAGTTGGCAATATCCTCTAAAAACGACAATGCAGCCATATCTCCTACTGAAAACTAAGCCACTTCTAGACTTTTTATAGGCTATAGTTTGAGCGAAATGTTTTACACTTGTGAAATTAAAACGGAATACCTATAAGACGTGAATCCCATTCATGTGTGAATAATTCTAATTGTTTAATTGATTTTAATGAGTGAAACATTAATTTGGCCTTTCACCATTAGCCCAAATGGTGACGGTGATGCTGACGATGATGCGGATGAAACTGCGTGTCGGCTGTCGGCGCTCTGAGAGTTCTGAATTCCTGCAGTACTCCAGTATTGCCACAAGGAAATGTACTTACACAAACTGAAACCAGATGTAGAGATACGTCCATTTCTACGTCCAAGACGGTTTTTATAAAAATGTACTTAGACGTGGATTTGATCGCACGCACAGTCTAAGATCAGTTCTGTGCTTAAGTTCGTTTTATAAATGAGGCCCATTGACTCACAGTCTAATTCATGACATGGAGGCCCTTCAGAAAGACGATTGAGAGGAGGTGAGACAGTTAGCACTATATTGAACATTTAAAAAAATCCCAGAACAAACTATGGTGCCTTTGTTTTGAGAATACTTTGTTAACTAAGTTATTTTGCTCTTGGTGGATATATTACTAACAAAATTATGAGGAAAAGAGAATTTATTTTTTATTTTTTATTCTGAGGAAAGTAAGGAAGAATGGAGAGGGTGAGGGGGGGGTTATCAGGCAGAAGACGCTTTTCTTTAATTGCCAACGATATAGACGAGCCGCCTGTGTTTTTGACATAGGCTTTCCCTCAGAGCTTACGGGCTCTCTCAAGGTCATAGTTCAGACCTTTCAATTGGAAGCCTCACGTTTGATGCTGAGATGTTTTACGTTTATTGTTCTTTCTCTTTTCTATCACTTTTTCTTGTTAAAGTGGAGGACTAGCTAAACTTTTTGAGATTGATAAGTAAGAAAACAAACTTGAATGGAAGAAATCTTAATACATAATATGGAAGGTATAAAAACACTTCACTTAATGTAAATGGAATCCTCAATCCAATCAATAGGGGAAAGATTCTTTCTAAATTAAAAATGGAAAAAACACATATTGCCTTCCTACAGGAAACACATTTGAGTGACACAGAAAACACAAAACTAGGTAGACTGGGGTTTAAACATGTTTTCTCATCATCACATGTATCTGGCAAAAGGAGAGGGGTGGCATTCTTAATTCGAAGTACAGTGTTAAGGCCTAGGGTTGCCGAAACAATAAGGGAGGCAGAGGCAAGCGAATTGCGTTCAAAACGGCGGTATTTATCTATGAACTGAATTGACTAGTTTTTCAAAAAGGACGGTGGAAAAATCACTGTATGGTTCAAAACAGCTCCGTCAGGGTGTAGTTCAAAAAGCCTCCCGACCAGTCATGGAAGCAGCTCTTTTAAAGGCCTGCGCGCCGGTGTAGCTCCACGGCCGATCAAGAACGGCCCCGCCCACCTGCACACCTGAATCCAAGCGCTGGGGAGCAGACGATCAGAAATAAAACAGAAAAGGCCCAGTGGCCGTCGCATACAGTTAACTATGAGCATATACTGTAAAAAAAAAAAAGGACAGGGAAGGAAGATATGTGCTAATCAAAGGGAAGTTGGATGGCTCCCTTATCACCCTGCTAAATGTGTATGCGCCTCCGAACAGTGACTGGAGCTTTTATAGGCAGATATTTGACGTCATGACATCAGAGGCTAAAGGAGTTTTGATATGTGGTGGAGACTTGAATGTAAGACTTAATGATAAATTAGATTCATCAGGAGCAAGTACTGGGCAAACTAAAACGAATAAGAAAATTAACACTGTGATGCGAGAGGTAGGAATCATTGATGTGTGGAGGGATTTACATCCAACAGTCCGAGACTACACCCACTTTTCCCATCCTCACAAGAATTGATTACTTCATGATTTACAATAAAGATAGACATAGAATTACTCACTGTGAGAAAGGTAATATTGATATCTCAGACCATAGCCCCCTGTATCTTACTATTGACTTAAACAGATATGCTAAGCGTACATTTTGGAAATTGAATTCCAGTATACTGAATAGTGCCTTGGTTAAGGAAGAGCTAGGAGAGGAAATTCAAACATATTTTGATTTGAATGATACAGGGGATGTTGGCCCACCTATGTTGTGGGACGCATTCAAGGCATTAATGAGAGGCACTATTATAGCACGTACAGCAATTATAGCACGTACAGCACGTCTCAAAAGGTCAAGACAGGAAAGGTTGGATTCACTGCAGTCAAAATTAAAGGAGCTACAAACAATACATTAGAAGAACATTACATTTGATACGACACATCACAGAAAATAACACAGAGGCAGCCCTGATTAGCCTAGATGCCCAAAAAGCATTTGATACAGTCAGCTGTAAATTCCTAAATAGAGTCTTATATGCATTTGGATTTCATTAAAACTTCATCAGACTTATTTAAACCTTATATAAAAACCCAACAGCTAGAATAAAAGTGAGTGGAGACCTCACTGACTCTTTTTCCCTCAAGCGAGGATGCAGGCAGGGAGGCGCCGTTTCCCCCCTCCTATTTGCCATCTTTATTGAACCCCTAAGTCAATGGATCTGCCAAAATCCTAATATTAAAGGAATTTCAAGTCTTGCAGAGGAACAAAAGTTGGCATTGTTTGCCGATGACATTTTGGTCTACCTAGAATAACCCACACAATCTCTACCTAATTTGGTGCACTGTATGGAGGAATATGGCCAGATGTCTGGCTATAGGCTTAACAAATCCAAAACACAGATCATCACCTTCAACTATGAGCCCACTAGGGATATTGCTCAAGGATACCAACTAAAATGGGATGCAGACTCAATAAAATACTTGGGCGTGTACATACCAAAAGACCTAAAAACCTTGTCTAACATCAACTTTGGGCCCCTGAACTCCAAAATAAAGACAGATATAAGAAAATGGCAAGTCATTCCATTCCTCATTTTATGTTCAAGAGTTAATCGGTCCAAATTAATATCTTGCCAAGGTTGCTTTACCTTTTTCAAATATTACCTGTGGAGGTGACAACTCAGCAATTTGCAGAATGGGACAAGCTCATATCCAGGTTCATATGGAATGGCAAAAAGCCTAGGATTAAATATAAAACTTTTCAGCTTAAAAAGGAATATGGAGGAATGGGGCTTCCATGCCTGTTAGAATATTACTAAGCAGCTCAACTAAGGCCTCTCATATGTTGGTGTAATCCTGGATACTCTGCCAGGTGGAAGGAGCTTGAAATGGCAATGTCAAGAATCCCTCTTCAGGCAATTATTTCAGATGGTGCACTAACCAAACATCTGTTGGACAAAGCAAATCCATACATTGGTCTATCTCTTAAAATTTGGAAGCAAACACAGAAATTGTGCATCATACAAAAACTGCAAAACTATTAAAATGGTGCTACTTTGATAGTGATTTCCCCCCTAATTTAAGTGATGATAGATTCAATACATGGGCAAAAAAGGGAGTCAGTGCGTACTGTACACTGATACGTCACTCAAGAACTTTCAGAGTTTGAGGGTTTGAGGGAGGAATATGATCTTGAGCAGCAAGATTTTTACAGATTCCTACAAATGCGACACTGCTTTGACACACTGAAGAAAGAGTAAGAAAGAGTGGAATGATGAAAATCTTCATATCTGCATACAATTCTGAATGCAACTATAAAATCATATCCAAGATATACAACTGATTGTCACATAGAAAATCACAAGAGTCATTGTATATTAATGAAAAATGGGATAGTGAGACAAATAATGTTGTCGGCCAAGACGATTGGTATGGTATTTGCCAAACACAATGGAAAACCACTAGTTCTCTGAGCTGGAGGGAATAATGTTGGAAGAATCTGGTTAGTTTCTTCATAACCCCTCTACAAAAGTGCCATTACACTACTGATTCAGACTGCTGGAGACAATGTCAAACAGATAAAGCGAATCACTATCACATCTTCTGGTACTGCCCAGTGTTAATCCCATACTGGAAAAGTGTACATCAGATTTTGCAGGAGGTTTTCCGAAATAATATTCCCTTCAGATTTGAAGTAACTTTCCACAAGAGATAAATGCCAAAGACAGGAAGCTCATGTCCATCATATTAGCTGCATGTAAAAAAGGCCATAACACGTAAATGCCTGAAACAACAGGCTCCCCTGATATATGATTGGATTGAAATAGTTTATGAAATATACAAAATGGAGAGACTGACATATTATCTCAAACTTCGCCAAGAAGATGTTACTAGGATATGGTTTGAGTGGAATATATATACAGCCGCGGAAAAAATTAAGAGACCACTTCAAAATGATCAGTTTCTCTGGTTTTACTATTTATTGGTATGTGTTAAAGTAAAATGTACATTTTTGTTTTATTCTATAACCTACTGGCAACATTCCTACCAAATTTCAAATAAAAATATTGTCATTTAGATCATTTATTTGTAGAAAAATGACAATTGGTCAAAATAGCAAAAAAGATGCAGTGTCTTCAGATCTCGAATAATGCAAAGAAAACAAGCTCATATTCATTTTTAAACTACACAATACTAATGCTTTAACTTAGGAAGAGTTCAGAAATCAATATTTGGTGGAATAACCTTGATTTAAAATCACAACTTTCATGTGTCTTGGCATGCTCTCCACCAGTCTTTCACATTGCCGTTGGGTGACTTTATGCTACTCTTGGCGCAAGAATTCAAGCAGCTCGGCTTCTTTTCATGGCTTGTGACCATCCATCATCCTCTTGATCACATTTCAGAGGTTTTTTATGGGATTCAGGTCTCGAAATTGGGCTGGCCATGACAGGGTCCTGATCTGGTGGTACTCCATCCACACCTTTACTGGCCTGGCTGTGTGGCATGGAGCATTGCCCTGCTGGAAAAAACACTTCTCAGAGTTGGGGAACATTGTCAGAGCAAAAGGAAGCAAGTTTTTCTTCCGGGACAACGTTGTACTTTGCCTGGCTGAGGTTTGTAAAAGACCATAAGGATTGAAAAAAGCGGACTGGAGGTTCTTCTAAGTTCGTCTTCTCTGATGAGTCCAATTTCACAGTAGGTGCAAGACTCTGTGGCTTGTAGGCCTCTCCAGGTCTCCGTCTAACCATCAGACGACCATGTGTTGGGCAAAGCTGAAAATTGGACTCATCAGAGAAGACGAACTAGGAGACCCTCCAGTCCGCTTTGGTTCAATCCTTATGGTCTTTTACAAACCTCAGCCAGGCAAAGTACAACGTTGTCCCGGAAGAAAAACTTGCTTCCTTTTGCTCTGACAATGTTCCCCAACTCTGAGAAGTGTTTTTTCCAGCAGGGCAATGCTCCATGCCACACAGCCAGGCCAGTAAAGGTGTGGATGGAGTATCACCAGATCAGGACCCTGTCATGGCCAGCCCAATTTCGAGACCTGAATCCCATAAAAAAAACTCTGAAATGTGATCAAGAGGAAGATGGATGGTCACAAGCCATGAAAAGAAGCCGAGATGCTTGAATTCTTGCGCCAGGAGTAGCATAAAGTCACCCAACGGCAATGTGAAAGACTGGTGGAGAGCATGCCAAGACACATGAAAGTTGTGATTTTAAATCAAGGTTATTCCACCAAATATTGATTTCTGAACTCTTCCTAAGTTAAAGCATTAGTATTGTGTAGTTTAAAAATGAATATGAGCTTGTTTTCTTTGCATTATTCGAGATCTGAAGACACTGCATCTTTTTTGCTATTTTGACCAATTGTCATTTTTCTGCAAATAAATGATCTAAATGACAATATTTTTATTTGAAATTTGGTAGGAATGTTGCCAGTAGGTTATAGAATAAAACAAAAATGTACATTTTACTTTAACACATACCAATAAATAGTAAAACCAGAGAAACTGATAATTTTGAAGTGGTCTCTTAATTTTTTCCGCGGCTGTATATAGCTTCCAGAAGAGCAGAGTTTATTTGATGTTTACTGTATCTTTTTAATTCAAGAATGCACATTCCTCCCGGTTCTATGTAGTTTTTACTTACGGTACCAGACAGACCCTTGAAAGGTGGTCAATGCAAAAGTTATCAAGAGTCAGTCTTTTCTTTCTTTGGATGAAAGAAACTTGTGTATTTGCTTACCATGCTGAGAATGTAGAATTGCAAAAAATATGCAAGGTATCTTGCAATGTGAAAATTCATTTTTGTAATGCTCTGGCTACCAATTTAAAAAAAAAAAAGACTATGAAATCTCTTTATTTAAGTTTCATTATAATTTCCTTTTCTCTCTACAGCCTGTCAGACTGCAGCATTACAGAAGAGGGCTTCAGTTCTCTCGCATCAGCACTGAGATCAAACCCTTCACACATGAGAGAGCTGTGGCTGAATGGGAGTAAAGCAGGAGACTCAGGAGTGAAGCATCTTTCCTCTCTTCTGGATGATCCCAACTGTAAACTGGAGAAACTAGAGTGAGTATCACAAGACCAAATACTGAGTTGAAATTAGTGAATTTGACTGACAGTGACTTATCGTGCTCTTCACCTGTAAAGGGTCACTATTAATTCACATAATACACAGTTTTGTTTGTAACCCACAGTTTGTCCTTTCCGGTGTTAAACACTGTGGGCCTGATTTACTAACAGGATTGTGCCCATTTCAGGTGTAAAATAGCGGATGTAAACATAAGTTAGTTGCTATCAGTGAATTTGACATTGATGGTGACTTATCATGCTCTTCACATGTAAAGGGCCACTATTAATCCACCAGAAAAAACTTCTTATCACTCGGATTTTCCATCTTTATTCCCCACACACAAACACACACACACACAGCCTCAGCTATGGCCTGCTCAGTCTCAGCCTCAGTCATAGCCTCAGCATCAGCCTCAGTCTACTCAACTGGAGTCTAGTCCTAGTCCTGAACATGAAAGCTTCTTCAAACAAAAAAAGGACAATGAAATCTCTTTATTTAAGTTTTATAATAATTTCCTTTTCTATCTACAGCCTGTCTGACTGCAGTATTACAAAAAAGGGCTTCAGTTCTCTCGCATCAGCACTGAGATCAAACCCTTCACACATGAGATTGCTGGGGCTGAATGGGAGTAAAGCAGGAGACTCAGGAGTGAAGCATCTCTCTTCTTTTCTAGAAGATCCCAACTGTAAACTGGAGTCACTAAGGTGAGTATCACAAGACCAAATACTGAGTTGATATCAGTACATTTGAGATTGACAGTGACTTATCATGCTCTTCACAAGTAAAGGGCAACTAGTAATCCACCAGAAAACACTTCTTATCACTCTGATTTTCCATCTTTATTAAACACACACACACACACACACACACACACACACACACACACACAAACATATACACACAAACACACACACACACGCACAGCCTCAGCTATGGCCTGCTCAGTCTCAGCCTCAGTCTCAGCCTCAGCCTCAGCCTCCATCTACTCAACTGGAGTCTAGTCCTAGTCCTGAACATGAAAGAATATGCAAAAAAATTAAATAAAAGGACATTGAAATCTCTTTATTTAAGTTTCATAATAATGTCCTTTTCTATCTACAGCCTGTCAGACTGCAGTATTACAGAAAAGGGCTTCAGTTATCTCGCATCAGCACTGAGATCAAACCCATCACACATGAGAGAGCTGTGGCTGAATGGGAATGAAGCAGGAGACTCAGGAGTGTACCATCTCTCTTATCTTCTAGAAGATCCCAACTGTAAACTGGAGTCCCTAAGGTAAGTATCACAAGACCAAATACTGAGTTGATATCAGTGAATTTGAGATTGACAGTGATTTATCAAGCTCTTCACAAGTAAAGGGCCACTATTAATCCACCAGAAAACACTTCTTATCACTCTGATTTTTCATCTTTATTACACACACACACACACACACACACACACACACATACTCAGCTATGGCCTGCTCAGTATCAGCCTCAGTCTGAGCCTCAGTCTACTCAACTGGAGTCTAGTCCTAGTCCTGAACATGAAAGCATCTGCAAAACTAAAGATGAAAAATACACTGAAATCTCTGCAATTATGTTTTTTATTATTTTCCTTTTCTCTCTACAGCCTGTCAAAATGCAGTATTACAGAAGAGGGCTTCAGTTCTCTTGCATCAGCACTGAGATCAAACCCTTCACACATGAGAGAGCTGTGGCTTGTTGGGAGTGAAGCAGGAGACTCAGGAGTGAAGCATCTTTCTTCTCTTCTGGAAGATCCCAACTGTAAACTGGAGTCACTAAGGTGAGTATCACAAGACCAAATACTGAGTTGCTATCAGTGAATTTGACATTGACAGTGACTTATCATACTCTTCACAAGTAAAGGGCCACTATTAATCCACCAGAAAACACTTCTTATCACTCTGATTTTTTATCTTTTTACACACACAGACTCACACACACACACACACACACACACACACGCACACACATACCCATACTCAGCTATGGCCTGCTCAGTCTCAGCCTCAGTCTCAGCCTCAGTCTACTCAACTAGAGTCTAGTCCTAGTCCTGAAAATGAAAGCATCTGCAAAACTAAAGATAAAAAAGACACTGAAATCTCTGCAATTATGTTTTATATTATTTTCCTTTTCTCTCTACAGCCTGTCAAAATGCTGTATCACAGAAGAGGGCTTCAGTTCTCTTGCATCAGCACTGAGATCAAACCCCTCACACATGAGAGAGCTATGGCTGAATGGGAATGAAGCAGGACACTCAGGAGTGAACCATCTCTCTTCTCTTCTGAAGGATCCCATCTGTAAACTGGAGAAACTAGAGTGAGTATCACAAGACCAAATACTGAGTTGAAATTAGTAAATTTCACTGACAGTGACTTATCGTGCTCTTCACATGTAAAGGGTCACTATTAATTCACATAATACACAGTTTTGTTTGTAACCCACAGTTTGTCTTTTCCGGTGTTAAACACTGTGGGCCTGATTTACTAACAGGATTGCACCCATTTCAGGCGTATAATTAGCCTGGATACCAGCCGAACCCCGCCCACAAAAAAATTTGGTCGGGAAGTTCGGTCTGGCTCTGCGACCGTTGGAGAGAAAATTTTCCTAGCAGAAAACAGTACAGCCAATCAAAGTGCCAGGGCGGGCTTCATAAGATGATCGACAGATGATGAACACTAACGTAATCATCCGCGTCACCAAAGAGTGCTCAGTTCAAATTCGTGTTCAACAAACATGGCTGCCGCTGTAGAGCTAATATGTGTAAATTCTGCCATTGAGTCGGTTTTAAAAGACCTCGACAGCCCCTTAACTTTGAAAGAGGAACAAAGAAACGCAATCAAGGAATTTGTAGATCGTAAAGATGTTTTTGCCGTCCTTCCTACGGGATCCGGTAAACGTTGAATGTATCAGATGGTCATACTACGTTGCTCTGATTAGTTCTAAGTATCCAATTCACCCTTCCGCAAACTCCGCCCCCCTTAGCAACGGTTGCTATATCAGTCAAGCATTCACGTTTCCCAGGTTCTCAGCATTGGTGTGAATGGCGTGGCAACATGTTTTCAACCGTGTCAATTTCAGCTCTACCCAAAGAAATCACAAGCAATTTTGGAAAAACGGCAAGATCTCAGATCGAAGCAGGCAAAAGGGTCTGCAATATGCTTATGAAGGCTACATCCATGACATTACATGTTATGCTAAGGCTAACAGGTTCATTCCAGCTATATTTATGTGTTTTATTATCTACACAGTCGCCGCTACGCAAATATGTAAGGTGGTAAAACTGAATCGTATTTTAAGCAAGGGTTTTCTCACGTTTTCGATGCAGTGGGCAGATTTTAGCGACATAGCTTCTTACCTTGGAACAATTGTAGGTGCTTCTGTTTATGTTGCTGACATTCAGTTGATGGGGGGGTCGTCCACATTGTTTGATCCACAGCAGGCATTTCTTTCTCTGGGTCTTGGGTTTCGGGAAGGGATAAAATTTTACCCCTCCCTCCAGCCTTTTTGGATATCGGCTGTCAGAATTACACACTCCATAAGCGCAACGTTTCATTTTCTCTTCTCGAGCAGACGTCACTCTCATAGACTTCCATTCATCAAAATGGCTCCCTTGACTGAGGTCCCGAGCTTAGTAACCCAGTTACCGTTTTGGGGGTTTGGTCGTGGAAGAGTCTATTGAGCGAAGAGGCATTTTCTTCCCTGGTTCGTTGAAACACGCCCCATAATCACAGCTCAATGATGCAGACTCAGACTCATATTCTGACTAGAATTATGAGTATGACATCGTCAGGCTAGCGTATAATAGCTGGTGTAAACATAAAACAGTATTTACAAAGGAGGTGCATTTGAGTAGAGGCGCATATTAACGCTTTGTGGGTGTGTGCCACAACGAGATGGGAGGGTATAAGGAACGTGGTTGTGTGCCGCAAATATATGGGAGGAGAGAAGTTAAGTGCGCCTAATGATGTATTGCGTGGTATTCACTAAAACTGCCTGCTGAGCGCACGTCTCTAATTTGCGGGATAATTCTCCGCCTCATAAAAGCATGTTTTAACCAGGAAGCGCATTTCCATTGAGTCTAAAAACGTTGATATGGCAGCAGTTATAAGAGCAAGGCGAAGACATAGACAGAGACAGCGCACAGAAATCATTTTTTTCAACTCGTATAGCACTTTTTCAGTTAAGCAAACCACAAATCATTAGACGGTACAGGTTAACCAGCCACGCAATACTTCAATAACTGAACCAGATCAGACACGACATCGAACCCTCCAACTTGCGATCACATTCCATTCCATCAGTTTTGAAACTCCGGACAACATTGCAAATATTGGCATCCGGATCATTTCAAACAGTTATAGAATCAGCAGTTGGTATATCTCAGCCTTCACTCAGCCAAATATTCACCCCGGTACTCGATGCATTGCTACAGCGCACTGGTCAATACATTTCCTCACTGCCAAAGCTGAAATTAGAGACATCTAACAGGACTTTTTTTGAAATTGCAAACTTTCCGAATGTAATTGGAGCCATTGATTGCACCCACATCCAAACAGTCCCACCTTCAATCCACGAACACATTTACCGAAACAGAAAGCAAACATATTCAATGTATGTCCAGGTCATATGTGATGCCAACATGACCATAACTAACGTGGTAGCCAAATACCCTGGATCTGTCCATGACAGTTTTATCTTCCGGAATAGTGCCATCTATCCAAGATTGAGCAAAAGGGATTTTGGAGAGGCCTGGCTACTTGGTAAATGTATCTGTTTCAGTGGGGATATATTGTAGTGAACCCATGTCCCTTGTAGAAATGATTCATCTCGCCATGTACACAACTATGTTGTTATAATAGACAGTTTATGCATTAATGCCACCAATAGCATATTCTTTATAATCGTGTTCTTTTAAACATCTTGCTGTAGGTGATGGCGGGCAGAACAACAATATAACAGCGTGCACATTGAATCAGGTTCAGTGATTGAGCGAACGTGAACCAATATATCTATCTCCTCTTCGCTGAACCTTCATTTTCTCTTCCTCGAATCTCCATGGTGGCAGTAACTTGCAGGCGATTTCTCCCGTCTTTTAACGATGCACTAAATAATGATTGCCCAGCACGGATCTGGTTTGATAAATACCACGGAAAATGCGGAAAAACACAGTGCGGTATATTGGGCTTTGGCAAAGGTGCATATTAAGCATCTGCAAAACTAAAGATAAAAAATACACTGAAATCTCTGCAATTATGTTTTATATTATTTTCCTTTTCTCTCTACAGCCTGTCAAAATGCAGTATTACAGAAGAGGGCTTCATTTCTCTTGCATCAGCACTTAGATCAAACCCCTTACACATGAGAGAGCTGTGGCTGGTTGGGAGTAAAGCAGGAGACTCAGGAGTGAAGCATCTTTCTTCTCTTCTGGAGGATCCCAACTGTAAACTGGAGACACTAGAGTGAGTATCACAAGACCAATACTGAGTTGATGGCAGTGAATTTGACAGTGACAGTGACTTATCATGCTCTTCACATATAAAGGGTCACTATTAATCCACAACACACTTCTTATCACTCTGATTTTCCATTTTTACCACACACACACACACACACACAAACACACACACACACACACACACACACACACACACACACACACACACACACACACACACACAGCCTTAGCTACAGCCTGCTCTGTCTCTGTCTCTGTCTCTGTCTCTGTCTCTGTCTCTGTTTCTGTCTCTATCTCTGTCTCTGTCTCTGTCTCAACCTCAGCTACAGCCTGCTCAGCCTCAGTCTACTCAACTGGAGTCTAGTCCTAGTCCTGAACATGAAAGCATCTGCAAAACTAATGATAAAAAGGACATTGAAGGTCTTTACGGTTTTACGGTTTCGACGACTGTCATGGCAGCTGCTTGTTAGTGAAGCAGTGACCAACCTTAACCCTTTTCCACTTCCTCCCTTAATTTACTGATTCAAAAGTAGTTTGAAATTGCTTATAAAGTCAAGATGAGTCACCAGGGCAGAGCTGGAAGAGAGAGAGCGAAGCCTACCGACACAAAGAATAGTGCAAAGTCGAATTTCTTTCTCCCTAAAGAAGTTAACGCTAACACAGCTAGCCCACTCCCTGCAGAGAGTGAGGATGATAACGTGAGTGTAGCAATATTGGCTCAAATAATTTAGAAGGGAAAACAATGAAAGGATGACGACAATGACATCCGTAATAACATCCCTTGAACAATCAGTCGAGAAAATGGGGGAACGTTTAACTCATGTGGAGGACCGGATTAATACAATTGAGGAAGAATCTGCATGCCATGCCCACCTGCTAGGCTACTTGCTGCAAAGAGAGCGGCAACTCAAGGAAAGATGTGAAGAGTTGTAAAATTTCACAAGGAGGAACAATCTCCGAATGTATGGAATCTTAGAAGATTCGGAAATGGGAGATCTGGTTAAATGGACTGAATCTTTCTTGAGGGACCTACTGGATCTACCCTCAGACTTCTCCCTTCAGAAAGACAGAGCTCATAGGTCTCTCCAACAGAAACCTAGAGTGGAGTAAGCCCCTCCGAGATCGCTTATAGTGAGATTCGTCAACCACCAACACAAGCAGCAGGTGCTAGCCAAGGCATTGAACACAAAAAAAATTGCAGTAACGGAAAAAAAATCTACATGGACCATGATTACTCACCAACTGAACAAAGTAGAAGACACGAATATGCTGACATCAAAAAGCAACTGAAAGAAAATAACATTAAGTTCCAGACCCCTTATCCAGCGAAGCTAAAGGTCCATCTGAAAGAGGGTGTTAAAACGTACAACTCCGCTTGGCAGGCAGCAGAGGATTTGGTGTCGCTGGGAATTCAGACGTCCATTTTGCAAGGCGAAAGACTGGACAAGGAACTGAACCAAACTCGTTGGCAGATAGCATACGGCCCGCCAAAGGGGAAAATATAGACTCACAGTCTCATTCAAGACATGGAGGCCCTTCAGAAAGACGATTGAGAGGAGGTGAGACAGTTAGCACTATATTGAATATTTAAAAAATCCCAGAACAAACTATGGTGCCTTTGTTTTGAGAATACTATGTCAACTAAGTTAGATATTTTGCTCTTGGTGGATATATTACTAACAAAATTATGAGGAAAAGATAATTTATTTTTAATTTTTTATTCTGAGGAAAGTAAGGAGGAATGGAGAGGGTGAGGGGGGGTTATCAGTCAGAAGACCCTTTTCTTTTATTACCAACGATATAGGCGAGGGCCCTGTGTTTTAGACATAGGCTTTCCCTCAGAGCTTACGGGCTCTCTCAAGGTCATAGTTCCGACCTTTCATTTGGAAGCCTCACGTTTGATGCTGAGATGTTTTACGTTTATTGATCTTTCTCTTTTCTATCACTTTTTATGTTTTATGTTTGTTGTTCTTTTTCTTGTTTATCACTTTTCTAAACGTTTTGAGAAGTAAGAAAACAAACTTGAATGGGAGAAATCTTAATACATAATATGGAAGGTATAAAAATCACTTCACTTAATGTAAATGGCATCCTCAATCCAATCAAAAGGGGAAAGATTCTTTCTAAAATAAGAATGGAAAAAACACATATTGCCTTCCTACAAGAAACACATTTGAGTGACACAGAACACACAAAACTAGGTAGACTGGTGTTTAAACATGTTTTCTCATCATCACATGTATCTGGCAAAAGGAGAGTACGGTGTTAAGGCCTAGGGTTGCCGAAACAATAACGGCGGTATTTATTTATGAACTGAATTGACTAGTTCTTCAAAAAGGACGGCGGAACAATCACTGTATGGTTCAAAATAGCTCCGTCAGGGTGTAGTTCAAAAAGCCTCCCGACCAGTCATGGAAGCAGCTATTTTAAAGGCCTGCGCGCCAGCGTAGCTCCTCAGCCGATCAAGAACGGCCCCGCCCACCTGCACACCTGAATCCAAGCGCTGGGGAGCAGACGATCAGAAATACAACAGAAAAGGCCCAGTGGCCGTCGCATACAGTTAACTATGAGCATATACTGTAAAAAAAAAAAAAGGTCACGGAAGGAAGATATGTGCTAATAACAGGGAAGTTGGATGGCTCCCTTATCACCCTGCTAAATGTGTATGCGGATTTATAGGCAGATATTTGACATAATGACATCAGACGCTAAAGGAGTTTTGATATGTGGTGAAGACTTGAATGTAAGACTTAATGATAAATTAGATTCATCAGGAGCAAGTACTGGGAAAACTAAAATGAAAAAGAAAATGAACACTGTGATGCGAGAGGTAGAAATCATTGATGTGTGGAGGGATTTACATCAACAGTCCGAGACTACACACACTTTTCCCATCCTTACTCGCTTATAAAGGAATATGGAGGAATGGGGCTTCCTTACCTGTTAGAATATTACTATGCAGCTCAACTAAGGCCTCTAATATGTTGGTGTAATCCTGGATACTCTGCCAGGTGGAAGGACCTTGAAATGGCAATGTCAAGGATGCCTCTTCAGGCAATTATTTCAGATGGTGCACTAACCAAACATCTGTTGGACAAGGCAAATCCATACATTGGTCTATCTCTTAAAATTTGGAAGCAAACACAGAAATTGTTTATCATACAAAAACTGCAAAACTATTAAAATGGTGCTCCTTTGATAGTAAATTCCCCCCTAATTTAAGTGATGATAGATTCAATACATGGGCAAAAGAGGGAGTCACTGCTTACTGTACACTGATACGAAATGGGTCACTGAAGAACTTCCAGAGTTTGAGGGAGGAATATTATCTTGAACAGCAAGATTTTTACAGATTCCTACAAATGCGGCACTGCTTTGAGACACTGAAGAAAGACATAGATATGTCAAATTTAGAGAGTGGAATGATGAAAATCTTCATATCTGCATACAATTCTGAATGCAACTATAAAATCATATCCAATATATACAACTGTTTCTCACATAAAAAATCACAAGACTCATTGTATATCAAGGAAAAATGGGATAGTGAGACAAATAATGTTGTCGGCCAAGACGATTGGCATGGTATTTGCCAAACACAATGGAAAACCACTAGTTCTCTGAGCTGGAGGGAATTCTGTTGGGATAATCTGGTTAGTTTCTTCATAACCCCTCTACAAAAGTGCCATTACACTACTGATTCAGACTGCTGGAGAAAATGTCAAACAGATAAAGCGATTCACTATCACATCTTCTGGTACTGCCCAGTGTTAATCCCATACTGGAAAAGTGTACATCAGATTTTGCAGGAGGTTTTCCGAAATAATGTTCCCTTCAGATTTGACATTTTATACTTGGGTAACTTTCCACAAGAGATAAATGCCATAGACAGGAAGCTCATGTCCATCTTATTAGCTGCGTGTAAAAAGGCCATAACACGTAAATGGCTGAAACAACAGGCCCCCCTGATTTATGATTGGATTGATATAGTTTATGAAATATACAAAATGGAGAGACTGACATATTATCTCAAACTTCGCCAAGAAGATTTTACTAGGATATGGTTTGAGTGGAATATATATATATAGCTTCCTGAAGAGAAGACTTTATTTGATGTTTACTGTATCTTTTTAATTCAAGAACGCACATTCCTCCCGGTTCTATGTAGTTTTTTACTTACAGTACCAGACAGACCCTTCAAAGGCGGTCAATGCACAAGTTATCAAGAGTCAGTCAAGTGTCTTCTTTCTTTGGGTGTATTTTTGTTTTCCTTTGGAATTTGAAACCCTTGATAAATGTGACATACAATAACCTGGGGGTTAACCTGATATATTTTTTTATTATTGTACTTATGTAATGTAATTCTCTTTTTTAGTATTTATATAAATGTCCCTGACTTGTGTATTTGCTTACCATGCTGAGAATGTACAATTGCCAAAAAGATACAAGGTATCTTGCAATGTGAAAATTCAATTTTGTAATAATCTGGATACCAATAAAAAAAAAATGTTTTAAAAGGACATTGAAATCTCTTTATTTAAGTTTCATTATGATTTCCTTTTCTCTCAACAGCCTGTCAGACTGCAGCATTTCAGAAGAGTGCTTCAGTTCTCTCGCATCAGCACTGAGATCAAACCCTTCAAACATGAGATGGTTGTGGCTGAATGGGAGTAAAGCAGGAGACTCAGGAGGGAATCATCTTTCTTCTCTTCTGAATGATCCCAACTGTAAACTGGAGAAACTAGGGTGAGCATCACAAGACCAAATACTGAGTTGTTATCAGTGAATTTGAGAGTGACAGTGACTTATCATGCTCTTCACATGTAAAGGACCACTATTAATCCACTAGTAGACACTTCTTATCACTCTGATTTTCCATCTTTATTACAATCACACACACACACACACACACACACACACACACACATGCACGCACAGCCTCAGCTATGGTCTGCTCTGTCTCAGCCTCAGCCTCAGCCTCAGCCTCAGTCTACTCAACTGGAGTCTAGTCCTAGTCCTGAACATTAAATCATCTGCACAAAAAAAAATGGACATTGAAGTCTTTTTATTTAAGACACCGTTTACACGGTGCAAAAACGCAGATATTTTCATCCGGTTTGGCCTTTCATTTACACAAAAACGGAGGTTTTATCACGGAAAACGATCATTCCTAAAAACTCCGGCCAAATTGGAGATTTCTGAAAACTCTGTTTTTGTATTTACGTGTGCACTGGGTCAAACGGAGTTTTAGATTCTCAAACGTCACAGTATGCGACAAAAAATGCATCACGTCAGGTGAGCGTTCTTTTTTTTTTTTTTTTTTTTTTTTTTTTTTTTTTTAATATTTGTACACATATACACATAGACACATATATACACACATACATATATACATAAATGCACACATAGACACATATATACACACATACATATATACATAAATGCACACATAGACACATACACATTTAGACATACACATTTAGACAAACAGATGCACTCGTATAAGAACTTTCTATGTATTAGCAGTGTAGCTATTTTTGCGTTTCAAATATTTTATGAAAGGTAACCATAATTCTTCATAAGCTTTTGTGTTATTCTTTAAAGCTGCAGTGAGCCCCTCCAAACCCGAGTGACTAGCCAAAAGATTAAGCCATTGATTTATAGAGATTTTTTCCCTATCTTTCCAGTTTATTAAAATACATTTTTTTGCTATGGTTAAAGCGATTAAAATAAAGGGCTTATCTACTTTATTGGCCTCTAGGTTAGACAAGTCTCCAAGAAGTACGGTAATAGGGCATAGTGGAATATCACAGTTCATTACATCCGATACTATTTTGGTCACTTCTATCCAGAAAGTTTTTATATATATACAGCCCCAAAGAGCATGGAAATAGTCGTCGATCTGATTTGGACAGTGTGGGCAATTACTGTTTTGACTAAAGCCCATCTGACAGAGTTGCTTCGTAGTTATATGGGCCCTGTGCAGGACTTTATATTGGATCAACTGAACCTTAGTATTACATGACATAGTGAATGTGTTGTTACATATTTTTTTCCAGTTGAGGTCTCTAGGCAAATTCTTTATGTCCTTAGACCATTTATGTATGGGAATTGCCAAGGCGTCCTCATTAGTTGATAGCAGTTTATAAATTTGTGAAAGTTTTTTAGTTGGTTTTAAATTGCATATTTTGTCGAATAATGGGGAGTTAAGGTTGTTAAAGCCCTTGATGTTTACATAATCCTTGAGCACTTCCCGTAACTGTATATATTCAAAGAAACATTGATTTGGGATATTGAATCTCTCTTGGATCTGCTTAAAGGACATAAAAAAAAACCATTCCTAAATAGATGCCCCATTTCAGTTACACCTTCCCTCTTCCATATGGGCATTAAAACAGGTTTGCCATCCACACGGAACATATGATTGTTCCACAGGGGGGTATGTGCGGAGACTGAAAGGTTGCTGTTAAGTATTTGATTGGTCTTCCACCATGCTCTTAGAGATGTATTAATTGTACAACTACCATAACCAATAGATTTTTTAATAGTGTTATCCATAAATAAAAGGTTCTGCAGCCTCAACCCTTGAGCAAACACACTTTCAATATCTAACCATGGAGAGTTGTCATTCCTAATCCAATGGCAGACATGAAGGATCTGTTGTGATAGAAAGTAATATTGAAAATTAGGAGCTCCAAGTCCTCCACTTTGTTTCGGCCTCTGGAGCGAGTTTGAGCTAATTCGTGCTTTCCTCCCTTTCCAGTAGAATCTAGTGATTATGCTATTAAGAGAGGAAAACCATCCAGGGGGAGGGGTGACAGGGATCATGGAGAAAAGATAGTTTACTCTCGGAAGAACGTTCATTTTAATGGAAGATACCCGTCCAATTAACGATAATGGCAACTTATTCCACCTTTCTAGGCTATCTTTAATGTCCTGCAAGAGGGGATTATAGTTGATCTTAAATAGATCGTTCAGGTCAGATGGTACCTGAATGCCGAGATACTTAATTATTTTGGACGGTTCTTTAAAAGGAAGATTCCACTCTTCAGTCTTCCATTCCATGTCTGTTTTATCCGTTACAGGCAATATTTCGGATTTTGACCAATTGATTGCATAACCCGACACACTGCCATATTCTTTTATCAGCCTGTGGATCTGAGAGAGAGATGATGAGGGGTTGGTGATGTATAATAAGATATCATCTGCATAAAGGCTTATTTTATGATGACACGAGTCAGAGCGTATTCCTGATATCTCCCCACACTGTCTAATAGCGGCTGCGAGGGGTTCCATAAATAAAGCAAATAACATAGGAGACAGGGGGCATCCTTGCCGGGTGCCCCTTTGTAGCTTGAATGGTTTTGATATTACTCCATTGGTTATTACTGAGGCCTGGGGTGAGTTATAGAGAGTTCCTATCCAGTTAATAAAATAACTGGGAAAACCAAACTTTTTTAATGTTGCAAAAAGAAACGTCCATTCTACCCTGTCAAACGCCTTTTCGGCATCTAGGGTGGCTATGATGAATGGGTCGTTGGTTTTAGTGAGTTTGCTCTTATAGGCATTCATTAAGTTAAACAATCTTCGGGTGTTATCTGAAGATCTCCTTCCTTTAATAAAACCTGTTTGATCTAAATGTATTAAAGGTGAGATTACTGACTCCATTCTTTTTGCTATCGCTTTACTTATGATTTTAACATCTGCATTGATCAATGATATAGGACGATAGTTAGAGCATTGGCTATGGTCTTTATGTGGCTTGGGGATTAATGTGATATATGCCGTGTTCATATAATGGGGTAAAGTACCCTTTTGTTGTATTTCAGCTACCATTTTCATAAAGAGCGGGGATATCAATGGCCAGAATTTGAGATATAGCTCTGCCGCATAACCATCGGGCCCTGGAGATTTATTGCTGGGCATAAGATGGAGGGCTTTAGTAATTTCTTCTAAAGAGATAGGGCTCTCTAACTGTTCTGTTTGTATTTTTGAGATTCTGGGTAAGGTGATATTCCCCAAGAAATCTTCTATCTTCTGAGTAGAGGCGTCCTGCTCTGAGGAGTACAGTTTTGCGTAGAATGATCTAAATGTTTCGTTAATCACCTTAGGATCTGTGGATGATATACCGGAAGCATTCGTTATTGATGTTACGATTGATTTTTCATGTTGCTGTTTGATTTGATTGGCTAGGAGTTTGCCTGTCTTGTCTCCAAACTCAAAATGATGTTGTCGGAGCTTGAGATATATCTGTTCTGTTTTCTTATTATATATACTATTCAATTTATGTTTAACCTCCAATAACTCTTTGATAACTGGTCCGTCAAGAGGGGCTAGGATTTCCAGTCTTTTAATTTCTTTCAATAGTTGCTTTTTCTCTTCCCTTTCTTTTTTCTTTTTGTGAGAACAATATGAAATTATTCTTCCCCTCATGAACACCTTGGCAGTTTCCCATAGTGTGCAGGTACTAATGTCAGGAGTGTCATTGATATGCATGAAAATGTCCCATTCAGAAGTAAAGTAATTGCAAAATTCTTCATCTCTAAGAAACGAGTTGTTAAGACGCCACCTAGGGGGTGGATGGGGGTGTTGGTCTGCTAGTAAGGTGATACTCACAGGGCCGTGATCAGAGATGATGACACTATGAATGGTTGGGTCTATTATTTTACATGCACAAGAATTATTAACTAAAAAATAGTCTAGGCGGGAAAAGCTTTTATGAACAGTTGAGTAGTATGTGTATTCTTTAGAGGCAAGGTTATTCATTCTCCACACATCAATCAATCCATTATCTAACATGTATTGCTTAAGCGTTGATGAGGAGTGGTTCGATTTCTGTGTTGAAGCTAAAGAGGAACGATCCATTGGTGGGTTCAGTATGGTGTTAAAGTCCCCCCCTAGAATAATGAAAGAATCTGAAAAGTTGGCGAGTAATGCAAATAAAGAATGAAAGAAGGCAGGATCATCTGTGTTGGGACCGTATATATTAGCTAGAGTTATATTATTGTTTCCAATAGTCCCATTCACAATTATATAGCGCCCTTCTGCGTCTATCAAAGAGGATCTGAATAGAAATGGGATCTTTTTGGCAATTAAGATTGAGACACCTCGCTTTTTAGAATTAAAGGTAGAATGGTATGTCTGTCCTATCCAATGTACCCTTAATTTTTTTGATTCTGCTTCATTGAGGTGAGTTTCCTGCAGAAAGGATATATCAGATCCCAGTCCTTTTAAGTGATTAAATATTTTTGTTCTTTTTGCCAGGGAGCTGAATCCTCTCACGTTCCAAGATGTTATCCTTACTGGGACTACCATGGAACAGTTGGAATGCAGTTATAATGTATTCCCAGATGAGCGCACACTGCTACTACTTTAAGGCTTAAATCATCATGAAGAGGCAAACAAACACTTACAAACAATACAAGTACACATACGTCCCTGCAAAACATGTAACATATACTTACACAAACCAACAAACATATATTAGACAAAGTAACATATATAACAATGCAAGGTAGACAGACCCTTGCAAACAATACAAGCAAACATACATCCCTACCAAACATCAAACATTTACCTACACTAACCATCGAACATATATTAAACAAAGTAATATATATAGTAACAAGCTGAGCAATTAATGTAAGCCTAGTTAACCACCTATTGTGGAGAACAGTGATAGGTTGATACAAGAGTGTAAATACAGAAAAAAGCTGAAGTTGGAGAGGCATAATGGTATGAGTAGCCTAGGTTAGGATTGGCATAGCCATATTGATTTGATCAAAGCCTTTAAGCCTGTATTAGTCTGCATTCGAAATAAAGTCTCAAAGACACGGGGCATTGTAGCTCCATCAGGGATCTGTTTATTTAAACTTGAGGCAGGCGTCAGTTCAGTTCACTAGGGCCTGTTTTCAACATTTAGATCAAATGGCCTCTGAAAAGTCCACACAGTTTGAGATAAGGTGGCTATTGCTTTATCTTTGTTTCAGCCACGGTGTGATATTTGGGTCTTTAAACAGTTGATTATCAATATAAAGTTTGTCTGCTACCAGACTCACCCAGCGCCCGTCCTCTCGGTTTTTGCGGAATATGGGGAGAAGGGCTCTGCGACGCTCCAGTATGGTAGTCGGGAACTGTTCGTTAATGCCAAACGGCTTGCCTTTGAGTCTTCTCCCAAGGCCTTTGATGTAATCGCGCTGCCTGGAGTAGTCGAATCGTGCAACAATTGGCCTTGGTCCGGGCGCTTTAGATGTCTCGGTGTCGGGGGCAGCCGGCTGGCGTTGGTGCACCCTGCTGGATGACGGATCAATGGTCTCTCTTCCAGTTCGAAGCACATTTGCGTAAGTTCTCTTCTTCCCAATCCGGTGGACTCGGGCAAAGGTAATTTCGGATATTGTTTCTTTCGGTAACTTTAGCTCGGTTTCCAAGAAGGATTTCAATGTTTCTTCAGTGTTCTCGTCACTTCCTTCATTGATCCCACTGAAAATCAGATTGTCTCTCATTGAACTGGTTTGGATATCCAGTATCATTTCTTTCAGCTGAAAGTTTTCTCTTTGAACATCGATTATTTCGGATTTCATAACTGATACAGCGTTTTGTAATTCAGCCGTTTCAGTTTTAAACGTTGTCACCATAGTTTTTAAGTCTGCTACCTCGGCTAAAAGAGTGTCCAGAATATCCAGTTTATTTAATTTCTCAAGGTTCCTGAATTTGTCCTCTATCAGAGAAATGATGTTGTACTCCGTGTCTGTAAGGTCCGGGGATTGTAACAGTTCTTCGCTTGATAGTCGCTTTTTTTTCTTTCTAGCGTGTTTCATGGTGTTTTCTTCCTCTGCGTGCAAACCAGGCTTTATAGTTTCCGATTTCGGCGTGCTGGTTGGCCTGCTTTCCAAGCTTGATCCACTGAGCGAGGTCATGCTTGGCAGTTCGATGTATGAACCGATGAAGGATTCGCAAGTTGTTAAGTTGCAGAGTGCGCTTTGGGATACTTCCAGATTGATTTGGTGAATTGCTCCTATCCGTTAATTGTTAGACCAAGCCCGATGAGCGTTCTATGTTTACAGTTAGTTTGCTAGCTGATCATGTATGCTGTTAAGGTAGTGCTTATTTATACAAATGCAAACGCAGGATTGCATTCTTTCAACCCTATAACGGAATCTCTCAACCCTTCCCCAGTGTGTGACTTTTGGCTTTAAAAATGGTATCCCCTGCACCTCCACCAGTGGACAACGAGTTTAACATTCCATCTTCTCTACCTGTTGTAGTAGCCCAGATATAAACGTAAAGGATCCACTTAAATATCTAGGACTCAAAGCCAATTTAATGGATTAGCCTACTTATGCAAACCTACAGGTTTGGCATAGTTATGATGGCGTTTTAGGGGGTTTATGCGGGTTCATGTAAACATAAACTTGTTTGAAAACGACCTTGTGTGTACGACGTTATTTTTGAAAACGGAGGGGCAGAAATATTCGTTTCTGTAAATACCCGGCTATGTGTAAATGTGGTCTAAGTTTCATAATAATTTATTTTTCTATATACAGCCTGTCAGACTGCAGTATTACAGAAAAGGGCTTCAGTTCTCTCACATCAGCACTGAGATCAAACCCTTCACACATGAGATTGCTGGGGCTGAATGGGAGTAAAGCAGGAGACTCAGGAGTGAAGCATCTTTCTACTCTTCTGGAAGATCCCAACTGTAAACTGGAGTCACTAAGGTGAGTATCAAAAGACCAAATACTGTGTTGATATCAGTGAATTTGAGATTGACAGTGACTTATCATGCTCGTCACAAGTAAAGGGCCACTATTAATCCACCAGAAAACACTTCTTATCACTCTGATTTTCCATCTTTATTACACACACACACACACACACACACACACACACACATGCACGAACAGCCTCAGCTATGGTCTGCTCTGTCTTAGTCTTAATCTCAGCCTCAGCCTCAGCCTCAGCCTCAGCCTCAGTCTACTCAACTGGAGTCTAGTCCTAGTCCTGAACATTAAATCATCGGCACAAAAAAAAATGGACATTGAAGTCTTTTTATTTAAGACGCCGTTTACACGGTGCGAAAACGCAGATATTTTTATACTCAGCTTTGGCCTGCTCAGTCTCAGTCTCAGCCTCAGTCTACTCAACTGGAGTCTAGTCCTAGTCCTGAACTTGAAAGCATCTGCAAAACTAAAGATAAAAAAGACGCTGACATCTCTGCAATCATGTTTTATATTATTTTCCTTTTCTCTCTACAGCCTGTCAAAATGCAGTATTACAGAAGAGGGCTTCAGTTCTCTTGCATCAGCACTGAGATCAAACCCCTCACACATGAGAGAGCTGTGGCTGGTTGGGAGTAAAGCAGGAGACTCAGGAGTGAAGCATCTTTCTTCTCTTCTGGAAGATCCCAACTGTAAACTGGAGTCACTAAAGTGAGTATCAAAATACCAAATACTGAGTTGCTATCAGTGAATTTGACATTGACAGTGACTTATCATGCTCTTCACATGTAAAGGGCCACTAATAATCCACCAGAAAACACTTCTTATCACTCGGATTTTCCATCTTTATTCCCCACACACACACACACACACAAGGCCTCTGCTATGGCCTGCTCAGTCTTAGCCTCAGTCTCAGCCTCAGTCTACTCAACTGGAGTCTAGTCCTAGTCCTGAACATGAAAGCATCTGCAAAACTAAAGATTAAAAAGACACTGAAATCTCTGCAATTATGTGTATATTATTTTCCTTTTCTCTCTACAGCCTTTCAAAATGCAGTATTACAAAAGAGGGCTTCAGTTCTCTTGCATCAGCACTGAGATCAAACCCCTCACACATGAGAGAGCTGTGGCTGAATAGGAATGAAGTAGGAGACTCAGGAGTGAAGCATCTCTCTTCTCTTCTGGAGGATCCCAACTGTAAACTGGAGAAACTAGAGTGAGTATCACAAGACCAAATACTGAGTTGAAATTAGTGAATTTGACTGACAGTGACTTATTGTGCTCTTTACCTGTAAAGGGTCACTATTAATTTACATAATACACAGTTTTGTTTGTAACCCACTGTTTGTCTTTTCCGGTGTTAAACACTGTGGGCCTGATTTACTAACAGGATTGCGCCCATTTCAGGTGTATAATAGCGGGTGTAAACATAAAACTGTATTTACAAAGGAGGCTTATTTGAGTAGAGGCGCATATTAATACTTTGTGGGTGTGTGCCGCAACGAGATGGGAGGGTATAAGGAACGTGGGCGTGTGGAGCAAATATATGGGAGGAGAGAAGTTAAGTGCGCCTCATGATGTATTGCGTGGTATTTACTAAAACTGCCTGGCGAGCGCATCTCTAATTTGCGGGATAATTCTCCGCCTCATAAAAGCATGTCTTAACCAGGAAGGGCATTTCCATTGAGTCTGAAAACGTTGATATGGCAGCAGTTATAAGAGCAAGGCGAAGGCATAGACAGAAACAGCGCACAGAAATCATTTTTTGGACTCGTATAACACTTTTTCAGTTAAGCGAACCACAAATCATTAAACGGTACAGGTTAACCAGCCACGCAATACTTCAATTACTGAACCAGATCAGAGATGACATCGAACCCTCCAACCGGCGATCACATTCCATATATTGGCAAATATTGGCATCCGGATCATTTCAAACAGTTATAGCATCAGCAGTTGGTATATCTCAGCCTTCACCAAATATTCACCCCGGTACTCGACGCATTGCTACGGCGCACTGGTCAATACATTTCCCCACTGCCATAGCTGAAATTTGTCATCAAACAGGACTTTTTTTTAAATTACAAACTTTCCGAACATAATTGGAGCCACATCCAAACAGTCCCACCTTCAATCCACGAACACATTTACCTAAACAGAAAGCACACATATTCGATGAATGTCCAGGTCATATGTGATGCCAATATGACCATTACTAACGTGGTAGCCAAATACCCTGGATCTGTCCATGACAGTTTTATCTTTCGGAATAGTGTCATCTATCCAAGATTGAGCAACAGGGATTTTGGAGAGGCCTGGCTACTTGGTAGATGTATTTGTTTCAGTGGGGATTTATTGTAGTGAACTCATGTGCCTTGTAAAAATTATTAATCTCGCCATATACACATCTATATTGTTATAATAGACAGTTTATGCATTAATTCAATTCAATTCAATTTTATTTGTATAGCGCCATAACAATACAATTGCCTCTAGGTGCTTAACAGAGCCCAGAGCTTAGACCCCCTTAGTGCATGCACAATGGCAACAGGGGCAAGAAAAACTCCCTGTTAGGCAGGAAGAAACATTAAGCAGAACCACGGCACAAAAGGGGGGACCCATCTGCTTGAGGTCGGCCGGGTGGAGATAGGAAGGGGGGAAGGGGGAGGGTTGTGTGGCAGAAGGGGAAAGGAAGCAACAGGGGTTGTACACAGCCAGCATTCGGTCGCGGGACATAGTATGTATACAGACACTCGTGGTAAATACATGATACAGGCAAGACCAGTTTACTGTACTAATTGGGTTTTCTGTTACAGGGGTAGGGGACGTAGGGACAGAGAAACATTTCAGTGGTGGCAATAATGTAAATTGTATGTAAATGCTAGCAAAGGGTATGGGGTAGAGTAAGTTTACGGCAATGCAGTGGCGGTGGGTGCAATTGCCCGAGGGTTTCTCCAGGTAGACCAGGTGGAGAGACTACAGCAGCGTCCCATGGGGAGATAGTCTTGATTAGTAGGGAAAGAAAAGGGAAAGAAAAGGAAGAAAGTGAGTGGGTAGGGTTCAGCTGTCCATGTGCGTAGATGAGGAGTGGTGGGGGTGAGGAGCAATATTTCCATTTCTATCAGCGATTGGAACATGCTATAAGGGCGAGAGAACATTTATTTTAGTAGACATCAATTTCAGAAACAGATAGGGAGAAACATTTGGGTAGTAGATTTAACAGTAGGCAATATGGCTATTTTATCAGTGTTATTATAGGCATAAGCAATATGATATGGAAGGAGAGAGAGAGAGAAAGAGAAAGGGAAAAGTTATGTTTGGTAATGCTGGCAATTTGTCATTTAGTTTAGTAATGTACTTATGGAGATATCAGTTGTAAGCTTAAGGGTCGCAGGGTATACAGCAGTGCCCATTTGGCTGGTGACAGTCGCAATACGCGCCTTATGCTGTACCCGGGATCCGTAAAGGCCCTCCTACACGATACAACATACACTGTCTGTAGCCCAGTTTTGTTGATTAGGGGGGTATTAATAATAATAATAATACATTTGATTTAAAGCGCCTTTCATGACACCCAAGGTCGCTTCACAAACAATCATATCATTACAACTAGAATGCGTTTCGTGAAAGAACTGCGAGAGTGTGCTTGCTCTGTTGCGGCCATGACCGAGAGAACAAGTGCCTTGGAATTGGGGCAGGTGTCAGCTCTCCAGCTCTCCCTGCTGGATGAGCATGCACAAATGAGTATGCACAAATGAGTATGCACAAATGAGTATGCATGAATGAGTATGCATGAGTGAGTATGCATGAGTGAGTATGCATGAGTGAGTATGCATGAGTGAGTATGCACGAGTGAGTATGCATGAGTGAGTATGCATGAGTGAGTAAACATGAGTGAGTATGCATGAGTGAGTATGCATGAGTGAGTAAACATGAGTGAGTATGCACGAGTGAGTAAACATGAGTGAGTATGCATGAGTGAGTATGCATGAGTGAGTAAACATGAGTGGGTATGCATGAGTGAGTAAACATGAGTGAGTATGCATGAGTGAGTAAACATGAGTGAGTATGCATGAGTGAGTAAACATGAGTGAGTATGCATGAGTGAGTAAACATGAGTGAGTACGCATGAGTGAGTAAACATGAGTGAGTAAACATGAGTGAGTATGCATGAGTAAGTATGCATGAGTGAGTATGCACGAGTGAGTATGCATGAGTGAGTATGCACGACTGAGTAAACATGAGTGAGTATGCATGAGTGAGTAGAGCCCTGGTATGGAAGGTGTCTCTTAATATTCCTAGTTATACAGTTGAATGGAGAGTGACAGAGAGATAAGAGGAACCGTATGCAGGTGTCAGTGAGAGTTGTCAGTGAATCACAGGTGCAAGCCAGTTTAATGAGCCTATTATGATGTCATAATGCCTCAAAGTTCTGCCATGCAAGTCTATGGAGAAAAAAGGTGATGGAAAAAGAGGAATAAAAAAGGAGTGGCAAGGCGTACCGCCACGAAAAGTCATAGCAGCTTGCACCGGATCGGGCCGGACGTTTTGGTGTTTGAATGGCGTCTCTATCTCAATTGGGCGAGGAGTAGTTAGCTGCAAGAAAAACTACTAGAATAAAAAAAATTGTAAAAAACGAAGAACAATAGTGTGCTTCCCTTCGGGCAAGCACACTAATTACAATCATCTCATAGAAATAAATAAAAAATATGAAAAATAAAAGTCAGTCAGTCAGTCCATAAGCTATCTTATGGAAGAAATTAGTTTTAAGTCTGCTTTTAAAGTCAGTAATTAGTGTGCTTGCCCGAAGGGAAGCACAGTATTGTTATCGTCAAGTTTTCTTTATTTATTAGTGTGCTTGCCCGAAGGGAAGCACAGTATTGTTATCGTCAAGTTTTCTTTATTCCGTACGTTTTTCTTGCAGCTAACTCCTCCTCGCCCGATTGAGCTAGAGACGCCATTCAAACACCAAAACGACCGGCCCGATCCGGTGCAAGCTGCTATGACTTTTCGTGGCGGTACCCCATGCCACTCCTTTTTTATCCCTCTTTTTCATCCCCTTTTTTCTCCATAGACTTGCATGGGGAAGGTTGAGCCATTGTGACGTCACGCACTCTAGCCAACTGACATTAGATCAGTTGACATAGGAGAAGCTCTCTTAAATGCCAGAAGTGGTTAGATAGAGAGTGCAAAATATTAAAACGAATGTAGTGGCAACAGTTTCAGGTACAGTTTATACACCCGCTCTAACAGTGTTAACCAGTATGTGAGTAACGTGGGTTTTATTAAGGCATAGCGTGTGTAATGTGTAGCTATTTCATTCCGTTTGTTAACCTTTCCGGCTGTCTGTATACCAGCAGCAGAGCGGAGCATTTCACTCCCCTGCAATCTCGGAATGAAATAGCTACACAATACACACGCTATGCTTTAATAAAATTCACGTTTTACGAGACACCAACAGAGGCACAACCGACAAGTCTTACCATTGAAGATCTTTGACGTTCGGTCTGAAACTTCATCCAGCCATCCAGGTTAATCCAAGTTGTTATGGAGAACGACAGTTGCATCAATCATATTTCATTAAAACTTCACACTTCTTACATTGGACATATCCACCAGCCTAATTAGAATCTGCATTGTCTACTGAGCAGAAAATTCTCCATACAGTAGATTTCCCTTCGTTTAGTATCATTTTAAACTTTCCAGATGACTGTATTGCCCTCGCTCGTCAAGTGATACGTGTCCAGAAACAAGGCTCCTTTGACTGGATAGCCAGAGCTAGCATAACTGCCATTGAAATCCAATGGTAATGCTACCTAGCTAGGTATGCTAATTGTCGGTATCCATCGTTAACTCGTTAATCGTTAACCATCATGTCACTGGCTTTAATTTAAGAATGGCATGTTAGTAGTACATTTAATAGTACATTTAATATCAGTACACTTGATTCATTACTGCTGATGTGTTACTTATATATGTTACTTATTAGCAGCTAGCTACCTAGCTAGCCACTGTGTTCCGATGTGTTTTCAGTTAGCGTTATCGGCAAGCTAGCTGCTGTAATAGTTCAGTTGAGCTTCAGTTAAGACGCTGCGTACCGTACTTCATCATCACATTCGATTATTTATTACAAACAAATTCGAATTCAGCTGTAGGCATGAGATCTGTATCTTGGAGACTAATTGCATCCACAATGTAAGTACTGCAAGCTAGACTACTATGCAGTTGACACAACACAGGAGGTCCCTGGGCCTGAGAAGGGAAGGGAATGAGTTTAATGTGGCTATAATATGGAATTTTAAATGTGCCTAAAACTAGACTAAATTGTAATGAGTTTTCGAAAACTAGACTGAAACTAAGAAGGATAACTATGACTAAATGTGACTAAAACTAATATGCATTTTTGTCTTAAGACTGAATCTAAAAATAGCTGCCAAAATGAACACTGAGATAGGGGACCCCTTAATCTGCAATTCATGGTTGCTAGCTCTAATCAGATGTACTACCTAGGCTTATAAGAGAAGACTAACTTTGTATGGCAACGAACACCAATAACTAGAACTAATTTGACAGACTATAAACCAATGTGATACACGTGCTCTCTATCTATACAGTAAAAGTGTTGCTTACGTTTGATACTACACCTACAGACTAACTCTAACTGCATTAAGTCTAACATATAGGCCTATCTTACAATAAACTTTAAGTAAAGCTGGCTATGTAACCGCATTCATTCTAATATTGTTGCAGAGATGTTTCCTTTTACCAAGATAGCAATTTCAACAATTCACTTAGCTCAGTAAGTCAGTATAACGAAACTCTGAGATACCCTCATATGTCTAAACGTCAGTGGAGCCAAAATATAATGGTTGAGCTTGGTTGCTTGCTAAAATATATTGGAAGAAGGCCCCACTACACTGATTGAGTAGATGTAAATACATGTTAATTCATAGGCACTTGTTCTCTCTGTCACAGAGCAAGCACACTCTCGCAGTTCGTTCACGAAACGCATTCTAGTTTATTTATTTATTCCGTACGTTTTTCTTGCAGCTAACTACTCCTCGCCCGATTGAGCTAGAGACGCCATTCAAACACCAAAACGTCCGGCCCGATCCGGTTCAAGCTGCTATGACTTTTCGTGGCGGTACTCCTTGTCACTCCTTTTTTATTCCATTTTTTCATCCCCCTTTTCTCTCATTGACTAACATGGGGAAGGTTGAGCCATTGTGACGTCACCCGCTCTATCAGTCGTTCTCCATTCAACTGTAGGAATATTAAGAGACACCTTCCAGGGCTCTACAGTGCGAGTATTTCACTCGCATAAATAGGTACGTGCAAACTTGAAAAATAATTTACAAGCACAGTGTGCGAGTGACAGACAGTTGTCAATACGTCGCCAAAAAGTGAAGCATTCCATTGATTTCACATGGAAACAACTGACAGGGTCGCGACTCCAGGGTTATCGACGGGACCAACAGCAGCAGCAGCATAATCATCATCTGGATTTACTGACATTTTCGGTATATATAAACACATAATATCAATTGGTAACTGGTGTGTTGTATCCTGTTTATGTCTGATACTTTATAAACATTTATGTTTTACGTTAACTTATTACACTAGGCAGCAGTATTGTGAAGTAGAGCTAGAAATGGCTTTGCTAGCTCCCATATTGTAGGTCACACCAGCAACTGCTCAATTTAGGACAGAAAGGAGTTTGGTAAATTAGCTTGTAACTGTCAATGATAACTAGTTATTAGAATATATTAGCCAATGTTAAGTTGACTTCAAAGGGGCAGTCGAGTGTTTAGGTTGTGTCAGCTAGCTTGGAAAGCTAGCTAATAATTTTTGATTGAAGCTTCACGTTAGCCTCTGTAAACGTTTAGCTAGCTAACGTTAGCTAACTATGAGGTAGCATATCCCAAGTAACTTGTTGTGACCGATAGCGTGAGTTAACATTAACCCGTGTCCTGGGAGTAATGATTCATGAGAGACCTTGAATCATTAGGTTAGCTGAAAAACGTTTGAGGATGTACACACAGCATAGCTGTTGTAGTGTGCTCAGTTTTCGAAAACTAGACTGAAACTAAGAAGGATAACTATGACTAAATGTGACTAAAACTAATATGCACTGAATCTAAAATAGCTGCCAAAATGAACACTGAGATGTATTAATTTTGGCAGCTATTTTAGATTCAGTCTTAAGACAAAAATGCATATTAGTTTTAGTCACATTTAGTCATAGTTATCCTTCTTAGTTTCAGAAGAGGTTTTTCATGGTTGCTAGCTCTAATCAGATGTACTATAGGCTTATAAGAGAAGACTAACTTTTTATGCCAACGAACACCAATAACTAGAACTAATTTGACAGACTATAAACCAATGTGATACACGTGCTCTCTAGCTATACAGTAAAAGTGTTGCTTACGTTTGATACTAGACCTACAGTCTAACTCTAACTGCATTAAGTCTAACATATAGGCCTATCTTACAATAAACTTTAAGTAAAGCTGGCTGTTCCGCATTCATTCCAATATTGTTGCAGAGATGTTTCCTTTTACCAAGATAACAATTTCAACAATTCACTTAGCTCAGTAAGTCAGTATAACGAGACTCTGGAACTATCAGGCTATGACCAAATGTAACACACTAGACCCTTTCACAATAAACAAGCAAACAAACAAACAAAAACAGAACAACAAAGATACCCTCATATGTCTAAACGTCAGTGGAGCCAAAATATAATGGTTGAGCTTGGTTGCTTGCTAAAATATATTGGAAGAAGGCCCCACTACACTGATTGAGTAGATGTAAATACATGTTAATTCATTGGCACTTGTTCTCTCTGTCACAGAGCAAGCACACTCTCGCAGTTCGTTCACGAAACGCATTCTAGTTGAGTCACAGTGTCTGATGTAGTCTGGCAGTGAATTCCATAACTTGGGGGCGATGTAGCTGAAAGCTCTCTCTCCCAGGGTGCTGAGGTTCGCCTTAGGGACATGCAGTAGGCCTGCTGAGGAGGATCTCAGTGAGCGGGCAGGAGTGTAGGATTCCAGGAGGTCAGAGAGGTAGGTGGGGGTATTGTTGTGTAGGGACTTGTAGGCCAGGAGCAGGACTTTAAATTAAATTCGGTAGGCTAATGGAAGCCAGTGCAGTTGCATAAGCAATGGTTTTACATGGCAGAATTCTGGATGAGTTGGAGCCGGTGGAGTAGCTTATTTGGGATTCCAGACAAGATGGAATTACAGTAGTCGAGGCGGGATGTCACATATGCATTCACAACAACTTCTGCATTCTGCTGGGTGAGCGCTGGGCGAAACCGTGCAATGTTCCTTAGATGGTAAAAGGCACTTCTTGACATACTGTTTATGTGTGCACTGAATGATAGTGTATTGTCCAGTATGACACCAAGGCTCTTGACCTGGTTGGAGCAAGGGATGGTGCTGCCATCTACACATATGGTGAAAGGTTCCATCTTAGCAAGAGCTGATTTGGAGCCAACCAATAGCAGCTCAGTCTTACTGCTATTAAGTTTGAGGTAATTTTTTGTCATCCATAAGTTGATGTCATGGAGGCAGGCAGTAAGTACTGCTGGCGGATGTGTAGCAGTGGGCTTTGTTGAAAGGTAGAGCTGGGTGTCGTCAGCATAACAGTGGAATTGAACACCATGTTGCCTGAGGATAGTGCCAAGTGGGAGGAGGTAGATGGTGAACAACAGAGGGCCTAACACAGACCCCTGGGGCACCCCTCTTGTCACAGCAGTACTCTCAGACTTGCAACTCAGCATTTGTACGTACTGTGTCCTTCCAGAGAGATAGGAGGTGAACCACTGGTGAGCACTGCCACACACTCCGATATTAGCTAGACGTTCCAGCAGAAGATGGTGAGAGATAGTATCGAAGGCTGCACTGAGATCAAGGAGAATCAGAATGGAGATAAGTCCATCATCAGCTGCACAGAGGAGATCATTAGTTATCTTGATCATGGCCGTTTCAGTACTATGCATAGGACGGAATCCAGATTGGAATGGCTCAAAGAGATCATTGGCCTTCAGGTGATCCTCGAGTTGAGTTGCCACTATCTTGTCAAGAACTTTGGAGAGAAAAGGCAAGTTGGAAATAGGCCTGTAGTTGTTGAAGTTGTCAGAGTCCAGTCCGGGTTTTTTCAGCATTGGTCTGACAATAGCAGTTTTAAATGATGATGTTACACTGCCAGAGAGGAGAGAGGTGGTGAGTATTGATGTAATCAACGGAGCAATGGATGGCAGGCAGCTCTTAACCAGGCTTGTTGGAAGAGGGTCCAGATGACAGGTGGAGGAGTTGCACTTTTTTATGAGGCCACAGATGGTACTTTCAGCAGGGTTCATTGTGAGATCCCAGAGTGATTATCAAGCATGGTTGTTTCAGCTGAGTAATTGAACATTCCAATTGCTGGTGGATAGCCTCAATTTTTTTATGGAAAAATTTCAGGAAGGCTGAGCAGCGTTCAACAGAGACACTCTGATGGATGGTACAATCAGGTGGTTTGAGGAGGCCATTCACAGTGTAAAAGAGAGCCCTGGTGTTTCCGTTTCCCTCATTAATGACCCTTGCATAGTGTGAGCTCTTTGCAGAAGAGAGTGCTTTTTTGTATTGAAGTATGTGCTCCGAGTACATTTCTTGGTGGACAGCAAGACCAGTCTTTTTTGAAAGCCGTTCCAGACGTCGACCCATGGACTTCATTTGGCGTAGCTCAGGAGTGAACCAAGGCGCAGTGAGACACAAAAAGTCAATTTCATGGTCAGTAATAAACTCGTTGATCAAAGGAGCTTTGTTGGAGATGGATCTGATGTTGTAAAGTCCAACTTTTCGTCGGTTGAAGTGAGTGTGCACATTTGACCTGGGCAAGGAGGCTAGTACACGGTGATCAACTCGTCGATCAGGCTTCACTTCACAGCGGTTAGCAGACCAGAGAAAGGGAATCGCCTTGTTGGTAATCTTGTTACTACGGGATCCGCGGTGAATATACTTCCGACGTCGGAGAATGTCACTTTGGAATAGGAGTGCAGGAGGCTCAAAGTTTCCCCATAAACTGTAAAGTTCACTCAGTGTGTATTGCTGCCTCATCCTTAGGCTAATCCAGTCAATGTTGCAGTTGGCAATGGTCTATTTCGGTCAAACTTCTCTGGCGTCCAC
The DNA here is from genome assembly GCF_963457725.1 of Sprattus sprattus. Lineage (NCBI taxonomy): Eukaryota > Metazoa > Chordata > Actinopteri > Clupeiformes > Clupeidae > Sprattus > Sprattus sprattus. The sequence continues at coordinate 34,448,218 of NC_137927.1, forward strand.
CAATTTCAGAAGCGCAGGTCAGCGCAGCACTATGACGACTCGAGCCGAAACGCAAAACACGTAAAAAAAGTAAACTAAAAAATAACTAATAGGGAAAAGTGACTATATATATAACTGTTACACTTAGCTAAACTACTAAACTAAAAATCTAACAAAATATCAAATGCATTCGTAAATAATATTAAAAATACCAAATAAAAACAACCCAGACGGAGCGGCGTTTGACTCGCCAGCGCCCCCGTTACTAGGCAACAATTGCATGTGTTTAGATATGTTTAGTTTTACTGGCATTGAGCATTTTGTTTAGTTTGGTATATGTGGAGATTTTAGTCGTAAGCTTTGTTAGGGTTGCAGGCAGGGCTCGAAATTAACTTTTTGCCTTACCAGCCAACATGGCTGGTAGATGAAAAAATGTACCAGCCAATTATATTTTTTACCAGCCAAAATTAAACCTGCCATTTCAGACCTACTCTGACATTGTTTGATATAAACAATCTTTACCTATGATTTTAATATCATCGTTAATCACTCTCAGAATGGATTTAAAGAAATCAACCAATATTGCCCAATTGGCTGGTGACAGCCACAACGCGCGCTTGTATGCTGTACCCGGGAAACCTTAAAGGCCCTCCTTCACGATACGTTAATTATTTAATTCACTTTTGCATGACCTTTTTTTTTAAAGCACATTCAAGAGTTGGCTATTCAAAATGTACTTCAGATGAATTAATTTAACCTCACAAGAAGCGCTGCATTAGGTCTACTAAAAAAAAAATCTAAATTAAGCTTTTAAATGACACCTATACATTTTGTCCAACTAACACTACAGCATAGATATTCAAAAGCTTATTATACTATAGTCAAACTGATCTGACAAAAAACCGCATTGAAAAAACAGAGGGAAGGCAAACAGTACCTCTGCTTCACTGAAGGGGGCGTTCGAGAGCCCACCGGTCGGCGATAAGCTTATTCAGCCATTGCTCTTCTATACGCTTATACTACCACCGTCAACGTATTTCAGCCACTGCCGTGCCTCTCCATTATTCGCAAATCGCAATGAGCCACCTACTGCAACATGCTCTTGGTGTAGCTGTAGCTGCTGTTCTGGCTGTTGTTTCTTCCTCCCTAGATGTTCTCTGCACCTTTGCTTTAGGTGATGCAACGGCAATGAATCGGCACATTATTTTAGCTTTCGTTTAACTGCGTTAACTTGCGTGTGGTCAACTAAGTCGGTTTCAACTTTTGATTCGCGCTCAAAATATTAGAACTTTATAAGCTCAAAGTATTAGAACTTTGTATTAGCTGGGAAAATATTATAACATTGTATTCGCGTGCAAATTGTTATTGTTGTATTAAAATTCTAAGAACTTTATGTTACCCTTTCAATTCTCCCACTGTTCGTGTTGGCGTTGCCAGCCATTTTAACCATGACAGGCGCAATAGTCGGGAGATTTGCTCCGCAATGTCACTCGCCAAGTTGAGCATTTTGTTTAGTTTGGTATATGTGGAGATTTTAGTCGTAAGCTTAATGCCACCAATAGCATATTCTTTATAATCATGTTCTTTTAAACATCTCGCTGTAGGTGATGGCGGGCAGAACAACAATATAACAGCGCGCACATTGAATCAGGTTCAGTGATTGAGCAAACGTGAACCAATATATCTATCTCCTCTTCGCTGAACCCTCATTTTCTCTTCCTTGAATCTCCATGGTGGCAGTAACTTGCAGGCGATTTCTCCCGTCTTTAAAGGGTGCACTAAATAATGATTGCCCAGCGCGGATCTGGTTTGGTTACCACGGAAAATGCGGAAAAACACTGTGCGGTATATTGGGCTTTGGCAAAGGCGCAGATTAAGCTGCGGTCGCAATGTTAGTAAACCAGGCCCTAAAGGGCGGAGCAAGCACAGAGGGCCTCTCGCGGATCTTGCTTGATAAATACCACGGAAAATGCAGAAAAACACTGTGCGGTATTGTGCGCCTTGGCAAAGGTCCAGATTAAGCTGCGGTCGCAATGTTAGTTAATCAGGCACTGTGTATCTTAGATTTGTTTTATTTTGCCCTTTTAATTAACAAGTTATTCTGGTGACATACTCAGTTCACCCATCTGACTCCAGACGGCTCAGACCATACACACACCATAGCACCATGCATTTAGTACTGCATTCTGGGTGGAAATGCCACCTCAGTGTGCATTATTTTTAATCTTTTAAATGCTCTGTAATCCAATGTACCTGACTTAGTCAACTACTGATCCCCTCAATAATCTACAAAAATAATATTTTACTTTATCTATCTATAAATCCTGTGTGTCTGTCAGTCTGTCTAGGGCGTATCTCCCTGACGGTAGTTATGTTAGTTATGAGATTTCACATGTAGCTTACGCATGTCATGAACCTTTGCATCCTTGATTTTGAAGATTTTTGAAATCATGGTTCACGAGATATTTGTATTTTACCGTTTCCCGTAGGCACTAATGGGTTATCGTTTCCCGTAGCAAGTCCCACTGTGCACCGAAATGACGTCACAATCGAACATATACGTGTAGCGGTATTAAAACTATCCTGCCTTCACTCAAAGTTCAGAATAGCGTTGGATACGATAAGGAGGTCCGCATTCAAATTCTTCTTGGTGAACAGATACAGACTTTTGCTCAGGTAATCTTAAGACAGTGATTGATTTTATCTATTCGTTTATTTTTAAGCTTCTTTATATTAAGTTTCAAAGTAATGTCTAGAGTTGTACAGTCATCTAACAGACGGGAATAATAATCCATCAAAATATTCATATTGTTTATTAGTATAGCGTATTTTTACAGTACATTTCTGCACTTATTCGACTTACAACTTGGCAAACTCATTTCATAAGCCTGGTTGAAATGTGATTACAGCACTTATTCATGGCATATGCAAAACGCATGAATTTTAGCGACGTGAATTATGTCATAGTCATAGAACAGTCGTCGTCATAGATGTTACCCCAGCTGATGCGTATGGGCCTGGCATGTAACCAACTCTCATTACCATGTTAAGTAGTATATTGTAGTTTGATGTATTTGTATAAGAGTTAGCTTTCTATTCAACGTTGCCGGTTAGCCTAGACCAGTGACCATGTGTTCATGGCATGCATCTACTGACGCAATGAGAGAGGTTTTCCGATGTATTAGTGTCCCGGCTGGGTGCCAATCAAAATCACAACGCAAGAGTGGAGTACTACACCGCTACAAATGGTAGATAATATTGATAAGCCTCGGAGGCTTTCAGATTGTTCATTGCTTTCCCATCTGTTGCTATGGAGTCCACGAAATACACGCAAATAAACATTTAAACATTTCTTAATGAAAAGGAAACATGCATCACAATAATACTTCAGTGTAACCTGTACCTATGTGGAGTGCAAATATGTCTTGCTATTACACTACCCAACAGCTACACCTACGTCTGCTAACACTACAGAATGCATAATTCCTACGGGGACTGCACTAGTATACTTTAAATATACTTCAAATGTCTTGTTGTGTTTGCCTTGACTGATTTGTGACTATATAATCACTGTAGACTCTCAGACTGCAGTATCACAGAGGAGGGCTATGGTAGTCTGGCTTCAGCCTTAAGGTTAAATCCCAATCATCTCAGAGAGCTGGATCTCAGAGGAAATGATCCAGGGGAATCAGGAGTCAAACTGCTTTTAGACCTAAAGGAGGACCCGAAATGTAAACTGAAAAATCTCAGGTAAATATATATCAAGACCAATAATATTACAAAGATTTTTTTAAATGAACAAAAAGTCATAATGAGACTGCTATTTCAAGTTTATACAAGTTATATTACTATAACAAGTCTTCATTGCAATTTTCTCTTTATATAATAGCCAATAGTCTCTTTATATAATAGCCACACGTCATATTTTAAGCTGTTGATGTAGGGGCATCACTAATACCAATAGATGAATATTGTATTGAAAGTGACAGGATGAGCTCAGCTCTTGTAGTGAAAACTGAGCTTTTTAAAGCTACTTCAGCAGGCCAAGCAGACTTATAAAATGAATAGACTATACTATTGGGTAGCAGTGCTTCCTTTCCCATGAGAAAAACACATATGTGACTGATCAATTTCCTTTTTTCATTTCTGCAAAAGGCTGCCATGGTAGAAGTTATAATGCTTTTGTGTGTTTTTTTATTTAAGCACTAGTGATGATGTTTTGTGTCAGACAACAGATAAGTTTATTGTCTCTATTTGTACAGGTTCCTGAAGGGGATTGCTGATGATGAGGCCTGTGCTGCTGTGGCTTTAGCTGTGGGTTCAAACCCCTTACTCATGACTGAGCTGGATCTGAGTAAGCTCATGCCAGAAGCCTTGGGAGTGACTCAGCTGTGTGCTTTACTGGAGGATTCCCACTGCAGACTGCAGAAACTGAGGTAATTGGATGCTGTCACATTCTTTTTAGTTAACATGCATAAGCTGCATTCTTCTCTTTTTGGACGATGGAAGTCTAGTTAAGACTTTTGAACGACTTAATGGTGCTTCCTATGTGCAATGAATACAGAGGTTTTCCTAATTGACAGTTGGCCAATATCTAGCTCTAACTATGTCCCAGAAGAAGCCTGTTAGCTCAGACATCATCACAGGGTTAGAGATCTCTGCTGAAGATGAGAACTACTTTATTCAATTACCAGAGGTATACACTCAGGAAATCATGCCAGTAGACACAAGCAGTATTCCCACCAATGATGATCTTTCTAGATTTCCTTACCTTAGCAGGTGAACCTTTTTACAGTCAAAGCCATTCTGGAGTTGTTGATAGGCAGCAATATTCCAAAGACTTAAGAACCGTGGGGAGTGGTCAACAGCCAAGGAGAAGGGCCACACACAGTTATAACCATATCTGGCTGGGTTGTCAACAGTCCTCTAAAAAGGTGTTGCATGGATAGCTGTCCTGAAGTCATGGCAAACAGAGTTTCTGTTGCAAACCTGTGCAGCAACCTGTGCAGCAGTACAACCATGAATTTAGTGAAAGCTCAGAAGACAACATTGAGTATCTTCACATCTAAAGGGATTATATTAATTCAGCAGTAAACTTCTTAACACTGTCCTTTTCCATCTTTATTACACGAACACACACACACACAAACACACACAAACACACACACACACACACACACACACATACACACACACACTCAGAAAAGTAAACTCTCAAACACACACTCATATATGCAAACTTACAAACACACACACACACACACACACATTTTATATATACATATTCTTGTATTTCTTTTCATATTTTTTGTCTAAAATGGAAAACAATGTTTTCCTTTTCCCTCTACAGCCTGTCAGACTGCAGTATTACAGAAGAGGGCTTCAGTTCTCTCGCATCAGCACTGAGATCAAACCCCTCACACATGAGAGAGCTGTGGCTGGTTGGGAGTAAAGCAGGAGACTCAGGAATGAAGCATCTTTCTTCTCTTCTGGAAGATCCCAACTGTAAACTGGAGTCACTAAGGTGAGTATCACAAGACCAAATACTTAGTTGATATCAGTGAAATTGAGATTGACAGTGACTTATCATGCTCTTCACAAGTAAAGGGCCACTATTAATCCACCAGAAAACATTTCTTATCACTCTGATTTTCCATCTTTATTACACACACACACACACACACACACATACTCAGCTATGGCTAGCTCAGTCTCAGCCTCAGTCTCAGCCTCAGCCTCAGTCTACTCAACTGTAGTCTAGTCCTAGTCCTGAACTTGAAAGCATCTTCAAAACTAAAGATAAAAAAGACACTGAAATCTCTGCAATTATGTTTTATATTATTTTCCTTTTCTCTCTACAGCCTGTCAAAATGCAGTATTACGGAAGAGGGCTTCAGTTCTCTCGCATCAGCACTGAGATCAAACCCCTCACACATGAGAGAGCTGCTGCTGGTTGGGAGTAAAGCAGGAGACTCAGGAGTGAAGCATCTTTCTTCTCTTCTGGAAGATCCCAACTGTAAACTGGAGTCACTAAGGTGAGTATCACATGACCAAAAACTGAGTTGCTATCAGTGAATTTGACATTGACAGTGACTTATCATGCTCTTCACATGTAAAGGTGGCAGCCATTGGGAAACAATTCGACCAACTGTCTTCCCCCCCTAAGGGCGCTACCATCAATGGCTCATCGTTTCCCTCTTTCACCCCTCTCACTGAGAGTGAGGTCTCCAAAATCCTAGCAGGTAGCCTTCAAACTACATGCCCACTGGACCATATCCCATCTAACATCCTTCAAGCCATATCCCCTGCCGTCTTACCCGCAATAACACATGTGATTAATGCTTCATTTCATTTTGCAACATTTCCTTCTTCCTTCAAAGTTGCCCGGGTAACGCCGCTGCTCAAGACACCGTCTCTCGATCCCACTCAGGTTGAAAACTATCGATCGGTCTCACTTCTCACCCTCCTATCTAAAACAATTGAGAGGGCAGCTTCCAAACAGGTCACAGGGTTCCTGTCAACAAACAATCTCCTTGATCCAAACCAATCTGGATTCAAAAGCGGTCACTCCACCGAAACAGCCCTGCTATCGGTGACGGAGGCCTTAAAAACAGCTAGAGCAGCAGCTCAATCCTCGGCTCTCGTCCTACTTGACTTATCAGCTGCGTTTGATACGGTCAACCACCGCATCCTTCTGTCCATACTGTCAAGTATGGGCATCTCAGGCAAGGCGCACTCCTGGTTTGAATCGGACCTTACTGGGCGCTCATTCAAGGTGTCATGGCAAGGTCATCTTTCAGTACCTCACCACCGGGGTGCCCCAAGGGTCCGTAATGGGACCACTTCTCTTTGCTATCTACACCACCTCACTGGGCCCTATCATCCGCTCACATGGTTTTTCCTACCACTGTTATGCCGATGACACTCAACTGGTGCTGTCTTTCCCTCCTGAGGACAACACTGTTTCGGCACGGATCTCGGACTGTCTTGCTGATATATCCACATGGATGAAAAACCACCACCTTCAGATGAACCTGGCCAAAACAGAACTGATGGTCTTCCCAGCCAAACAGTTCATCCACCACAACATCAATATCAACACTGACTCTTTATCTCTTGCTCCATCCAAAACAGCAAGAAACCTCAGGGTCATTATTGATGACCAACTAACCTCTACAGCCCACGTCGCCTCTGTCGCCAGGTCATGCCGCTTTGCGCTAGACAACATCCGCAAAATCAGGCCGTACCTAACCCAGTATGCCACCCAGCTGCTGGTGCAAACCTTGGTGATTTCCTGCCTTGACTACTGCAACGCCCTCCTAACGGGCCTGCCGGCTTGCGTGGTAAAACCACTACAGATGATCCAGAACGCGGCGGCACATCAGGTATTCACCCAACCAAAGAGGGCACATGTCACCCCGCTACTCATTGAGCTCCACTGGCTGCCGGTAGCTGCCCGCATTAAGTTCAAGTCACTTATGTTTGCCTACAAAGTACTTACCGGTTCTGCTCCCACCTACCTAAATGCTCTTGTAAGGGCAAATGTTACACCCAGGATGCTGCGTTCATCCAGTGATCGTCGTCTGGCACTGCCCCCTCTGCAAGCACGGCAATCCAGACTATTCTCAGTTGTAGTTCCACGTTGGTGGAACGACCTGCCTAGCACTACCAGAGCAGGGGCATCCCTCACCCTTCAAGAAGCTCTTGAAGACCCAACTCTTCAGAGAACACCTCCCTTCCTAACTGGCACCTTGGCTTAACTTGCACTTATGCAGTGACAGTCCCGCACTTCTTTTTCCTATTCTTTCTATGTCGTTTTAAATTTTTTGAAAAAAAAGCAGTATTTATTGTTACACCAGGTTCTATTGCTCTTAGCTTGATTGTTCTCTCCCTTGTACGTCGCTTTGGACAAAACCGTCTGCTAAATGACTAAATGTAAATGTAAATGTAAAGGGCCACTATTAATCCACCAGAAAACACTTCTTATCACTCGGATTTTCCATCTTTATTACACACACACACACACACACACACCCACACACGCACAGCCTCAGCTATGGCCTGCTCAGTCTCAGCCTCAGGTTACTCAACTGGAGTCTAATCCTAGTCCAGAACATGAAAGCATCTGCAGAAAAAAAATGGACATTGAAATCTCTTTATTTAACACTCTAAGGTCAGCTGCCTTTTAGACTTTTCTAAGTTGTCTGACATGCCTTGATGTTTTTGTACATTTCCCTAAACTAAAAACATTGATGCACAAATGGAACATATGATTATATTGTAGAAGACATCAGCAATAATAACATGTGAGTAAAAGGAATGTAGTAATTCATTTTTTATTTTTAAATCTAATGTAAACATACCCTTAGAAAAACCTAATTTTAGAGGTGCTCAGATTTAGTAAAAAAACACATTGTGCAAATTTATTCACAAGGCTTTTTATTTCTGAACCTTGAAAACATATGTGTTAGCTATGTATATGTTAGTTTAGCATTTAGAAAGTGTGTGTGGTTTCTCTTCTATAAATTTATAATTTCAGAGTGACCTTTCCCTGCCCAAGAATTCTTTCCCTGCCCAATGAATATTGATGAGTTAGATTTGACAGGCCGGTGATTGCTCCTCCCCCCTGTCACTGTCACCTGTCAAAGAGGATGGCCAATAGATAACAACCCTGAAATGTCTCTCAGTTTTGAAAGTGCATAATTAGTTAGTGGATATAACTAAGTCAGTAAACAAGTAAGTGGATACATATTAGAAAAAAAGTGCATAATTAGCAAATGCATGCAAGTAAGTGGATATAACTAAGTAAGTAAGTGGATATAACAAGAATCAGAATCAGAATCAGAATCAGTAACAGATTTATTGTCATGCAGGTTTACACCAAGAAATTGCTCTGGTGTATGGGTACAGTAAACATATAAACAAACCCAACACAATAAGTACTACACATAACATAAGACATAGAAACACACTAAGTACTACACATAACATAAGTACTACAGATAGACCACAGTATGAATACAGATATAAAAAAAGAGAGTATATAAAAAAGTTAACTAAGCAAGTAAGTGAATATATATATAAAAAATAGTGTATATAAAAAAATCCACTAAACGAAGAGGGGATGTGGACATCTCGGACCATGGAGCTGCCGATGAATCAGCACAAACGAACACACAGATGAAGCATTTCACCAACCAGGGACATGTCACCTGTGTGTCGGTTTGCCTGTTACATGTTGCTAAACTAAGCAAGTAAGTGGATATACTGTACAAAAGAAGTATAATCATATCCCCCAAGCATGCCAAGCCTCAAAACAATTCCTCTCTGGGATAAGGCAAAGGTGGATACGACACGCTTTGCACTTCCAGAGGGTTTTTGTTTGCTTTCCCCTATACTTTCTGCAAAATGCACATGTCTTGCGATTATCGCGAGTAGCAACCTCACAAACTGGCATACAAACATTGCTGGCATTCATTATAGGGTCTGTTTGTGGCTGAGTTTTTAATGGAACGCCAAACAGCTGAGCAGTGAGCTCCTCAATGAAACGCTTGTGGGACAAGCTGTCCTTGTTCAAGCTTTGCCTGAGTTCTCTGTGTAGAATGTATGCAAGAGCTTCTTGTACCACTTCATAGTTCTGTGTTGTGCAGTGTAATATTGTATTAACTGGTCAGAGAGATCCACACCTCCCATGAACCTGTTATATTCTGTCACAGGTGAAGGGCATGGAACAGCCAGAGAAGACCAGACACCCTGCTTGGACTTCACTCTTCTCTTAGCTAAGTCCCCAGTGTAGGCTGTGTGGATGGTGGAACAGACAGACACCTCTCGTGTATCCATCCACTTCACAAACACCAGAGGACCTTGCCTTATCCAGCGTATTGTTCCTCTGGGGGACTTCTTGTTTAGTGCATTGATAGCACTGCGTGGGCACTCCTTTCGAAAGTCTCGGTATGTGCCACACGCGCCAAACTTAGCAGCAAACAAGTCCTTTAGAAGCGTTGGGCTCGTATAGAAATTGTCCATATACACATGATATCCAGACCCCAAGTACTGTTTGTCAATTAGTGACATGACACTGTCATACGAGAGGCCTTGGCCAGTGGGGAAATGGTTCTTTCCGGTGTATACGGAAAAGTCCAAAGTGAAACCATTGCTGGAGTCAGCAAGCACAAACAATTTAAAACCCCACTTGGTCGGTTTGTCCTTCATGTACTGACGCAAGAAGTGTCCTTTGGAAGGCACCATGCGCTCATCCACAGCAATGTTCCTGCGAGGCTGATAGAATGCTTTACAGGCATCCTTGATAGTGTTCATGAGGGGTTTGAGCCGGAACAGTTTGTCGTGTTCTGAGGTCCCCCTCTTGGCATCGTTCACGCTGTCCTCATCTGGGTCGCTCATGTGCACATTCCAGGATATTGTGCGGAACCTGTCTCTTGGCATCACCTCTGCTGGGAATGGGACAGTGAAGATGTGGCCTTTCCTCCAGTATTCTCGTACATCATTCAGCTTGACCATGCCCATGAGGAATATCAGTCCAATGTATCTGTAGAATTCCCCCACACCTACATCCACCCATGTATACTTCACTCCTCTGGCTATGGACCTAGCAGCCTGCTTGTTGGTGTGTTTGCAGAGAGTTTCCACGGCATCACGTGAAAAAAACAATTTGAACAGGTCCAGAGGACTGTAGTTGTCCGCTGCATTTAGCTGCACACCAGGCTCCCTTGCAGGAAGAAATCGCAGTGTTGCTGGAGCAACATCAATGTCCTTTTCTGACTCCCATGTCAACGGCTCCTGCTGGGGCAGACGCTGTGACAATGGCTCCTGTTGGAGATGACGCTGTGACAACGTCTTTGTCTTCTTTTTGGGCAGAGGTCGTGCTCTTTTGCGGGGTGATGTAGGTGCTATGTTCTCCTCGTTGTTTTCCACGTTGTTCTCCACGTTTCTGTAATAGAGTAAATAAAAACAATGATCAGTTGCTTGTTCAGGGATTTTTGCAACATAGAATCCCAGAACTGCAATTCACACTTTACAGCAGTTTCGGCCATTCACACCTGGCCTGGCCGGTTTCGATTCACACCTATCAGACGTGTTTGAATAGCCTACACTAATGACTAACCCAAGGGGAACAACATACTTTTAGCGTTAGTATTTGTACTTATTTTGGTGCAGACAACAAAACTGCAAACATCGACGTATATAGCGAGATAAAGTTATGTATATGATTCATAATCGCCATATAGACGGTAGTCGCCTGGTTTACTCCTCTTTGCGCACACAATAAACCCCAAACATCGACAACAAAATGTCGGCGTACGTAGCAACATAAAGTTATTTACCTATATTATTCAAAACCGCTATACATACGGTAGTTACGTGTTTTATTTATTTTAGGATAGACAACAAACTGCAAACATTGACGACTGTAGCGACATAAAGTTATGTAGCCTATGATTCAAACCGCCATATAGACGGTAGTCGCCTGGTTTACTCAGCTTTGCGCACACAACAAACTCCAAACAATATAAAGTAATTTATATTATTCAAATTCGCCATACAGTCGTAGCGTGTTCTACTAATTTTTGCACACACAACAAACTAGACGCCAACGGCATAATAAGCATACTATGCCATGAGTTTTACTCCCTATAAGTAAATCAACACCATGCAAGAGCCAGTCAAGTGAATATAAATTACTTACTCATCAGGAATATCCTGAACGGGGTCAAGACGAAGCACGAAGTGGTTATGTTCGTCCTCACTGTCTTCACTACTTTCATCGGATTCGTGGTTGTCCTCCTCGCTTTCCAGGTCAAGTTCCTCCTGAATTTGTCGTAGAGCATCAGCAGCAGAGATGGGAAGCGGCATGTTGTCTCGTTCTCAGTCGAAATGTAAACAAACATACGACCATGTGGACTGGCTTATATGGGTGAAAAGGGCGATTACTGAGTGCTCCTCGCCACGGCATGACCCAATAGCGTTCGCCGAATTACCATTTCTTACCATATGAATAGCCACCAAGTGCTAATGGGTGGCGCATTAGGAGCTGAATTCTGGCTCAGACAGTGAAATGTGCAAGTTTTCGTTCGATTCTCCTGACAAAGTGCCTATTTATTTTTTAGTTTTGAACTTTATATATTTTAAAAGAAAAGGGTTCAATGATTATGTGGGTGTTATTTGTATGTCTGTAGGTCAAAAACTCGCGGAGCTTTAAACATTTTTTGACAAAAAAAAAAAATATCCCTGACAAGGGATATCGACCTTAGACCGTTAAGTTTCATAATAATTTCCTTTTCTATCTACAGCCTGTCAGACTGCAGCATTACAGAAGAGGGCTTCAGTTCTCTAGCATCAGCACTGAAATCAAACCCTTCACACATGAGATTGCTGGGGCTGAATGGGAGTAAAGCAGGAGACTCAGGGGTGAAGCATCTTTCTTCTCTTCTAGAAGATCCCAACGGTAAACTGGTGTCACTAAGGTGAGTATCAGAAGACCAAATACTAAGTTGATATCAGTGAATTTGAGATTGACGGTGACTTAACATGATCTTCACAAGTAAAGGGCCACTATTAATCCACCAGAAAACACTTCTTTTCACTCGGATTTTCCATCTTTATTCCACAAACACACACACACACACACACACACACACACACACACACACACACACACACACACACACACACACACACCCTCAGCCATGGCCTGCTCAGACTCAGTCTCAGCCTCAGCCTACTCAACTGGAGTCTAGTCCTAGTCCTGAACAAAAAAGCGTCTGCAAAACTAAAGATACAAAAGACTCTGAAATCTCTGCAATTATGTTTTATATTATTTCCCTTTTCTCTCTACAGCCTGTCAAAATGCAGTATTACAGAAGAGGGCTTAATTTGTCTTGCATCAGCACTGAGATCAAACCCCTTACACATGAGAGAGCTGTGGCTGGTGGGGAGTAAAGCAGGAGACTCAGGAGTGAAGCATCTTTCTTCTCTTCTGGAGGATCCCAATTGTAAACTGGAGATACTAGAGTGAGTATCACAAGACCAATATTGAGTTGATGGCAGTGAATTTGACAGTGACGGTGATTTATCATGCTCTTCACATATAAAGGGTCACTATTAATCCACAACACACTTCTTATCACTCTGATTATCCATTTTTACCAAACATACACACACACAAACACACACACACACACACACACACACACACACACACTCACACACACACAAACAGACACACACACAAACACACACAGCCTCAGCTAAAGCCTGCTCTGTCTCAGCCTCAGCCTCAGCCACAGTCACTGTCACTGTCACTGTCACTGTCACTGTCACTGTCACTGTCACTGTCACTGTCACTGTCACTGTCTCTGTCTCAGCTACAGCCTGCTCAGCCTCCTCAACTGGAGTCTAGTCCTAGTCCTGAACATGAAAGCATCTGCAAAACTAATGATTAAAAGGACATTGAAGGTCGACGACTGTCATGGCAGCTGCTTGTTAGTGAAGCAGCGACCAACCTAAACCCTTTTCCTCTTCCTCCCTTAATTTACTAATTCAAAAGTAGAGTGAAATTGCTTACAAAGTCAAGATGAGTCACCAGGGCAGAGCTGGAAGAGAGAGAGCGAAGCCTACCGACACAAAGAATAGTGCAAAGTCGACTTCTTTCTCCCTAAAGAAGTTAACGCTAACAAAGCTAGTCCGCACCCTGCAGAGAGTGAGGATGATAACGTGAGTGTAGCAATATTGTCTGAGCTAAAATCATTTAGAAGGGAAAACAATGAAAAGATGACGACAATGACATCTGTAATAACCTCCCTTCAACAATCAGTTAAAAAAATGGGAGAACATTTGACTAATGCGGAGGACGTACAACTCCGCTTGGCAGGCAGCAGAGGATTTGGTGTCGCTGGGAATTCAGACGTCCATTTTGGAAGGCGAAAGACTGGACAAGGAACTGAACCAAACTCGTTGGCAGATAGCATACGGCCCGCCAAAGGGGAAAATATAGACTCACAGTCTCATTCAAGACATGGAGGCCCTTCAGAAAGACGATTGAGAGGAGGTGAGACAGTTAGCACTATATTGAATATTTAAAAAAAAAAAACTATGGTGCCTTTGTTTTGAGAATACTATGTTAACTAAGTTAGATATTTTGCTCTTGGTGGATATATTACTAACAAAATTATGAGGAAAAGTGAATTTATTTTTTATTTTGTTTTCTGAGGAAAGTAAGGAAGAATGGAGAGGGGGAGGGGGGGTTATCAGGCAGAAGACGCTTTTCTTTTATTGCCAACGATAAAGGCGAGCCGCCTGTGTTTTTGACATAGGCTTTCCCTCAGAGCTTACGGGCTCTCTCAAGGTCATAGTTCAGACCTTTCATTTGGAAGCCTCACGTTTGATGCTGAGATGTTTTACGTTTATTGTTCTATTGTTTTTATCACTTTTTATATTTTATGTTTATTGTTCTTTTTCTTGTGTATCACATTTTCTTGTTAAAGTGGAGGAATGGCTAAACTTTTAAACTTGAATGGGAGAAAACTTAATACATAATATGGAAGGTATAAAAATCACTTCACTTAATGTAAATGGCGTCCTCAATCCAATCAAAAGGGGAAAGATCCTTTCTAAATTCAAAATGGAAAAAACACATATTGCCTTCCTACAGGAAACACATTTGAGTGACACAGAACACACAAAACTAGGTAGACTGGGGTTTAAACATGTTTTCTTATCATCACATGTATCTGGCAAAAGGAGAGGGGTGGCCTTCTTAATTCGAAGTACAGTGTTAAGGCCTAGGGTTTGCGAATAAATAAGGGAGGCAGAGGCCAGCATATTTCGTTCAAAACAGCGGTATTTATTTATGAACTGAATTGACTAGTTCTTCAAAAAGGACGGCGGAACAATTACTGTATGGTTCAAAACAGCTCCGTCAGGGTGAAGTTCAAAAAGCATCCCGACCAGTCATGGAAGAAGCTATTTTAAAGGCCTGCGCGCCAGTGTAGCTCCTCAGCTGATCAAGAACGGCCCCGCCCACCTGCACACCTGAATCCATTCACTGGGGAGCAGATGATCAAAAAAAAAACAGAAAAGGCCCAGTGGCCGTCACATACAGTTAACTATGAGAATATACTGTAAAAAAAAAAAAGGACAGGGAAGGAAGATATGTGCTAATCAAAGGGAAGTTGGATGGCTCCCCATATCACCCTGCTAAATGTGTATATGCCCCGAACAGTGACTGGAGCGTTTATAGGCAGATATTTGACGTCATAACATCAGAGGCTAAAGGAGTTTTGATAAGTGGTGGAGACTTGAATTGATAAATGATGAATTAGATTCATCAGGAGCAAGTACTGGGAAAACTAAAACGAATAAGAAAATGAACACTGTGATGCGAGAGGTAGAAATCATTGATGTGTGGAGGGATTTACATCAACAGTCCGAGACTACACCCACTTTTCCCATCCTCACAGCTTAAAAAGGAATATGGAGGAATGGGGCTTCCTTACCTGTTAGAATATTACTATGCAGCTCAACTAAGGCCTCTCATATGTTGGTGTAATCCTGGATACTCTGCCAGGTGGAAGGACCTTGAAATGGCAATGTCAAGGATCCCTCTTCAGGCAATTATTTCAGATGGTGCACTAACCAAAACTCTGTTGGACAAGGCAAATCTATACATTGGTCTATCTCTTAAAATTTGGAAGTAAACACATAAATTGTGCATCATACAGAAAACTGCAAAACTATTAAAATGGTGGTCCTTTGATAGTGATTCCCCCCCTAATTTAAGTGATGATAGATTCAATACATGGGCAAAAAAGGGAGTCACTGCGTACTGTGGACTGATACGAAATGGATCACTGAAGAACTTCCAGAGTTTGAGGGAGGAATATGATCTTGAACAGCAAGATTTTTACAGATTCCTACAAATGCGACACTGCTTTGACACACTGAAGAAAGACATATGTCAAATTTAGAGAGTGGAATGATTCAATTCAATTCAATTCAATTTTATTTGTATAGCTCCATAACAATACAATTGCCTCTAGGCTCTTATCAGAGCCCAGAGCCTAAACCCCCTTACTGCATGCACAACGGCAACAGGGGCAAGGAAAAACTCCCTGTTAGGCAGGAAGAAACCTTAAGCAGAACCACGGCACATAAGGGGGGACCCATCTGCTTGAGGTCGGCCGGGTGGTGACAGGAAGGTGGGACGGGGGGAAAGGGGGAAGGGGAAGGGTTGTGTGGCAGAAGGGGAAAGGAAGCAACAGGGGTTATACACAGTCAGCATTCAGTCACTGGACATAATAAGTATACAGACATCTGGTGGTAAATACATGATACAGGCAAGACCAGATTACTGTGCCAATAGGGATACTGTTAGAGGGGTAGGGGATGTAGGGACGAAGAAACATTTCAGTGGTGGCAATAATGTATATTGTATATAAATGCTAGCATAGGGTATTGGGTAGAGTAGATGTATGGCAATGCAGTGGCGGTGGGTGCGATTGTCCGAGGGTTCAGCTGTCCATGTGCGTAGATGCGGAGTGGTGGGGGTGAGGAGCGATAGTTCCACTTCCATCAGCGATTGGAACATGCCTGGCTCCGGGGAGGCAGTGGACCTTCCAGGGGCCGCTTGTTGAAGGGGGGATGTGGACATCTCGAACCATGGAGCTGCCGATGACCAGAGTGGTGGTTGTCACATCCAGTGGGAGAAGTCGTCTAGGGGATGATGACTGTGTTGAGGGCCCAGGATGGGGAGCAGGGCGGCGTGGGCGATGCTGGTGTTGCTCAGGAGCCGGTCTGCAGGGGCGTTTCGGGGCGGGCTGAGGAGGGGAGTCATCAGGCCCAGGAGGCTCCTCCTGATCCATCTAACAAACAGGAAATGACGAGTCAATCTGCAGGTCTGTCAGTCAGGAATCAGCACAAACAAACAGACAGGTGAAACATTTCACCAACCAGGGACATGTCACCTGTGTGTCGGTTTGCCTGTTGCATGTTGCGGTACTTAGATATGTTTAGTTTTGTTGGCATTGAGCATTTTGTTTTCTGTTGTGTTCTGTTTGCCGGGGCCGTACATGCATCCAGCACAAACAAACACACAGGTGAAAACATTTCACCAACCAGGGACATGTCACCTGTCTGTCGGTTTGCCTGTTGCATGTTGCGGTACTTAGATATGTTTAGTTTTGCTGGCATTGAGCATTTTGTTTTCTGTTGTGTTCTGTTTGCCGGGGCCGTACATGCATCCACTCGGCAAACAGGAAACACATATGATGTTGCGGTACTTAATTGCAAGTAATATTTTAATTTTGATTTTTATTCGAACATTATTTGTGTACGGATATGTCTGGGTGGCTGGTACAGCAGGTGATTGGTTTGTTGGCGCGATTACTTTTGTCTATAGGATGCACTAAAGAAGAATGTCTTAAGTCTTGATTTGAATATAGGCACAGTGTCTGCATCTCTGATGGAGGCAGGGAGATTGCTCCAGAGGAGAGGGGCTCGGTAGCTAAAGGCTCTGCCTGCTAGTGTGGTTTTTGATATTCTTGGAATTACCAGGAGGCCTGCAATCTGGGAACGGAGCAGCCTTGGAGGGCAATAGGGGACGACTAATTCCTTGAGGTAGTTTGGAGCCAGGTCGTTTAGGGCTTTATATGTTAGCAGTGCTTTGAAATCGATTCTACTTTTGACGGGGAGCCAGTGCAACGAGGCGAGTACCGGTGAGATGTGTTCATATTTTTTAGTTCTGGTGAGTTTACGAGCAGCGGCGTTCTGTATAAGTTGAAGGCTCTTTATTGTGTTAATGCTGCATCCGGACAGGAGAGCAGTACAGTAATCGAGGCGGGAAGTAATAATTGCATGGATTCGTTTTTCTGCATCTTGGAGGGATAGAACCTTTCTAATTTTGGCAATATTGCGTAAATGAAAAAATGATGTCTTTGAGATCTGTTTTATGTGTGAGTCAAGTAGGAGGTCTTGGTTGATAGTTACGCCAAGGTTTTTGATGATAGTGTTGGGTGTTGGGAAGCCATTGAGTGTGGGTAGATGGGTAGATATTGTAGTTCTCAGTTGATCGGGGCCTACAAGCATAACCTCAGTTTTATCAGAGTTGAGGAGCAGAAAGTTGTTAGTCATCCAAGATTTTACATCATGGAGGCAAGCTTCTATCTTGGGTAGATGTACAATTTCATCAGGTTTCATTGATAGGTAGAGTTGGGTGTCGTCAGCATAGCAATGGAAGTTAATGCCATGTTTCCTTATGACAGCACCTAAGGGTAGCATATAGAAGGAAAAGAGCAGTGGTCCAAGGACAGAGCCTTGTGGGACACCGTAGCTTACTCTGGTGTGATTTGACGGCTTCTCATGGACATGAACAAATTGATGGCGATCAGAGAGGTAAGATCTAAACCAAGATAGGGCACAGCCTTTAATGCAAACGTGATGTTCAAGTCTCTGTAACAGGATCTGATGATCTATAGTGTCGAAAGCAGCACTAAGGTCTAGGAGAACTAGTTTTGAGGTGCAGCCATGATCAGATGCGATTAGTAGGTCATTTAAGACTTTGACTAAGGCAGTTTCAGTGCTGTGGTGGGCCCTAAAACCGGATTGGAGGGTTTCTTCAAATTTGTTTTGTTGTAAAAAAGAAGTAAGTTGCTTAGCAACTAGTTTTTCAAGTATTTTTGACAAGAAAGGGAGGTTAGATATGGGTCTATAGTTAGCGAGATTATCGGGATCAAGGTTAGGTTTTTTCAGAGATGGTTTTATCACTGCTATTTTGAAAGATTGAGGGACGTAGCCTGAGATTAGTGAATTATTCATTACATTGAGTAATGTCTCACTTAATAAGGGAAGTGCATGTTTAAGTAATTTTGTGGGGATAGGGTCTAGTAGGCATGTCGATGATTTCGATGAGAGGATCAAGGAGTTTAGTTCAGGGAGGTCGGTGGGTGCGAAGAATTCAAGGATAGCACCCGGTTGAAGGGGTGTTGCCATGGCGCATTTTGGAAGGGGTGTAGGGTCATAGAGGGGGAGGAAACTTTGAATTTGTTCTCTTATTTTGAGGATTTTGTTATTGAAAAAGGTCATGAAATCATTACCACTAAAGATTATGGGAACCGAGTGTTCGATTGTGTTGTGTTTTTTTGTTAGCCTAGAAATAGTGTTAGATAGGAACTTTGGGTTGTTTTTATTACTATCAATCAATGAAGAATAGTAAGCTGATTTCGCCTCAGAGAGTACTCGTTTATATCTTAGAAGACTATCCTTCCACGCCAGGAGGAATACCTCAAGTTTGGTGGAGTACAATTTCTTTTCTAGTTTTCGTGTGGTTTGTTTAAGTGCACGAGTCTGATCAGTGTACCATGGGGCTAGTTTTTTCAGTTTTCTTATTCTCTTTTTTAGTGGTGCAACAGCGTCAAGGGTTGAGTGCAACGCATGTGTGACTGCTTCAGTCAGTAGGTCGATATAAGGTGGGGAAGTGCATATGTCATTCGCTTTGCCAGCGGTAGGAGCTGAGGTGAGGCTGGCGGGTAGTTTTGATATAAATTCAGCTGTAGTCCTGTCGGATAGACAATGGCTGTAGAAGTGGGATATTTCCGATGTTGGACGGACTTCTAATTTCATGTTGAATGTAATTAGGTGGTGGTCCGAGAGGGTAGTATTTTGGGGTTGAACTATAGGGCGGTCAATTTCTAGGCCATGCGTTAATACAAGGTCGATGGTGTGATTATGGTAGTGAGTTGGTGTGTTTACATGCTGTGAGAACCCGATAGAGTCTATCAGTGATTGGAATGCAATTGTAAGGCTATTATTTTCATTATCCATATGGATATTAAAATCTCCCACTATCAGGATTTTATTAGAATTTACAATCAGGGCGGATAGGAAATCGGAAAATTCGGATAAAAATTCAGTGTAGGGACCTGGTGGTCTATATAGTGTCACAAGAGTGACCGGGTTAGTGGCTTTTGAGTTTGGATGCATAAGATGAAGTGCGAGGACTTCAAATGATGCAAATTTAAATTTAGGTCGTGGGGAAATACATAGATTAGCGAGGGAAATTGTAGCAACTCCACCTCCATGTCCAGTGGTACGGGGGATGTGGCAGTTAACATGGCTTGGAGGGGTAGATTCATTTAAGGCTATGAATTCATCTGGTTTTAGCCAGGTTTCAGTTGGGAAAAGTATTTGGATGTTGTTGTCTGTTATCAGCTCATTTATAAGTGCACCTTTTGATGTTAGGGACCGAATGTTAATAAGGCCCAGTTTTAGTATTGTGCAAGTTTCATTTTGTGCTGATAAGGTTTGTATCTTTATTAGGTTTTCCTGATTAATGCTTCTTCTAGTGTGAATTGCGTTGGGCTTATGTATTCTGGGTATAGATACCGTTTGTATGTGGTTTAATATGGGCAGAGAGTGTACTGGTGCAGCAGGAGTTAGTGTGGGGTGATAGGTCTGCCATCCAGTTCTAGTTATTGATTGTCAGTAGTACGTTTGGGTTAGGTGGTGTTTTAAGTTTTGAGAAAGGAGGCTAGCTCCCTCTTTAGAGGGGTGGATGCCATCCTTCTGTAGTAGCCCAGGCTTCCTCCAAAAAGTTGGCCAGTTATTTATAAAATCTACGTTATTGTCAGAGCACCATACTGCTAGCCAGTTATTAAGTGTCAATAGTCTACTGTACATTTCGTCGCCGCGGTTGATAGGCATAGGGCCAGAACACACTACAGAGTCTGCCATTTGTGTCGCGGTAGTGAATAACGATATAAAATTTAGCTCAGTGATTTCCGATTGCCGTAGGCGGACATCGTTTACGCCTGTGTGAATAATTAT
Organism: Sprattus sprattus; assembly: GCF_963457725.1. NCBI lineage: Eukaryota > Metazoa > Chordata > Actinopteri > Clupeiformes > Clupeidae > Sprattus > Sprattus sprattus. The sequence goes on from NC_137927.1 coordinate 34,469,032, forward strand.
TTTAGAGAATCTCAGATCAGCGATTAGTTTTAAGTGGGATTCGATGTCATTTGAACTAGCTCCCGGTATACAGTTCACAGTTGGTAATGGGGTTGCGAGTTGAATATGCCTCAGGGTGGAGTCACCAATAACGAGAACTTTATCATCAGTATCGGTGGTATTAAGGGAAGAGAAACGGTTTGAAGTGAGGATGGGATCCGAGTGTGATACGGGCTTAGAGTGTCTTCTACTACTGCCTCGTTTTACAGTCACCCATTTACCGAGGGGTTTGGGTTCCGGTGTTAACACGGGCAAGCTAGGAGATAGAGTAGTGTCGGTTAATGTTAGATCTACAGGCTGAATTTCGCTAGGTTGGTTTAACGAAGTAATAAAGTCTATGGTGAGGAGACGCGACTCAACTAGAGATATCCTCTCGTCGAAGCTTGCCAGTAGCCTACACTTGTAGGTGCAAGTATTGTAGCCATTGAAAGTTGTTGGAGAGTCGCTAAACATATTACACAATGGGCAGCGGGCAGGGGTCGAACAAGACGCCATGGCCGGCTAAGCGTTATCTGAGAGGGACAAGAAATAGGGGGGGGAGAGAGAGAATTCCCAAATTCGATGTAATGTGAAAGGTAGTGATAGTGAGCGCAGTCACTGGGATACGTAGCAGTACAAAGCAGATAAGCGTTCCGGGGCTAGACAGCACGACACAGTAGCAAGCCTAGCAAGCAGGAAGTAGCGTCCGGAGCATCTGCGAATAGGGTCCGAAAATCTTCATACCTGCATACAATTCTGAATGCAACTATAAAATCATATCCAAGATATACAACTGTTTCTCACATAGAAAATCACAAGAGTCATTGTATATCAAGGAAAAATGGGATAGTGAGACAAATTATGTTGTCGGCCAAGACGATTGGTATGGTATTTGCCAAACACAATAGAGAACACGTCCCCTCGACGTCCTGTAATGGTCTCTTTGAACGTTCTAAAAACGTTAATGTGTATGGTTCCCTTGACAACTCTAGGACGTTTTGCACAACGTTCACAGTGTCCCGAGGACGTTGCGGTGACGTCTGGAAAACGTGTTTCTATAGGTCCTGGGGACGTTCTGCAGGACGTTGCAAGAACGTCCTGAGGGCATTGTGGTGACTTCTGGGAAACGTGTTTTAGACGTCCTGGGGACGTTATTCAAGGACGCACCGCGGACGTAGCAGGCATGGTGGGGGTAACGATCGTTTTTGCTGAGCTAAATGATAAAAATAAAATAATAATAGATAGAGGGCCGTCATTTTGCTTAAAGGGCACACGCACACACAAGTTCAAGTTCAGGTTTATTTATATAGCACATATCACATGATATACATAGACACACACACACACGCGCATACATTCTTGAGAATTGAACCGGCAACCTTCCTATTACTAATCCACTTCTCTACCTACTGTACTACCACTGTCTGATTATTATTTTGTCACTTTAACATGTTTATCACAGTGTGAGACAGCCAACAAACTTAGTCATTTTTTTCGAGGGTTTGAGGAAACAGAACGTAGAGTAAATTTTTTGCGCAAATTCAAGCACCCCGAAAACTATGATATATCCAAGCCACACCCTTGGAAGTTAGCATTCTTCAAGTAATGATATTTAAGCCAAGAAAGTTTGAATGAGCTAGTTTAAATACTTTTCTAGTTACGTAGAGTAGGCCAGTGGTTCCCAAACTTTAACAGTCCCGTACCCCTTCAGACATTCAATCTCAAGCTACGTACCCCCCTGTTTTTTTTTCATTATTGTAACCGCCAAAAAAAAGTTCTTTACACATTTTGGTGAATTCCGTTTTATTCCATTTCTGCTCATTTTGTTCACCCTGAGGTAGATTGATGGCTTAAAATTAGTGAATAATATGTGCTTCAAGTGACCCAAACCTTCTAAGATTGTTGTTTGCCAGCCATCAACAGAACAGAAGACTAAAAAAACATTATTTGCAGGCGATTGGGAAGATGAGCGAATAAATGTGACAGGCTGTAGCGGAACTGTATAGGGGGGCGTGACCGTAGCGGAATTCAGTGTAGAAGTGACATTTTCTCAGTGTTTTTGTTTTTTAAATTAATGTTTGTTCATCATTGCGATCATTGTTGTGTTTATTTGAAAGAAATACAGGCTTGCTGGAAACAAACAGGGGAATTTGGGCGATTTTGATGCACAGAATGATTGAATGAATGAAAGTTGCAATTCAATTTTAAAGGGTACATTTTGTGAATTCATTTCGTTGAACAGAGACAACACAATGAACATGAACATTAAGACATCATTACATACAGGTCATGAATAGGCTGAAGAAAATTAAAAAGTTTTAATTCCCTTTTTAACCCTTAGAACTCAGAGCGTTTTTTGTGATTTTTTGTATATCGGGCTTTAAACACATGTGGGAGGCCTTCAGAGAGGTCCACTACTATGTATCTTATATCATTTTTCTCAGCAGAACCTAAGCAATATGATAATGTAGGGTTGTGTTGTATTTTAACCAACTATATGAAAATGTCAGGGCAATGATCATGAACAAAATGTGAGGTCCGATTCAGATTTTTTTAAATAAATGAGTATAGACAATGTCAAATATACAGATTAAAGAGTTTTTATTGCCTAAATCTGTAAACACATTTGTTCTGAAACAAATTAAGTCACTGTCTTTGAAATAAACCTCACCAAAATGTATACATGGTCATATAGCAGCAGTCTGTTGTAGGCGTTTTTGGGAGGCTTCATAAGTAACCCATGAGATATGAAGGTTGTCACATACCCTTACACAGAAATGCAAGGTTATTTACAGATGGAAAAGATAAATGAACACTTATTTCATAAAAATCTAATTGAAATGTGCAATATAATTCTCAAAAATAAATAAATATGTAGATTTAACAACAATCTATTTTAGGCGTTTTTTATATTTTTCATAAATAACCCATGAGAGATGATGGCTGTCACACACCCTTACACATAAATCCCAGGTTATTTACAGATTGAAAGGATAAATACACACTTATTTGAGCATATCTCAATTAAAAAAGAAATATACTTTTCATAAACAAAGAAATAATGTTATATAGCAGCAACCTGTTACAGGCGTTTTCAGAATATGTCATAAGTAACCCATGACGTATGATGGGTGTCACACACCCTAACACATAAGTGCAAGGTTATTTACAGATTGGAAGGAAAAATACACACATATTTGAGTATATCTCAATTAAAAAAAGAAATATACTTTTCATAAACAAAGAAATAATGTCAAATAATTGAGCAGCAACCTGTTACAGGCGTTTTCAGAATATGTCATAAGTAACCCATGACGTATGATGGGTGTCACACACCCTAACACATAAGTGCAAGGTTATTTACAGATTGGAAGGAAAAATAAAAAAATACTAATCACAATAAAAACTGCAATGTGAACTGGCAGCAACTGATAATATAAGAAATAATATCATGGGATAGGAATATATTGCAAATAGAACAAGAACGGTTATTCATAAAATAAACATTTGGAACGGCAATTCATAACATAACATATAACAATGATAGAACAGTAGATTGATCACTGTGTGTGTGTGTGTGTGTGTGTTTGTGTGTGATGTTTACATGAAGGTGTGTGTGTGTGTGTGTGTGTGTGCGTGTGAGTGACTTACACATGCCACCAATGTTCCCTCTAAGCTGCGCGCGCGCGCAGGCGCGCAGGCCAGTCGAAGAGCCCGCGCAATAGATTTTTCAGACTGCGCACATTTTTCAGACCGCATAAACGATTTTTTTTTTAGGGTTTAAAAATCTGAGAATCAAAGGGGATGTAGGCTAGGTAATAAACATTTAAAATACTGACATGTCTGACAACCAAGCCGGATGTGCGTTAGAATGTTTACATACACAATCTCCTTTAGCTCTCTTGCCGGCCTCTGCTCCAGCATAGGCTACCATGGCGAAAAGAAAGGCAGAGCAGGTGCCCCAGACAAAGGTCTGCCTAACGTTTAAACATGGACGGCTAGATAAAATAGTCCAAACTGACTCAGGTAGGATAAAACTTTCAGACATATTTACATATGCTCAGAGACAAAAGCGAAAAGAGTTCGCTCGTGGGAAAACATGCAGTGAACAAAAGTGACATTATTCTGTTTGTCCTTAAAGTTTGTGAGCACTTGGATGCCCGCTTCCCTGAGCTGAGTGGGCTGCCTTTGAGCCGGACACGTTGGATCGTGCAGTTAGTAAATTTGATCATGGGCTGAATGACGTGACCAATCTGGCGAAAAGGTTCAAAGCGCTTCTGGAGGAAGCATAATATGCGGTCCCGGGACGCATTTGTCGAATTCAAGTTCATGGTTAGGCTATTGAAAAAAGGTGGTCGCTGAAAAGTGAGCATTTTCCAGATCTGGTACAACTTCGACATTTGTGGCACATTCCAAGCATCTAGTGCCAACTGAGAACGCGGTTTCAGTCTAATGAATGCCACTAAGACAAAATCGTGAGGCGAGAAGATTTGAGGTAGAAATTTCCAATATTTTCAATTAGACCTATTAGGCCCTATTCAAAGTGATCTTGATAACTGCAACAACATTTTGACATATGTTTAGTCAGAAAGGTGTGTCTTCCATAGGCCTAAGATGAACCAAACAGCCAGATAGGCTAGCTCTCTCAATGTAATTCAAATGACATGTTTTGTAGCTTAGTTTGCTGCTGCAGTTATTAATTTTTTTATGAAGGCTACCTTTAGGAAAAAATACACCATAATTAGGCCTACTATATTTATTGTAGAGCACTGCATTAACATTTTTCTTTCAATTAAGTTCTACTTAAATGTTGTACCTGCTGAGAAATGACTAAACACCTTGGATACTTTTATTTTGTGTATATATATATCATTATCGTTCATAACCAGTGAACCAGTCATAACTTCCCTAAACCTTATTTATTTTCAAGATCCTTTAAGTTCAACTAAACTGACTGGTAAAACACCATCATTAAAATGTTCCAAAGTCCAGCCATTATAAAGGATATTGAATAAATATCAACCTTGTAGACATATTGATGCATTTGCTGTCATCTCTTTGGAAACCTATGGCTAACGCAGGCTCGTGGTCATTTTCGTAAGGTCGCGTGGTTTACGAATTGCTCACAGTGCTGAAATGTGCGCTCAGAATAAAAAATATTTGCTCAGTGCTGAAAATAATTAGAGGGAACATTGCATGCCACTCCCTGAAACAATTTCGGCTCAGCTGCAGGCAAAGAGGCACGTCACAGGCCTCACATTTCCAGGGCGTGTCGGTGCGGATGCCTCGGTCAGCGCAAAGCTGGCATCTCTTGCGACCAACCGTTGCCCTGTTGGAGATGTCCCCTGGCTGTTCAATGCATGGCACGGGAAGATGACTTGCTTGCCTCTTCAGTGGCACTCCAGAGCTCTCCACCTCACACAGCTCTTTTACAAGCTGTAGGATGAAGGCCTTGTGAGTCAGGGCCCTCTGCTGCCTGGCCTTAGCCAGTTCCACATGGAGGATGTAGGCGTTGGTGCTCGCGATGTCGAAGCAGTGCAGGAAGAGGGTGCGATAGGGCCGGCTCAGCCTCCTGTGTGTAGTGTAATACTGGATGAGCTGATCGGAGCGATCAACTCCACCCATGTATTTGTTGTACGCCACCACGGGAAGGGGGCACGGGACCTCGATGGTTCGGAGGCTTCCATCCCTGCTCTTCACTCTCCTCTTTGCAATTTCGCTGCCATGCGCTGCATGAATGGTTGAGCACATCGACACCTCCCTTGTGTCCATCCACTTCACGAAAACCAGCTTGCCATGCCTCAACCAGCGCAAAGTGCCCCGTGGTGTCTTCCTTGTAAGCAGGCCTCGACTGGGAGGACACCCCTTCCTCCCCTCCCTGTAGGTGCCGCAAGCGCCGATGTTCAGGGTCACCAGGTCATGGAACAGTGTGGGACTTGAGTAGAAGTTGTCTACGTATACGTGATACCCTGTGCCGAACACCGCTGGCTGCACCAGGTTCATCACTGCATCGTAAGACAACCCCTTCTCAGAGGTCCCACCTGTTTTCCCACAGTAAACAGTGAAGTCCACAGTGTAGCCGTTGCTGGAGTCAGCTAACACAAACAGCTTCATGCCCCACTTGGTGGGCTTGTTCTTCATGTACTGTGTGATGCCCGTCTTGGCCTTTGTGGCAACCATCCTCTCATCCACTGCCAGCTCCCTTCTCGGATGGTACGCCGACTTGCAGGCCACTCTCATGTGGTCCAGCAGGGGCTGTGCCCGGTGTACCCGATTGTGGTGGGGTGTGCCCTTCTGGAGGTCGTTGGTGTGGTCCACCACCAGGTCGCTGAGGTGAAGGTTCCACAGCAGGGCCTGGAACCGGGCTCTGGGCATGACAGACCTTGGGAAGCTTGAATTCAGCACAGGGTCTGTGCTCCAGTAGTCCTCCACACACGGCAGCTTAACCAGTCCCGTGTACTGCAGCACCCCCAGGAAGTGATAGAACTCCGTCAAGTCCACGTCAACCCACTTGTAGCTCTTATCAACTGCATTCACAGCAGCATACAGGTTGGTAGTGTTGCAAACTTGACGGACCACAGCAGGTGAAAAAAAAAGCTTGAAGAGCTCTCCAGGGGTGTGTTGGACAGTGGTGTCCACCTGTATGCCTGGGGTCTTCAGAGGCCTGAATCTCAGAGGTGGTGGAGCAATGTCCACATCCATCTCTGTTTTCCACTCCACAGCCAGAGTTGGTCCAGAGGAAGGAGCCTTTCTTTTCCTCCTTAGTGGTGGTTGGGCTTCAGACTGGTCACCTCTACAATACACACAAAGAAAAAAACACATGTAACATGTACATGTAAAGCAACAAAATTGGGTGTGCGCTTTCAGCATCTGGCTGTCCAACACTGTTCATATGCAAATATTTGACCACTTTAGGAGTGGCATCATATATACACCTGTGTGCGTATGTATTGTGTAAAATAACTATTATAGCATCATATCCAACCATGCAGTGACAATGAAACTTTTCCTCAAAAACGTTATCAACAATACAGTTCATATTAGGCCCATCATTTCAAGTTATATCAGTGCAAGCATACACCCAACAACAATGCTGGAGTGTCTGCACTATCCAAAACACTGCTACAATACAGATGAAATGTTCAGGAAGGGGAGTGAAGACTGGACACACACACACACACACACACAGTAGCCTTCATTTGGTTCAGTAAATTAGGCATGGCTACTACAGTAGTAGGCTATAGCTTTCACGTCAACAACGGACTGCTCAACATCTGAAATCATTTCAGACAGCCCACAAAACATAACCCCTAACACTAAACGAGGTAAAAGCAAGTAACCAAAACGGTTTATCATAAGCTTATTAGAAACACATCATCATGTAGGCCTACGTTTGCAAAACTACGACTGTCACCACTTGTCACTCGGTATGTCTGCCTGTCAAGCCTTGAATCTGTCACTTCTACTTATGCGACTCGCGGGAGATGCTATACTTCAGGCAGATGGGATTTGCTTTTCCAATAAGGGTTACACTCGGATGTCACTGTATGTTTATACTAAATTGAAATTGTCAAAACTTTCCCGCTATTTCGCCATCTATTTCGCTATCAAACGTATAACAAACTTACCTCAGACCAGACGAAGCAGCAGCAGCAGCAGCAGCAGGAGGAGGAGGTGGGATGTTCTCGTCTTCACTGCTCTCACTAAAACTTGACTCGGCGTCAACTTCTTCCTCGACCTGGATGTCGTCCCACATAGACAAAACGTCTTCCACGCTAAAAGCGTTACGTCCACGATTCATTTTCAATATTGTTGTGAGTGGATTAATGAATGAGTGGAGAGTTGATGGATGGATAATGATAATGATATACAGCAGCCAGGACCAATACAAGCGACAAAGCTATGCTAACCGCGCCCTCTTTTGCCGCCTACTTCACTAGTCAGGAAACTCCTGCTCTGATCTACAAAAGTGTTTCCTGTGGATTGTCCACTTCCTGGATATGGTACATGTACTATCCTACAGTAATACAGATCAGTGGTGTGTCATATGAATGAATGGCATCGTTTGTTTTGGTTTGTCCACGCTGTTTCATGTGGCAATAAAATGACATCTGTAGCTTTTCGCTGCCGCGAATTCAAGTCATAACATTCTAACAACATTCCGGTCGTGGTATTGTTTATGTTTTGTTTAAATAATGATAGTTTTATTTCTACTGCACCTAACCACACATACATGGAATCAAAATGAAGCCTGAAGTGTACTCTGTTGAAATATTCAAGAATGACTTCCTGATTAGGCGTTGCCTTTTAAACAAACGTGTCAGAGTGACGTCAGTCACATTTTGACGCGTCGGCGCGTCAATTGAGTTCTAAGGGTTAAAAGAGAAGGTGAAGTTTGTTTAACATCTGTTTTGTCAGACCAGCATAGAGTGCGTTTCAGTAATCTAACCGACTTGAAATAAATGCATGCATGCAAGTCCGTTTTAAGGCTCATGCGAACGGCCCTTAGTGGACCACAGGTAAAGGTAACGGGGACGTTTTTGAAGGACGTCCTGGGGACGTATGCTGAGAAACCAAATAAGAACGTTCCCTAAAAGTCCGTTTTAAGGCTCATGCGCACGTCACGCAGAGGACCACAGTTAAGGTAACGGGGACGTTTTTAAAGGACGTCCTGGGGACGTATGCTGAGAGACCAAATAAGAACATTCCCTAAAAGTCAGTTTTAAGGCTCATGCGAACGTCACGCAGAGGACCACAGGTAAAGGTAACGGGGACGTTTTTAAAGGACGTCCTGGGGACGTATGCTGAGAGACCAAATAAGAACGTTCCCTAAAAGACCATTTTAAGGCTCATGCGAACATCACGCAGAGGACCACAGGTAAAGGTAACAGGGACGTCCTGGGGACGTGTGCTGACTGACCAAATTATAACGTTCCCTAAAAGTCCGATTTAAGACTCATGTGAACGTCACAGAAGGACCACACATAGATTTGCTACGAACGTCAAAAACTTTCTGGTAACTTCCTCTAGCGAACGTTATGGCGGGGACCAATTGGGGACGATTGGGGACGTTGCGAATGTCCTGTTAACGTCCTGGGGACGTCCCCTGTTTGCGGGGTAGTTCTCTGAGCTGGAGGGAATTCTGTTGGAAGAATCTGGTTAGTTTCTTCATAACCCCTCTACAAAAGTGCCATTACACTACTGATTCCGACTGCTGGAGACAATGCCAAACAGATAAAGCGAATCACTATCACATCTTCTGGTACTGCCAAGTGTTAATCCCATACTGGAAAAGTGTACATCAGATTTTGCAGGAGGTTTTCCGAAATAATATTCCCTTCAGATTTGACACTTTATACTTGGGTAACTTTCCACAAGAGATAAATGCCAAAGACAGGAAGCTCATGTCCATCTTATTAGCTGCATGTAAAAAGGCCATAACACGTAAATGGCTGAAACAACAGGCTCCCCTGATTTATGATTGGATTGATATAGTTTATGAAATATACAAAATGGAGAGACTGACATTATCTCAAACTTCGCCAAGAAGGTTTAACTAGGATATGGTTTGAATGGAATATATATATATAGCTTACAGAAGAGCAGACTTTATTTGATGTATACTGTATGTTTTTAATTCAAGAACGTACATTCCTCCCGGTTCTATGTGGTTTTTACTTACGGTACCAGACAGACCCTTCAACAGCGGTCAATGCACAAGTTATCAAGAGTCAGTCAAGTGTTTTCCGGAGGCAGAGTCAGTTTTCTGGAGTTTGTATTTTAGCGTGGAGTCCCCCTCTCAGCTGCAGCTCAAAGAAAGGCCTACCTGATAGCAGAATGCAATGGCATTTATACATTCAATCAGGTTACAGTACAGAAGGAGGTGGGGAGGGCCACACCCTTTAGATGAGAGGAGGGGGGGGAATACAGTGAGAGGTTCACCTATGGGGGGGAGGGGGGAGGGGTTGATGCCAGGACACTAGGGGCCTGATTTACTAACAGGATTGCGCCCATTTCTGGCGTAAAATAGCGGTCGTTAACATCAAACGGTATTTACTAACAGGGTGCAGCGCATATTAACGCTTTGTGGGTGTGGACGGGGAGGACAGAAAAGGTGGGTGGAAACATGCGCAAATATTTGGGAGGATCGAAGATAAGTGCGCCTAATGATGTATTGCGGGGTATTTACTAAACTGCCTGGCAAGCGCACCTCTCCGATTTGCGCGCTAATTCTCCGCCTCATAAAAGCACGTCTTAACCAGGAAGCGCATTTTCATTGAGTCTGAAAACGTTGATATGGCAGCAGTGATAAGAGAAAGGCGAAGAAAGAAGACAGAGACAGCGCACAGAAATAATTTTTTCAACTTGTATAACACATTTTCAGTTAAAATAACCACAAATCATTAGACGGTACAGGTTAACCAGCCACGCAATACTTCAATTACTGAACCAGATCAGAGACGACATCTAACCCTCCAACATTCCATTCAATCAGTTGGTAAACATTGCAAATATTGGCACCGGATCATTTCAAACAGTTATAGTATCAGCAGTTGATATATCTCAGCCTTCACTTTCGCCAAATATTCACACAGGTACTCGACGCATTGCTATGGCGCACTGGCCAATACATTTCCCCACTGCCACAGCTGAAATTATAGACATCAAACAGGACTTTTTTTGAAATCGCAAACTTTCCAAACGTAATATGAACCATTGATTGCACCCACGTCCATATATATTGTAGTGAACCCATGTCCCTTGTAGAAATTATTAATCTCGCCATGTACACATCTATATTGTTATAATAGACAGTTTATGCATTAATGCCACCAATAGCATATTCTTTATAATCGTGTTCTTTTAAACATCTTGCTGTAGGTGATGGCGGGCAGAACAACAATAGCAGCGCACACATTGAATCAGGTTCAGTGATTGAGCGAACGTGAACCAATATATCTATTTCCACTTTGCTAAAGCTTCATTTTCTCTTCCTATATAAAACACCGTGCGTTAATGTGCGAACGCAGTTTAAGCAGTGGTCGCAATGTTAGTAAATCAGGCCCTATATAGGGCGGAGTAAACACAGCTTGCCCAGCGCAGATCTGGGTTGATAAATACCACGGAAAATGCGCAAAAACACTGTGCGTTAATTTGCGAACGCAGATTAAGCAGCGCTCGCATATTAGTAAATCAGGCCCTAGGACTCTAGCAGGAAGAGGGGGAGGTGGTCAAATATCAATTGCTTACGGAGAGACACACAGAGTACACATCCAGAGTAAGTTGCAGATACAGAACAAGCAGTTAATGTTTTACTACACAAATAGCAATATTTCCAGTTCCATCAGTCCCCTATATGAGCATATATATGCTCACACAATAACAACCAGGCAACAGCCAATCAGAGCAGGAAACATCGAAATATGTTACAGATAGGAATGATACAAATTAACAGTGGAATAGTTATTTTGCAGCTTCATCAGTCCCCTATATGAGCATTTCTATGCTCACATAAGAACCACCATGCAACAACATATCAGGCCAGGAAAACATCAATATCAGTCCCCTATATGAGCCTTTCTGTGCTCACACAAGAGTTATCTTGTAAACACCCAGAGCCCATATGCAGAGTCCTTCTGTGATGTAGGTCAGTCTTCTTGGTTGGTAATCTCTACCCTGACAAGAAGTGCTGAATCAGGAACACCGAGCATGTGGATGGCTGGTTGAAGAGTTCAGGTGTCCATTGTGGTCACAGGGTTGTCGATAGTCCTTTAGTTTAGGCTGAGAGTGTGTATCTCTGAGGAGAGCTGGACAGTCCATGACCTCAGCCGGAGCCCAAAAAGCCCCTGGACTCAGGGAGGTGTTAGATGCGGTGTGTTGATGGCTTCAGATGGGCAGGGGAGGGGTAATCTTCCCTCGGAATTGAAGTGAATAGGGTGATCTCAGGGTCCGAAATTATAAGTCTCACATGAGAAACCAACAACAGTATGAGGGGTTTAGAGAACATTAATGCATTTGCATTTGACTGTGATATGGGGGAGGGGGAGCGGTGTTTGGTAAAAGAGCTCTGCAAGAGTACTTGAGGGGTCAAAGCACACAGCTTGGTGAAATAAAATGGAAGGTTGGAACAAACAAAGACAAATAGCACAAGACTTTGACAAATTAAAATAAAAAGGAATACAGGTGGAACAAACAAAGACAACATAAAATAGTGCAGATAAGTCACAACCAGCCTTCAAATCCCCTATATGATAGCTTGGATGCTATCACCTTTGAAAAGTAAATACAGGTTAAAGCAAGGCATTGTCAGACTTATATCATACCAGACAATAAACAAAACAGTCAAAAGTCATATACCAGACAATAAATAAAATAATCAAAAGTCAGTGGTAAAAAGTATGTCATGGTATATTCTCACTCAGTCGGTGAGTGGAATTGAGTCGTGTAAGTCCTTTCATACATCGGCTGGCCAGCCCACACACACACAAACACACAAAAAAAAACAAGAGAAGCTAATCTGGTTACAACATGTATGCAACACAAAACACAAAGAGTTAGCAAGGCAAGGCAAGGCAAGGCATTTTTATTTATATAGCACATTTCATGCCAATGGCAACCCAAAGTGCTTTACACAAATAAAATGAAGTGTTTTACATAATAAAAGGAAGACAAGACAAAATATAAAAAATTCAAATATATAAAATCACATAAAATACATAAATAAAGTGAATAAAGGGTTATGCATAAGGGAGAGCATATAAAACAGAAAAATAGTCTAAGAAAAGGCAACAGAAAATAGATGGGTCTTGATACTGGTTTAAAAACTGTCAATAGAGGGTGCAGTTCTAATTGAGATTGGCAGCTGGTTCCACAGCTGAGTAGCATAAAAACTAAAGGCAGCTTCACCGCTTTTGGTTTTAACAGTTGGTTTTGATAAAAACAGTCGGTCTTGAGATCTAAGCGGTCTAGCGGGGGGGTGGTATTGGAGGAGGTCTACAAGATAAGTGGGCCCCATTCCAGTTAGTGATTTAAAAACAAGCAACAATACTTTAAAATCTATTCTTTGACTGACAGGGAGCCAGTGTAAAGTTTTGAGTAGGGGTGTAATGTGGTCTGAACTCTTGGCTTTCATAAGGACCCTAGCAGCTGCAGATATCTGCCTCCTCAACATTCAATGGTGTAATTAGACTCTCAGACAGCGACAGATCACTTGAACAGCAAGCTAATTTGCTTTTATCTAGGGGCATTCCAACCTATTGTGGTCCCAGCTAATGTGTCTATACATTTACGTATGTTTTTCAGAAAAGGCATCTTATTTCCATGTACCTTAAACATATACACCCAGGATGAAGGCTTTGTTGAAAGTCTTCACTCCTCTCCTGCTTACTGGCAAAAGTTAGATCAATTTAGACAACGGGCTAGATGGTGCTGTTTGAGTCGCTACTGATAGGCAAAGTTGCCCACTTTAAGAACAAAAGACAACGCAGATTGACGCACGCATGCTTACACAATGAACATAAAACATGGCACAGACAAACATATAGCACGCTGAAACAAACCAACCGAAACTGACTCGTCCTGGTCCGTATGATGAATAGTATAAGTCAATTGTAGCGAACGGCACTTTTATTTTATGTGCAGATGTTTCTTTTGTTTGATGTGAGATATCCCTACTTCATCCGAACAGGTTCTTCAAGGTTAGCTCCCGGTTGCAGAGGCTTGACGATGGAAGACGTCTCTATCTGTACAGCGTTACAAACAGAGGCCACCGCGGCTCTCGGACCCACTGTTGTCCAGACACGTGGCCGCAAGAACAAGTCCGACGCGGTGTTGTTTAAAACCCGCGTCTGAAACTTTGTTTGAATGTATATTGGGACTAAGCCTGAAATACGATGCCTTACAGTGTGCACTGCAGCGTCGGGTATATATTTAAACTACTTTACTAATTGTGTGGAACAGCAAACACTTTCCACAACTTTCTCTCACTCACTCCAAACAAAAAAACGAATTCTGTACATAGAATTAAGCGTAAGTCGCTTACCTGGCCCGTTCACAATGTTAGAAGCGTCAGCTCGGATTCTCTGCTGATTTCGGAGGGTTGAAACTCCCGGCAAGAAGGACCATATGACAGAATATTAACCCATTGATGCAGATGCAAAAAATGGCAATTTCCGCCTATATTTGACACCTGATATGTACAGTAGAATATCTCTGGTTCTACATATGCTATTTACATAATTTATGAACCACATAACAGAATACACTTGGGACATCATGTTCAAAGAGTTTAAGTGTTTTAATGAGAACATTATGAATTCAATATAACAGTTGGCACAGCAGTAAAAGTGTCAAAAAATCCAAAAACGCCTATGATTAATTTGGATTCTATAGTGTAAAATTGTTTCTGAGTGGCAGATTTTCAAAACATTACATAACATGATATACCTATATGTTGGCAACATGTGTAAAAAGTTTGAAGGCAATAGACAAAGGTTTGTAAGAGCTGCAAAAGAATATCCATTATATGACATAGGCGTTCCCAAAGTCTCTACCCAACCTCTCCAAACCTCTCCAAAAGTACCCAAATGCAAAAACAGCCATATCAATAAAAATCAAGTGTGATTTAACTTACATTTACATTTAGTCCTACATAAACCCATTTTTTGATGAATTATAAATACTACATGTTATTAGGTTCTTACAATAAGGACCATTTACATTTATTTCATTGCAATGAACACTTTCACAAACAAGGAATTGATGTGAACAGCAACATTAACTTGATGTCTTTTTGCATGCATTATATTATATGCATAGATACATAGATACACAGTAAATGTGCATAACTGTTATATGACCATATAATAGGAATTACTATTTTAATATTATTTATTTATTATTTAGAATCATATCTATCTATCTATATCTATCTATCTGTCTGTGAGTGGGTGCATGCATGCATACAGTCTGTGCAGCCATGCTAGTGTGCAGACACATGTACTTACACGTCCAAAACGGGATCTATACGCTCGTCAAATGCCTCCTCCTCAGCCGAGTTCATGCTCTCATGATATCCATCACTGAGACCATCAATGTCATCATCAATGTCGTCGTCAAATAACATCTGTAGAACTTTATCCGTATTAAAATAGCGACGCGGCATCTTCCTGGGTTTTTAAAATGTCGTGCTACTGGTTGCTAAGTTGCTATGCGCAGTTGCTATGCGCAGTTGCGAAACGCACATGGCGCACCAAAACATAAGCAACCGAACATGATGGTTACGCATGGACCAATTGCGTTTGCTTTTCGCTCCAAGGTGGGCAATCCCCCGATTTTGTCAACCAAATGGGCCAACACTATTGGCCGAATAAGATATCATTGACTTTTACACGCTATGGTTTGGTCTAAAGTGATTTTACGCCACCTTGCCTAAACCCGGAAGTAGATTTTGCGTGTAGACCTCGCCTGACAAAAGTTAATCAAACACAAAAAATAATGAAATCTAACAAACAGAAACGATGGATTTTAACAGAGAACAAGTCAAGGCTTCATTGTACAGCCACACTTTTGAGGAATAAAGGATTTTATTATCATTCACAATGTCGATGTCTCCGTGAATTATTTCAAAGGGGGAGATGCAGTTACTTTTATCATCTAAAGGTAGGCAAGCTAATAACACATCAAACTCAAACTTTAAGTCTTCACACTTAAGGTTTGTTCTTGTGGTGGTATAAATGAATTTTACATGTTGTGACAGACCGTTTCAAACGATTCTATTATCCATATATATGATGTTAGTTTGACGAGGTCGGACTATTTGTTTACATCGTCAATGAACATAGCGTTCGGTTGAAATCGATTTCGAGCAAACTGTGGCAGCTACAATCTTAGGGTTTTCTGTGTTTGTAGAAGCAAGTGTGTATATTAGTTGTGTATATCGATTTTCTGTCTGAAACATTTTGTTAATACAAATATGTTTATACCAGTTGTTGTAATCGTTTCCTAGCGTCGACGCTACCGATAGGGGCGCTACAGCATCAAAGGGTTAATAAGCACGCTAAAGTTGAAGAAGGGACCGGAGGCAGAGGCAGTTTTCTGGAGTTTGTATATCAGCGTGGAGTCCCCCTCTCAGCTTCAGCTCAGAGATAGGTCTACCTGATAGCATAATGCAATGGCATTTATACATTGTCAGGTTACAGTACAGAAGGAGGGGGGGAGGGCCACACCCTTTAGGTGAGAGGAGGGGGGGAATACACTGAGAGTTAAATCTATGGGGCGGAGGGGGGAGGGGTTGATGCCAGGACGCAAAGGACTCTAGCAGGAAGAGGGGGGGGGGGGGGGGTCACATGTCAATTGCTTAGGGAGAGACAGACAGAGTACACATCCAGAGTAAGTTGTAGATACAGAACAAGCAGTTAATGTCTTACTACACAAATAGCAATATTTCCAGATCCATCAGTATGTATATAGTTTTTTACTTACAGTACCAGACAGACCCTTCAAAGGCGGTCAATGCACAAGTTATCAAGAGTCAGTCAAGTGTTTTCTTTCTTTGGGTGTATTTTTGTTTTCCTTTGGAATTTGAAACCCTTGATAAATGTGACATGCAATAACCTGGGGGTTAACCTGATATTTTTTTTTTTATTATTGTACTAATGTAATGTAATTCTCTTTTTTTTGTATATATATAAATGTCCCTGACTTGTGTATTTGCTTACCATGCTGAGAATGTACAATTGCCAAAAAGATACAAGGTATCTTTCAATGTGAAATTTCAATTTTGTAATAATCTGGATACCAATTAAAAAAAAAAAAGGACATTGAAATCTCTTTATTTAAGTTTCATTATAATTTCCTTTTCTCTCTACAGCCTGTCAGACTGCAGCATTACAGAAGAGGGCTTCAATTCTCTCGCATCAGCACTGAGATCAAACCCTTCACACATGAGAGAGCTGTGGCTGAATGGGAGTAAAGCAGGAGACTCAGGAGGGAAGCATCTTTCTTCTCTTCTGGATGATCCCAACTGTAAACTGGAAAAACTAGGGTGAGTAACACAAGACCAAATACTGAGTTGTTATCAGTGAATTTGAGAGTGAGAGTGACTTATCATGCTCTTCACATGTAAAGGACCACTATTAATCCACCAGTAAACACTTCTTATCACTCTGAATTTCCATCTTTATTACACACACACACACACACACACACACGCATGCACGTACACATACACACACGCACGCAAAGCCTTAGCTATGGCCTGCTCAGTCTCAGCCTCAGTCTACTCAACTGGAGTCTAGTCCCAGTCATGAACAAGAAAGCATCTACAAAAAAAAAGGACATTGAAATCTCTTTATTTAAGTTTCATAATAATTTCCTTTTCTCTCTACAGCCTGTCAGACTGCAGTATTACAGAAGAGGGCTTCAGTTCTCTCGCATCAGCACTGAGATCAAACCCTTCAAACATGAGAGTGCTGGGGCTGAATGGGAGTAAAGCAGGAGACTCAGGAGTGACGCATCTTTCTTCTCTCCTAGAAGATCCCAACTGTAAACTGAAGTCACTAAGGTGAGTATCACAAGACTAAATACTGAGTTGATATTAGTGAATTTGAGATTGACAGTGACTTATCATGCTCTTCACAAGTAAAGGGCCACTATTAATCCACCAGAAAACCCTTCATATCACTCTGATTTTCTATATTTATTACACACACACACACACACACACACAAACACACACATACTCAGCTATGGCTTGCTCAGTCTCAGCCTCAGTCTACTCAACTGGAGTCTAGTCATAGTCCTGAACATGAAAGCATCTGAAAAAAAAGACCCTGAAATCTCTGCAATTATGTTTTATATTATTTTCTTTTTCTCTCGACAGCCTGTCAAAATGCAGTATTACTGAAGAGGGCTTCAGTTCTCTTGCATCAGCACTGAGATCAAACCCCTCACACATAAGAGAGCTGTGGCTGGTTGGGAGTAAAGCAGGAGACTCAGGAGTGATGCATCTTTCTTCTCTTCTGGAAGATCCCAACTGTAAACTGGAATCACTAAGGTGAGTATCACAAGACCAAATACTGAGTTGCTATCAGTGAATTTGACAGTGACAGTGACTTATCATGCTCTTCACATGTAAAGGGCCACTAATAATCCACCAGAAAACACTTCTTATCACTCGGTTTTTCCATCTTTATTACACACACACACACACACACACACACACACACACAAGTACAAGCACAGCCTCAGCTATGGCCTGCTCAGTCTCCGCCTCAGCCTCAGTCTCAGTCTCAGCCTACTCAACTGGAGTCTAGTCCTAGTCCTGAACATGCAAGCATCTCTAAAAAAAAAAAAAGGACATTAAAATCTCTTTATTTAAGTTTCCTAATAATTTCCATTTCTATCTACAGCCTGTCAGACTGCAGTATCACAGAAGAGGGCTTCAGTTCTCTCGCATCAGCACTGAGATCAAACCCTTCACACATGAGAGTGCTGGGGCTGAATGGGAGTAAAGCAGGAGACCCAGGAGTGAAGCATCTTTCTTCTCTTCTAGAAGATCCCAACTGTAAACTGGAGTTACTAAGGTGAGTATCACAAGACCAATACTGAGTTGATGGCAGTGAATTTGGCAGTGAATTTGACAGTGACAGTGACTTATCATGTTGGGGTCACATTAAACACTTCTCATCACTCTGATTTTCCATTTTTACACACACTTAAAAATACATACATGAACACTCTCAAACACACACACATACATAGACACAGTCACGCACACCAACAGACACACACACACTCAAAAGAACAGACAGACATACACACACACTTGCACACACACGTACACTCACACTTAAAAACACACATACACACATATTGACACACTCACTAACACACACAAACACACTCACACACACAGCTGACCTAATAGAGTCTTTCCTTCTTTCTCTCTACAGCCTGCAGTACTGCAGTATAACAGATGAAGGATTCAGATCTTTACTCTCACTAGTGAGATCAAACCCATCAGCCCTCAGAGAGCTTTGGCTGGATGGGAATCATCCTGGACCCTCAGTACTGCAGCTGTTCTCTGAACTTCAGAAAGATCCCAAATGTAAACATATCTACATATCTGGACTATCATGAATCCATTCACATTTTATTCCACATTAAATATTCCTCTACATTGTGTATATAACAAATAATTCCCTCTGATGTAAAAATACGTTATCTTTAGTTACTAGAATGATTAGTGACATGTTGAAGTCACTGCATATATGATATATAGTAGTTCCTTTCCACTGTACCTTTCTTTGTTTAGGAAGTAATTATGTTACTCCTACTGCTGTACTCCACTGGCCTCTACATATATTTCCCTCCCCCTTGCATACTACTTGCATCACGTTGCTATTTGAAGCAATATGTATGTTGTTTTTAAGTAACATACAAAAATTGTCAGTAGTGTTAGTTATTAGGGTATAAAGAATGTTTTCATTAGTAATCCCTCAATTCTAATTTTGATAATAAACATGACCGATGAGAACAGATTAATGTTTAATATTCAATGATTCTATATTTGTGGTCTTTTGGAATTGACACTAAAAATAGACAGTGTGTGATTCCCCATGATCCTGTAATCAGGATGCTTTGTGCTAAGTCTTTAGTCGGAGATGAAACACTAGTGGCTCAGGTGCTTGGTGCCACTGCATGAAATGTGGGATTTACGACAGTCACCAACCCTGTGAATTTCCGCGGAAGCCCACATCGGTGTGAAAGGCCCCCCCCCTTCCCCTTACCCAGGCCGAGGTTTTGAGATGTAAATTTAATTGACCTGGATTCAAACACCCCCCCCCCCCCTTGCCCTCCCCTGTTAAAGGCAAGGCTGTGAGCTATTCAAATGCAAACAAGGCTGAGCACTGACACACTGAAAATCACCCCCTCCAAATCAGATAATATGAGTAAATGATACATTTCCTGAATCCTTAGGGTCATGCCAGTATTTCAGTGTTTGGATTTTGTTTCTCTGATGCTCCCTGGTGCCACAGGATTAAAAGACATGAGATGACTTAGGCAGAAATGGCAGGAAAATGTGTGTGATTAAGAATTTGAAGAGCTCCAGGGTTGGCTGTACTTATCCAAAATGTTCACATAGGATTTAAATTAAAGCTCAGTGTCTCCCCTTTAGAATGATACCAAACATAACAAAATAAAATATTACAATATGTCCAATATAGATTTTCAGCTATGTCAGTGTTCTGCTTGATTTATACTAGGGCTGTAACGATATTGGATCGAACCAAGAAATCGCGACACTCTGGGCCACGAACCTGCATCGCGATGCGAGGAGGCAGAACCGCGACATGTCCTCAGCGGTCACGTGATACAAAAAGTTTGGTTCGCTACTAAGCCTACACGTGTGCTGTGTAGATTAATTACTAGGAAAATGACTAGGAGAGGGGCAAAAAAATGCCCCCATAATTTTCTGTAATAATGAACGTGTCAAAAACATCGTAGCCTATGACCCGGTCAGTTGCCATTTAATGTTTTGATTTTCGCCTTGACTTGACTGATTGTTGCGTGAAGAAACGAACGTTCTAACAAAAAAGATTTGGAGCGCTTTCTAATCAGACCTGTGACTTCGAGAGTGAGGAGAAATAAGGATCAGCGCAGTCTCTATCACCATCTCAGGTTCTAAAACATAAAATTCACACACCCAGCGACTGTCAAAAATGAAAGCTAGATTGTTTTAGGGTGGAGGAGGACGTTGACGAAGAGAAAAAGACCCGGTTTTGTTTTCAAGGCATGTCGGAATTGTGGACAACGAGTTGCCCAAATCGTTGTCAAACCAGCACAGGCAAATTCTTCTGCTGACTCCATCAAGGGGAGTGAAAAAATTCAGAAATAAATGGCATTTTTTTGGCGCCAAGCAACACGCATCGCCTACGGTGAATGATAACTAGTAATAATACTTTTAGAAATGATTTAGTTCGGTTAAGCTAGTTTTATGTTAGTTAGCTAACGTTAGTTATCTCTACCACAAATAAATAATAATACAATTGATTATTATTGCCATTTGATGACAATTGTTCATATACTGTAAGCCTAAATAAGTGTGTCTAAATGATTCACAAGACGGTCCAGGGGGTAATCTTTCATTTGAGACCAAGATTATGCTTCTACCAGTTTGGGTTCATGTGTAGTAAACCTTTTGATTACAGTATACATTTTGGGTAACCAAAGGTATTTTTTGGAGTCTCCAAACGGACTGTGACCAAAGCGCATGGACATAATCATTACAAAAAATAAGCTGGAGCCTTCATCTTTCATGCTTTTTCTGATCAGATATTGTGCTCTCTAGAGTAGGCACAGGACAAAAACCTCAATAATGGCAAAAAATTGCCTGAAGACTAAGTGGTTAAATGTTTTGAAATAATGTCGGTCCGGTGTGTGTGTGTGTGTGTGTGTGTGTGTATAAAGAGGTGGGGGGGCTGGTGGCTTCGCCGCGTCATGGTACCTGTAGGTGCGCCGTATATTTTCCTGTTTTTTTGTCCTTTACCAATCACACCCCTGTGCTTGAAAAGTGCTTGAATTTGTTCATGAAAAAGGTGTGTGAACCCGTGGGGGGGCGGGGGGGATTGATGCCTGTAACCGCGTTTGACTATGGTTGTGTTTGCACCCCTGATACTTATTCTAATGTGAATTAGAAAATATATTTTAAAAATCGCGAGGTAAAAAAAAATGATAATAGTAATAATAATAATATCGTGGGGTGTATCGAACCGTGGGTCAAGAATCGTGATACGAATCGAATCGTGAGGTAGGTGTATCGTTACAGCCCTAATTTATACGCATTATTTTCTCAACCTTAGTTTACATTATGTGTGATGACTCAAAACAGCTACTCATGTCAGATGGCCATCATACATCATTGAAAAGCTGAGATTCCAGGCTTTCAGACTTTTTCGGTAACGACCAACCCCTCTGGCTCACGGAGAATACTACAAGAGTAAACCTGGGCAATTTCTCCCCCGGAACCAAATAAAGATTCCCCGTCTCCCGGCGGCACCCTTTTCTCGGGGAACGATGTGTATACAGTCAGACTTCAGCTCAATCACGATGCTGCGGGTAAGTCTTTTGTATGTCTACCTTATGTCCGTTAAAATGGGTTGGCATTTGAATGTCCATGTACCGTGTATTAAGTGTATTGTGTATCAATGGCTACTTTGTGCCGGAATGGGACCGTTTCTCTGCGGTTCTTAGTCGATAGAAGAAGCCATGTCGTGTCCGGTGCGTTGAGCTACAGCTGTCCAGATCCGCCGAGGGGTGCAAAGGGCGCTCAATTCAAAAATCGCCGTAAGTCTATTTATTTTTGGGTGATTTCTTCTTACAGTTATACAAGGCCTCAGAATTTTAATCGCAAGCAAAGTAAATTATTCTGGAAAATCATTGTGAAACATGCCAGACTGCCCATGCCTGCTGCTTAACTCTGAAAATGTGTATTGCACTTTACAGGAGACTGTGCGGCATTTACACAACAGCGAGCGAAACGCCATGCCATACGATCCAATGCACGGGTGAGATTATTCGTGTTAATAAAAAGTGACGTTTTGCATCAGAAACGATGTCCTTTATAAACAAATGTACATTGCAGTCGTTAAACACATTTGATGGACGAACTATACAAATATGCGTTATCATTGTGTCAGCACAGCGGCACTTATTTGGTTTACGTTTACAGCTGATGGAGGCGAGGATGACCGTCTTGGCGAGGGAAGAATGGACCTCTGGAAGAACGTTACTCTGGACTTATTGTCCGATGAAGAGGATTGCACAGACGAGGGGGAAACTGGCTGGATTGTGCGGCTGCCAGTTTTCAGAAGCAACAAGCTCTCTGACCTGTGTGCGGCCCTGCAAGGAAGACTCGACCGGGCAGGACCCCAGATATGCGCTGACCACAGAAGGCTTTGTGTCGTCACACCATCGGAGAGACTACAACATTTCCGGCACTATGAAGCCGTTCCAAAATGTTATTGTCTCAGATTTCAGTGCTGTGTTGCTGTTATTGCTGCTGCTGTTTTTTTTTCTCTCAGATGCAATGTCTGTTTTTCTGTTTAAATAACTAAGGTCTGACTTAGGTCTTCAATGCTCGATTTGTCTAAAGCAACTGCCTTTCTATTTGGGCTACTATGATTATGAGTATTTAAAGGATTAATAAGAAATTAATTAATTTCATATATAACCATTATTAGTATATTATTATAATATTATTATACATAAATTATTAATTTCGTTTTTATGAGGGTTAGGTTTATGAATAGGGTGTGGGTAATGGATGCATATGTTTTGCGTTGTTTTGCGCTGGCCTAGAGGTCAATGTGGTGTTGTGTGCAGTGTAAGTGTCTGTATGTGTGAGAGTGGGAAGGGGGTAGAGGGCGGGGGGCTGGCCTGGGATGGGGATGGGGGAGGGGTGGGGTGGGTGGGGTTTTTTTTAAAAGACAAATACATATTAAATACAATCTGATAGAATAATAGTATAAAAGGACTGGTAAAAGTGCTAAAAAGTAAGTGCTAAAAGGTGAAGTGCTATAAAACCACACAAAGCAAAGGTGAAATAATGAAAGTATATACATAAGTGCTAGGTAAAAGAAGTAAAAGGTAACACATAAATAGTAAAAAAACACACAAGATAAAAACACAATAACGAAACAAATAAGAAGATACCAGTCCTAATAAACTAAAACCATACAGAGTATAAGTGTTTAAATAAATAAATAATAAATAGTCAATAATTGATAAATAGTTAATAATTACTTTATACAGTTATAAAAGGAAACTAACAGGGGGAGGGAAGGAAACAGACAGGGTGACACAAGGGGGTAAAAACGTTTTTTATTTTTTAATTCAACTTTTCATTCAGCCCTGTGGGTAAAAGAGTATTTAATTTTAAAATCCACAGCCGCTCTGCTCTCTTTCTCTGGGCTGTGGACCAGCCTGGATTGCCCTCCAGACCACAAGTCTTGAGATGTGCAATGTTGTGTGCTTGAAAGTGGGTGACTAGGTGTGTGTGGAGTTTATTGTTGCGTATATTCCTGAGATGTTGTCGGAGGCGTATGCGGAGTGTGTGTTTGGTTTCTCCAATATAAATGATGTGGCAGATGGTGCAGGTGATGGCGTATACTAAATTGGGGGTGTCTAAGTTAAGGGGGTTGTTGGGGGCTGAAAGGTGGCTGTGAATGTTGGTGATGAAGTGCTGGGGCCTGAAATAAATGTTTTCTTTGGGAGTGGGGGGCTTGAGATGACGGGTGAAGGTGGTTCTGATGAGTAAGTCCTTGAGGTTTTTATTGCGTTTATAAGCGGAAATGATTGTGGTGTTCTGGAATGCAGGGAGTGTTGTTTGTAATGTGGTGAAGTTGTGTTTCAGTTTATGGTGTAGATGTTGTGTGTGTTTTGAGAAGGTAGTGATGAGGGGTAGGATATGTGTGTCTGCAGGGGGGTCAAGGTTAGGGTTAGGAAGGATGTCTGGTATAGAGTGTGATGGTATGGCTGGGCTAGGGTTGAGATCAGAGTTGGGGTGAGAGGGCGGGTTAGGGTTAGGGTTAGGGGTTAGGGGTTAGGGTTAGGGTTAGGGTTAGGGTTAGGGTATAGGGATAAATACTACCAACCGGTCGACGGTTAGGGTTAGGGTTAGGGTTAGGGGTATAGGGTTAGGTTTATGAATAGGGTGTGGGTAATGGATGCATATGTTTTGCGTTGTTTTGCGCTGGCCTAGAGGTCAATGTGGTGTTGTGTGCAGTGTAAGTGTCTGTATGTGTGAGAGTGGGAAGGGGGTAGAGGGCGGGGGGCTGGGCTGGGATGGGGATGGGGGAGGGGTGGGGTGGGTGGGTTTTTTAAAAAAAAACAAATACATATTAAATACAATCTGATAGAATAATAGTATAAAAGGACTGGTAAAAGTGCTAAAAAGTAAGTGCTAAAAGGTTAAGTGCTATAAAACCACACAAAGCAAAGGTGAAATAATGAAAGTATATACATAAGTGCTAGGTAAAAGAAGTAAAAGGTAACACATAAATAGTAAAAAAAACACACAAGATAAAAACACAATAACGAAACAAATAAGAAGATACCAGTCCTAATAAACTAAAACCATACAGAGTATAAGTGTTTAAATAAATAAATAATAAATAGTCAATAATTGATAAATAGTTAATAATTACTTTATACAGTTATAAAAGGAAACTAACAGGGGGAGGGAAGGAAACAGACAGGGAGACACAAGGGGGTAAAAACGTTTTTTATTTTTTAATTCAACTTTTCATTCAGCCCTGTGGGTAAAAGAGTATTTAATTTTAAAATCCACAGCCGCTCTGCTCTCTTTCTCTGGGCTGTGGACCAGCCTGGATTCCCCTCCAGACCACAAGTCTTGAGATGTGCAATGTTGTGTGCTTGAAAGTGGGTGACTAGGTGTGTGTGGAGTTTATTGTTGCGTATATTTCTGAGATGTTGTCGGAGGCGTATGCGGAGTGTGTGTTTGGTTTCTCCAATATAAATGATGTGGCAGATGGTGCAGGTGATGGCATATACTAAATTGGGGGTGTCTAAGTTAAGGGGGTTGTTGGGGGCTGAAAGGTGGCTGTGAATGTTGGTGATGAAGTGCTGGGGCCTGAAATAAATGTTTTCTTTGGGAGTGGGGGGCTTGAGATGACGGGTGAAGGTGGTTCTGATGAGTAAGTCCTTGAGGTTTTTATTGCGTTTATAAGCGGAAATGATTGTGGTGTTCTGGAATGCAGGGAGTGTTGTTTGTAATGTGGTGAAGTTGTGTTTCAGTTTATGGTGTAGATGTTGTGTGTGTTTTGAGAAGGTAGTGATGAGGGGTAGGATATGTGTGTCTGCAGGGGGGTCAAGGTTAGGGTTAGGAAGGATGTCTGGTATAGAGTGTGATGGTACGGCTGGGCTAGGGTTGAGATCAGAGTTGGGGTGACAGGGCGGGTTAGGGTTAGGAATTGGGAAAGGGTTAAGGTTAGGGTTAGGAATTGGGTAGGGGTCAAGGTTAGGGTTAGGAATTGGGTGTGGGTCAAGGTTAGGGTCAGGAATTGGGTGTGGGTCAAGGTTAGGGTCAGGAATTGGGTGTGGGTCAAGGTTAGGGTCAGGAATTGGGTGTGGGTCAAGGTTAGGGTTAGGGTTAGGGTTAGGGTTAGGGTTAGGGTTAGGGTTAGGGTTAGGGTTAGGGTTAGGGTATAGGGATAAATACTACCAACCGGTCGACGACCGGTCTTTTTAAAGAGTTTTTTCAACTTTACTCCATGAAGGAAGGGTCGTAGAGAAAAATAGAGGACACACTCCAGATGCGCCTTTCGACGGCAGACACGCCTACGGTGAAATTTTGTCGATCAGACTTACCGTTCAAAAGTTATTCCAAAAATAAGATTTTTTTTTGCTGTATCTCCGAAACCGGAAGTCTGGGCAAGTTGATTCCTCACTGTCGTCTTCGCCGACCCCGACTTTGGCACACTGGATCAAGGTTATGAGTCTCTCAGACTTTCACTTCCGGAGTTATAGAGCAAAAGGTGTTTCCCCATTGACTTCAATAGGATTTTTTTTTTTTTTTCTCCAAGTCCAACCCTAGTGGTTTTTTTTAATGCTTCCTGGGAAAAGTTGTCAGAAGCACGTTTCAGACCCTGGGGAATATATTGGACACCCTTTTTTGGTACATTTTTTTTCAAGTCAAATCAACCCAAGTCAAGTCAAGTCAACCCAAGTCAAGTCAACCCAAGTCAAGTCAAGTCAACCCAAGTCAAGTCAACCCAAGTCAAGTCACGTCAAGTCAAGTAAACCCAAGTCAAGTCAAGGCAAGTCAACCCAAGTCAAGGCAAGTCAACCCAAGTCAAGGCAAGTCAACCCAAGTCAAGTAAACCCAAGTCAAGTCAACCCAAGTCAACCATGCTTTGCCCCCATTGACAGGTTATGTTTAGTAGAAGTGTTTGATTCAGGTCATCTTTCATTATGCTAACATCGTGCTAACATGTTCCCCATTGACAGGTTATGGTTAGTAGAAGTGTTTGATTGAGATGATCTTTCTTTTGAGCATTTTTGAGCATTTTTGGTGTTTTTGACAGGTTTTTTGGTGTTTTTGACGTCACGGCAGAGTCCAGGTGGAGGTTTTATACTAGAGGACCCTTTAAACTAACTTTTTCCAACTTTCTACGACTTACGGCTGTCATTTAGGTGAAAAGGGGTGAACGGACTACGCCTTGGACACCCTCTGATCCTTTTTGGGTTTCAAATAGGGATGTGGTTAGAACGAAAGGTCGTAGAGACAAAAGGAGGACATCCGTCAGCATCTCCTTTCGACGCTGAACACGCCTGAGTTGAAATTTTGTGGATTGGACTTTCCATTCAAAAGATACGGCCAAAATAAGATTTGTTTTGGCTGTATCTCAAAAACTGTAAGTTTGGCAAAGATGAAACCACCTCAGGCGTGTTCAGAGACGACGAATTAAGGCGGGGTAAGGATTTCATTTGAAAATATATGGGACTTTTTTGTGAAAATATATTTAAGTGTTTTCCCTACCTTTTTGTAGGTTTTTTCTGGCTAAAAATTCTAGAGGGCACGTTTCAGGCCATTTTGAATGTTTTGAGACCCATTTCATGGTAGATTTTTGTGATTTTTTTTTTTTTTTTTTGAAAGTTTTACCAAGTCCAACCCTAATTTTTTTTTTTTGCCAAAAATTGACAGGAGGACGTTTCAAGCCATTTTGAATCTTTTGAGCCCAATTTGATATTTTTCATTTTTTTCAACTTGATTTTGTCAAATATCACCCAGACCAAACCCTCATACTAAACATAACCCTCGCAGCTCAGGTTATGTTTAGTAAGAGAGTTTGGTCTGGGTTAGGGTTAGGGTTAGGGTTAGGTGCAGGAACTAGGGTTAGGGTTAGGGTTAGGGTTAGGGTTAGGGTTAGGGTTAGGGTTAGGGTTAGGGTTAGGGTATAGGGATAAATACTACCAACCGGTCGACGGTTAGGGTTAGGGTTAGGGTTAGGGTTAGGGTTAGGGTTAGGGTTAGGGTTAGGGTTAGGGTTAGGGTTAGGGTTAGGGTTAGGGTTAGGGTTAGGGTATAGGGATAAATACTACCAACCGGTCGACGACCGGTCTTTTTAAAGAGTTTTTTCAACTTTACTCCATGAAGGAAGGGTCGTAGAGAAAAATAGAGGACACACTCCAGATGCGCCTTTCGACGGCAGACACGCCTACGGTGAAATTTTGTCGATCAGACTTACCGTTCAAAAGTTATTCCAAAAATAAGATTTTTTTTTGCTGTATCTCCGAAACCGGAAGTCTGGGCAAGTTGATTCCTCACTGTCGTCTTCGCCGACCCCGACTTTGGCACACTGGATCAAGGTTATGAGTCTCTCAGACTTTCACTTCCGGAGTTATAGAGCAAAAGGTGTTTCCCCATTGACTTCAATAGGATTTTTTTTTTTTTTTCTCCAAGTCCAACCCTAGTGGTTTTTTTTAATGCTTCCTGGGAAAAGTTGTCAGAAGCACGTTTCAGACCCTGGGGAATATATTGGACACCCTTTTTTGGTACATTTTTTTTCAAGTCAAATCAACCCAAGTCAAGTCAAGTCAACCCAAGTCAAGTCAACCCAAGTCAAGTCAAGTCAACCCAAGTCAAGTCAACCCAAGTCAAGTCACGTCAAGTCAAGTAAACCCAAGTCAAGTCAAGGCAAGTCAACCCAAGTCAAGGCAAGTCAACCCAAGTCAAGGCAAGTCAACCCAAGTCAAGTAAACCCAAGTCAAGTCAACCCAAGTCAACCATGCTTTGCCCCCATTGACAGGTTATGTTTAGTAGAAGTGTTTGATTCAGGTCATCTTTCATTATGCTAACATCGTGCTAACATGTTCCCCATTGACAGGTTATGGTTAGTAGAAGTGTTTGATTGAGATGATCTTTCTTTTGAGCATTTTTGAGCATTTTTGGTGTTTTTGACAGGTTTTTTGGTGTTTTTGACGTCACGGCAGAGTCCAGGTGGAGGTTTTATACTAGAGGACCCTTTAAACTAACTTTTTCCAACTTTCTACGACTTACGGCTGTCATTTAGGTGAAAAGGGGTGAACGGACTACGCCTTGGACACCCTCTGATCCTTTTTGGGTTTCAAATAGGGATGTGGTTAGAACGAAAGGTCGTAGAGACAAAAGGAGGACATCCGTCAGCATCTCCTTTCGACGCTGAACACGCCTGAGTTGAAATTTTGTGGATTGGACTTTCCATTCAAAAGATACGGCCAAAATAAGATTTGTTTTGGCTGTATCTCAAAAACTGTAAGTTTGGCAAAGATGAAACCACCTCAGGCGTGTTCAGAGACGACGAATTAAGGCGGGGTAAGGATTTCATTTGAAAATATATGGGACTTTTTTGTGAAAATATATTTAAGTGTTTTCCCTACCTTTTTGTAGGTTTTTTCTGGCTAAAAATTCTAGAGGGCACGTTTCAGGCCATTTTGAATGTTTTGAGACCCATTTCATGGTAGATTTTTGTGATTTTTTTTTTTTTTTTTTGAAAGTTTTACCAAGTCCAACCCTAATTTTTTTTTTTTGCCAAAAATTGACAGGAGGACGTTTCAAGCCATTTTGAATCTTTTGAGCCCAATTTGATATTTTTCATTTTTTTCAACTTGATTTTGTCAAATATCACCCAGACCAAACCCTCATACTAAACATAACCCTCGCAGCTCAGGTTATGTTTAGTAAGAGAGTTTGGTCTGGGTTAGGGTTAGGGTTAGGGTTAGGTGCAGGAACTAGGGTTAGGGTTAGGGTTAGGGTTAGGGTTAGGGTTAGGGTTAGGGTTAGGGTTAGGGTTAGGGTATAGGGATAAATACTACCAACCGGTCGACGGTTAGGGTTAGGGTTAGGGTTAGGGTTAGGGTTAGGGTTAGGGTTAGGGTTAGGGTTAGGGTTAGGGTTAGGGTTAGGGTTAGGGTTAGGGTTAGGGTATAGGGATAAATACTACCAACCGGTCGACGACCGGTCTTTTTAAAGAGTTTTTTCAACTTTACTCCATGAAGGAAGGGTCGTAGAGAAAAATAGAGGACACACTCCAGATGCGCCTTTCGACGGCAGACACGCCTACGGTGAAATTTTGTCGATCAGACTTACCGTTCAAAAGTTATTCCAAAAATAAGATTTTTTTTTGCTGTATCTCCGAAACCGGAAGTCTGGGCAAGTTGATTCCTCACTGTCGTCTTCGCCGACCCCGACTTTGGCACACTGGATCAAGGTTATGAGTCTCTCAGACTTTCACTTCCGGAGTTATAGAGCAAAAGGTGTTTCCCCATTGACTTCAATAGGATTTTTTTTTTTTTTTCTCCAAGTCCAACCCTAGTGGTTTTTTTTAATGCTTCCTGGGAAAAGTTGTCAGAAGCACGTTTCAGACCCTGGGGAATATATTGGACACCCTTTTTTGGTACATTTTTTTTCAAGTCAAATCAACCCAAGTCAAGTCAAGTCAACCCAAGTCAAGTCAACCCAAGTCAAGTCAAGTCAACCCAAGTCAAGTCAACCCAAGTCAAGTCACGTCAAGTCAAGTAAACCCAAGTCAAGTCAAGGCAAGTCAACCCAAGTCAAGGCAAGTCAACCCAAGTCAAGGCAAGTCAACCCAAGTCAAGTAAACCCAAGTCAAGTCAACCCAAGTCAACCATGCTTTGCCCCCATTGACAGGTTATGTTTAGTAGAAGTGTTTGATTCAGGTCATCTTTCATTATGCTAACATCGTGCTAACATGTTCCCCATTGACAGGTTATGGTTAGTAGAAGTGTTTGATTGAGATGATCTTTCTTTTGAGCATTTTTGAGCATTTTTGGTGTTTTTGACAGGTTTTTTGGTGTTTTTGACGTCACGGCAGAGTCCAGGTGGAGGTTTTATACTAGAGGACCCTTTAAACTAACTTTTTCCAACTTTCTACGACTTACGGCTGTCATTTAGGTGAAAAGGGGTGAACGGACTACGCCTTGGACACCCTCTGATCCTTTTTGGGTTTCAAATAGGGATGTGGTTAGAACGAAAGGTCGTAGAGACAAAAGGAGGACATCCGTCAGCATCTCCTTTCGACGCTGAACACGCCTGAGTTGAAATTTTGTGGATTGGACTTTCCATTCAAAAGATACGGCCAAAATAAGATTTGTTTTGGCTGTATCTCAAAAACTGTAAGTTTGGCAAAGATGAAACCACCTCAGGCGTGTTCAGAGACGACGAATTAAGGCGGGGTAAGGATTTCATTTGAAAATATATGGGACTTTTTTGTGAAAATATATTTAAGTGTTTTCCCTACCTTTTTGTAGGTTTTTTCTGGCTAAAAATTCTAGAGGGCACGTTTCAGGCCATTTTGAATGTTTTGAGACCCATTTCATGGTAGATTTTTGTGATTTTTTTTTTTTTTTTTTGAAAGTTTTACCAAGTCCAACCCTAATTTTTTTTTTTTGCCAAAAATTGACAGGAGGACGTTTCAAGCCATTTTGAATCTTTTGAGCCCAATTTGATATTTTTCATTTTTTTCAACTTGATTTTGTCAAATATCACCCAGACCAAACCCTCATACTAAACATAACCCTCGCAGCTCAGGTTATGTTTAGTAAGAGAGTTTGGTCTGGGTTAGGGTTAGGGTTAGGGTTAGGTGCAGGAACTAGGGTTAGGGTTAGGGTTAGGGTTAGGGTTAGGGTTAGGGTTAGGGTTAGGGTTAGGGTTAGGGTATAGGGATAAATACTACCAACCGGTCGACGGTTAGGGTTAGGGTTAGGGTTAGGGTTAGGGTTAGGGTTAGGGTTAGGGTTAGGGTTAGGGTTAGGGTTAGGGTTAGGGTTAGGGTATAGGGATAAATACTACCAACCGGTCGACGACCGGTCTTTTTAAAGAGTTTTTTCAACTTTACTCCATGAAGGAAGGGTCGTAGAGAAAAATAGAGGACACACTCCAGATGCGCCTTTCGACGGCAGACACGCCTACGGTGAAATTTTGTCGATCAGACTTACCGTTCAAAAGTTATTCCAAAAATAAGATTTTTTTTTGCTGTATCTCCGAAAC
This sequence comes from Sprattus sprattus, assembly GCF_963457725.1. Classification (NCBI taxonomy): domain Eukaryota; kingdom Metazoa; phylum Chordata; class Actinopteri; order Clupeiformes; family Clupeidae; genus Sprattus; species Sprattus sprattus. Next base: position 34,501,121 of record NC_137927.1, read on the forward strand.
CGGAAGTCTGGGCAAGTTGATTCCTCACTGTCGTCTTCGCCGACCCCGACTTTGGCACACTGGATCAAGGTTATGAGTCTCTCAGACTTTCACTTCCGGAGTTATAGAGCAAAAGGTGTTTCCCCATTGACTTCAATAGGATTTTTTTTTTTTTTTCTCCAAGTCCAACCCTAGTGGTTTTTTTTAATGCTTCCTGGGAAAAGTTGTCAGAAGCACGTTTCAGACCCTGGGGAATATATTGGACACCCTTTTTTGGTACATTTTTTTTCAAGTCAAATCAACCCAAGTCAAGTCAAGTCAACCCAAGTCAAGTCAACCCAAGTCAAGTCAAGTCAACCCAAGTCAAGTCAACCCAAGTCAAGTCACGTCAAGTCAAGTAAACCCAAGTCAAGTCAAGGCAAGTCAACCCAAGTCAAGGCAAGTCAACCCAAGTCAAGGCAAGTCAACCCAAGTCAAGTAAACCCAAGTCAAGTCAACCCAAGTCAACCATGCTTTGCCCCCATTGACAGGTTATGTTTAGTAGAAGTGTTTGATTCAGGTCATCTTTCATTATGCTAACATCGTGCTAACATGTTCCCCATTGACAGGTTATGGTTAGTAGAAGTGTTTGATTGAGATGATCTTTCTTTTGAGCATTTTTGAGCATTTTTGGTGTTTTTGACAGGTTTTTTGGTGTTTTTGACGTCACGGCAGAGTCCAGGTGGAGGTTTTATACTAGAGGACCCTTTAAACTAACTTTTTCCAACTTTCTACGACTTACGGCTGTCATTTAGGTGAAAAGGGGTGAACGGACTACGCCTTGGACACCCTCTGATCCTTTTTGGGTTTCAAATAGGGATGTGGTTAGAACGAAAGGTCGTAGAGACAAAAGGAGGACATCCGTCAGCATCTCCTTTCGACGCTGAACACGCCTGAGTTGAAATTTTGTGGATTGGACTTTCCATTCAAAAGATACGGCCAAAATAAGATTTGTTTTGGCTGTATCTCAAAAACTGTAAGTTTGGCAAAGATGAAACCACCTCAGGCGTGTTCAGAGACGACGAATTAAGGCGGGGTAAGGATTTCATTTGAAAATATATGGGACTTTTTTGTGAAAATATATTTAAGTGTTTTCCCTACCTTTTTGTAGGTTTTTTCTGGCTAAAAATTCTAGAGGGCACGTTTCAGGCCATTTTGAATGTTTTGAGACCCATTTCATGGTAGATTTTTGTGATTTTTTTTTTTTTTTTTTGAAAGTTTTACCAAGTCCAACCCTAATTTTTTTTTTTTGCCAAAAATTGACAGGAGGACGTTTCAAGCCATTTTGAATCTTTTGAGCCCAATTTGATATTTTTCATTTTTTTCAACTTGATTTTGTCAAATATCACCCAGACCAAACCCTCATACTAAACATAACCCTCGCAGCTCAGGTTATGTTTAGTAAGAGAGTTTGGTCTGGGTTAGGGTTAGGGTTAGGGTTAGGTGCAGGAACTAGGGTTAGGGTTAGGGTTAGGGTTAGGGTTAGGGTTAGGGTTAGGGTTAGGGTTAGGGTTAGGGTATAGGGATAAATACTACCAACCGGTCGACGGTTAGGGTTAGGGTTAGGGTTAGGGTTAGGGTTAGGGTTAGGGTTAGGGTTAGGGTTAGGGTTAGGGTTAGGGTTAGGGTTAGGGTTAGGGTTAGGGTTAGGGTATAGGGATAAATACTACCAACCGGTCGACGACCGGTCTTTTTAAAGAGTTTTTTCAAGGGTTAGGGTTAGGGTTAGGGTTAGGGTTAGGGTTAGGGTTAGGGTTAGGGTTAGGGTTAGGGTTAGGGTTAGGGTTAGGGTTAGGGTTAGGGTTAGGGTTAGGGTTAGGGTTAGGGTTAGGGTTAGGGTTAGGGTTAGGGTTAGGGTTAGGGTTAGGGTTAGGGTTAGGGTTAGGGTTAGGGTTAGGGTTAGGGTTAGGGTTAGGGTTAGGGTTAGGGTTAGGGTTAGGGTTAGGGTTAGGGTTAGGGTTAGGGTTAGGGTTAGGGTTAGGGTTAGGGTTAGGGTTAGGGTTAGGGTTAGGGTTAGGGTTAGGGTTAGGGTTAGGGTTAGGGTTAGGGTTAGGGTTAGGGTTAGGGTTAGGGTTAGGGTTAGGGTTAGGGTTAGGGTTAGGGTTAGGGTTAGGGTTAGGGTTAGGGTTAGGGTTAGGGTTAGGGTTAGGGTTAGGGTTAGGGTTAGGGTTAGGGTTAGGGTTAGGGTTAGGGTTAGGGTTAGGGTTAGGGTTAGGGTTAGGGTTAGGGTTAGGGTTAGGGTTAGGGTTAGGGTTAGGGTTAGGGTTAGGGTTAGGGTTAGGGTTAGGGTTAGGGTTAGGGTTAGGGTTAGGGTTAGGGTTAGGGTTAGGGTTAGGGTTAGGGTTAGGGTTAGGGTTAGGGTTAGGGTTAGGGTTAGGGTTAGGGTTAGGGTTAGGGTTAGGGTTAGGGTTAGGGTTAGGGTTAGGGTTAGGGTTAGGGTTAGGGTTAGGGTTAGGGTTAGGGTTAGGGTTAGGGTTAGGGTTAGGGTTAGGGTTAGGGTTAGGGTTAGGGTTAGGGTTAGGGTTAGGGTTAGGGTTAGGGTTAGGGTTAGGGTTAGGGTTAGGGTTAGGGTTAGGGTTAGGGTTAGGGTTAGGGTTAGGGTTAGGGTTAGGGTTAGGGTTAGGGTTAGGGTTAGGGTTAGGGTTAGGGTTAGGGTTAGGGTTAGGGTTAGGGTTAGGGTTAGGGTTAGGGTTAGGGTTAGGGTTAGGGTTAGGGTTAGGGTTAGGGTTAGGGTTAGGGTTAGGGTTAGGGTTAGGGTTAGGGTTAGGGTTAGGGTTAGGGTTAGGGTTAGGGTTAGGGTTAGGGTTAGGGTTAGGGTTAGGGTTAGGGTTAGGGTTAGGGTTAGGGTTAGGGTTAGGGTTAGGGTTAGGGTTAGGGTTAGGGTTAGGGTTAGGGTTAGGGTTAGGGTTAGGGTTAGGGTTAGGGTTAGGGTTAGGGTTAGGGTTAGGGTTAGGGTTAGGGTTAGGGTTAGGGTTAGGGTTAGGGTTAGGGTTAGGGTTAGGGTTAGGGTTAGGGTTAGGGTTAGGGTTAGGGTTAGGGTTAGGGTTAGGGTTAGGGTTAGGGTTAGGGTTAGGGTTAGGGTTAGGGTTAGGGTTAGGGTTAGGGTTAGGGTTAGGGTTAGGGTTAGGGTTAGGGTTAGGGTTAGGGTTAGGGTTAGGGTTAGGGTTAGGGTTAGGGTTAGGGTTAGGGTTAGGGTTAGGGTTAGGGTTAGGGTTAGGGTTAGGGTTAGGGTTAGGGTTAGGGTTAGGGTTAGGGTTAGGGTTAGGGTTAGGGTTAGGGTTAGGGTTAGGGTTAGGGTTAGGGTTAGGGTTAGGGTTAGGGTTAGGGTTAGGGTTAGGGTTAGGGTTAGGGTTAGGGTTAGGGTTAGGGTTAGGGTTAGGGTTAGGGTTAGGGTTAGGGTTAGGGTTAGGGTTAGGGTTAGGGTTAGGGTTAGGGTTAGGGTTAGGGTTAGGGTTAGGGTTAGGGTTAGGGTTAGGGTTAGGGTTAGGGTTAGGGTTAGGGTTAGGGTTAGGGTTAGGGTTAGGGTTAGGGTTAGGGTTAGGGTTAGGGTTAGGGTTAGGGTTAGGGTTAGGGTTAGGGTTAGGGTTAGGGTTAGGGTTAGGGTTAGGGTTAGGGTTAGGGTTAGGGTTAGGGTTAGGGTTAGGGTTAGGGTTAGGGTTAGGGTTAGGGTTAGGGTTAGGGTTAGGGTTAGGGTTAGGGTTAGGGTTAGGGTTAGGGTTAGGGTTAGGGTTAGGGTTAGGGTTAGGGTTAGGGTTAGGGTTAGGGTTAGGGTTAGGGTTAGGGTTAGGGTTAGGGTTAGGGTTAGGGTTAGGGTTAGGGTTAGGGTTAGGGTTAGGGTTAGGGTTAGGGTTAGGGTTAGGGTTAGGGTTAGGGTTAGGGTTAGGGTTAGGGTTAGGGTTAGGGTTAGGGTTAGGGTTAGGGTTAGGGTTAGGGTTAGGGTTAGGGTTAGGGTTAGGGTTAGGGTTAGGGTTAGGGTTAGGGTTAGGGTTAGGGTTAGGGTTAGGGTTAGGGTTAGGGTTAGGGTTAGGGTTAGGGTTAGGGTTAGGGTTAGGGTTAGGGTTAGGGTTAGGGTTAGGGTTAGGGTTAGGGTTAGGGTTAGGGTTAGGGTTAGGGTTAGGGTTAGGGTTAGGGTTAGGGTTAGGGTTAGGGTTAGGGTTAGGGTTAGGGTTAGGGTTAGGGTTAGGGTTAGGGTTAGGGTTAGGGTTAGGGTTAGGGTTAGGGTTAGGGTTAGGGTTAGGGTTAGGGTTAGGGTTAGGGTTAGGGTTAGGGTTAGGGTTAGGGTTAGGGTTAGGGTTAGGGTTAGGGTTAGGGTTAGGGTTAGGGTTAGGGTTAGGGTTAGGGTTAGGGTTAGGGTTAGGGTTAGGGTTAGGGTTAGGGTTAGGGTTAGGGTTAGGGTTAGGGTTAGGGTTAGGGTTAGGGTTAGGGTTAGGGTTAGGGTTAGGGTTAGGGTTAGGGTTAGGGTTAGGGTTAGGGTTAGGGTTAGGGTTAGGGTTAGGGTTAGGGTTAGGGTTAGGGTTAGGGTTAGGGTTAGGGTTAGGGTTAGGGTTAGGGTTAGGGTTAGGGTTAGGGTTAGGGTTAGGGTTAGGGTTAGGGTTAGGGTTAGGGTTAGGGTTAGGGTTAGGGTTAGGGTTAGGGTTAGGGTTAGGGTTAGGGTTAGGGTTAGGGTTAGGGTTAGGGTTAGGGTTAGGGTTAGGGTTAGGGTTAGGGTTAGGGTTAGGGTTAGGGTTAGGGTTAGGGTTAGGGTTAGGGTTAGGGTTAGGGTTAGGGTTAGGGTTAGGGTTAGGGTTAGGGTTAGGGTTAGGGTTAGGGTTAGGGTTAGGGTTAGGGTTAGGGTTAGGGTTAGGGTTAGGGTTAGGGTTAGGGTTAGGGTTAGGGTTAGGGTTAGGGTTAGGGTTAGGGTTAGGGTTAGGGTTAGGGTTAGGGTTAGGGTTAGGGTTAGGGTTAGGGTTAGGGTTAGGGTTAGGGTTAGGGTTAGGGTTAGGGTTAGGGTTAGGGTTAGGGTTAGGGTTAGGGTTAGGGTTAGGGTTAGGGTTAGGGTTAGGGTTAGGGTTAGGGTTAGGGTTAGGGTTAGGGTTAGGGTTAGGGTTAGGGTTAGGGTTAGGGTTAGGGTTAGGGTTAGGGTTAGGGTTAGGGTTAGGGTTAGGGTTAGGGTTAGGGTTAGGGTTAGGGTTAGGGTTAGGGTTAGGGTTAGGGTTAGGGTTAGGGTTAGGGTTAGGGTTAGGGTTAGGGTTAGGGTTAGGGTTAGGGTTAGGGTTAGGGTTAGGGTTAGGGTTAGGGTTAGGGTTAGGGTTAGGGTTAGGGTTAGGGTTAGGGTTAGGGTTAGGGTTAGGGTTAGGGTTAGGGTTAGGGTTAGGGTTAGGGTTAGGGTTAGGGTTAGGGTTAGGGTTAGGGTTAGGGTTAGGGTTAGGGTTAGGGTTAGGGTTAGGGTTAGGGTTAGGGTTAGGGTTAGGGTTAGGGTTAGGGTTAGGGTTAGGGTTAGGGTTAGGGTTAGGGTTAGGGTTAGGGTTAGGGTTAGGGTTAGGGTTAGGGTTAGGGTTAGGGTTAGGGTTAGGGTTAGGGTTAGGGTTAGGGTTAGGGTTAGGGTTAGGGTTAGGGTTAGGGTTAGGGTTAGGGTTAGGGTTAGGGTTAGGGTTAGGGTTAGGGTTAGGGTTAGGGTTAGGGTTAGGGTTAGGGTTAGGGTTAGGGTTAGGGTTAGGGTTAGGGTTAGGGTTAGGGTTAGGGTTAGGGTTAGGGTTAGGGTTAGGGTTAGGGTTAGGGTTAGGGTTAGGGTTAGGGTTAGGGTTAGGGTTAGGGTTAGGGTTAGGGTTAGGGTTAGGGTTAGGGTTAGGGTTAGGGTTAGGGTTAGGGTTAGGGTTAGGGTTAGGGTTAGGGTTAGGGTTAGGGTTAGGGTTAGGGTTAGGGTTAGGGTTAGGGTTAGGGTTAGGGTTAGGGTTAGGGTTAGGGTTAGGGTTAGGGTTAGGGTTAGGGTTAGGGTTAGGGTTAGGGTTAGGGTTAGGGTTAGGGTTAGGGTTAGGGTTAGGGTTAGGGTTAGGGTTAGGGTTAGGGTTAGGGTTAGGGTTAGGGTTAGGGTTAGGGTTAGGGTTAGGGTTAGGGTTAGGGTTAGGGTTAGGGTTAGGGTTAGGGTTAGGGTTAGGGTTAGGGTTAGGGTTAGGGTTAGGGTTAGGGTTAGGGTTAGGGTTAGGGTTAGGGTTAGGGTTAGGGTTAGGGTTAGGGTTAGGGTTAGGGTTAGGGTTAGGGTTAGGGTTAGGGTTAGGGTTAGGGTTAGGGTTAGGGTTAGGGTTAGGGTTAGGGTTAGGGTTAGGGTTAGGGTTAGGGTTAGGGTTAGGGTTAGGGTTAGGGTTAGGGTTAGGGTTAGGGTTAGGGTTAGGGTTAGGGTTAGGGTTAGGGTTAGGGTTAGGGTTAGGGTTAGGGTTAGGGTTAGGGTTAGGGTTAGGGTTAGGGTTAGGGTTAGGGTTAGGGTTAGGGTTAGGGTTAGGGTTAGGGTTAGGGTTAGGGTTAGGGTTAGGGTTAGGGTTAGGGTTAGGGTTAGGGTTAGGGTTAGGGTTAGGGTTAGGGTTAGGGTTAGGGTTAGGGTTAGGGTTAGGGTTAGGGTTAGGGTTAGGGTTAGGGTTAGGGTTAGGGTTAGGGTTAGGGTTAGGGTTAGGGTTAGGGTTAGGGTTAGGGTTAGGGTTAGGGTTAGGGTTAGGGTTAGGGTTAGGGTTAGGGTTAGGGTTAGGGTTAGGGTTAGGGTTAGGGTTAGGGTTAGGGTTAGGGTTAGGGTTAGGGTTAGGGTTAGGGTTAGGGTTAGGGTTAGGGTTAGGGTTAGGGTTAGGGTTAGGGTTAGGGTTAGGGTTAGGGTTAGGGTTAGGGTTAGGGTTAGGGTTAGGGTTAGGGTTAGGGTTAGGGTTAGGGTTAGGGTTAGGGTTAGGGTTAGGGTTAGGGTTAGGGTTAGGGTTAGGGTTAGGGTTAGGGTTAGGGTTAGGGTTAGGGTTAGGGTTAGGGTTAGGGTTAGGGTTAGGGTTAGGGTTAGGGTTAGGGTTAGGGTTAGGGTTAGGGTTAGGGTTAGGGTTAGGGTTAGGGTTAGGGTTAGGGTTAGGGTTAGGGTTAGGGTTAGGGTTAGGGTTAGGGTTAGGGTTAGGGTTAGGGTTAGGGTTAGGGTTAGGGTTAGGGTTAGGGTTAGGGTTAGGGTTAGGGTTAGGGTTAGGGTTAGGGTTAGGGTTAGGGTTAGGGTTAGGGTTAGGGTTAGGGTTAGGGTTAGGGTTAGGGTTAGGGTTAGGGTTAGGGTTAGGGTTAGGGTTAGGGTTAGGGTTAGGGTTAGGGTTAGGGTTAGGGTTAGGGTTAGGGTTAGGGTTAGGGTTAGGGTTAGGGTTAGGGTTAGGGTTAGGGTTAGGGTTAGGGTTAGGGTTAGGGTTAGGGTTAGGGTTAGGGTTAGGGTTAGGGTTAGGGTTAGGGTTAGGGTTAGGGTTAGGGTTAGGGTTAGGGTTAGGGTTAGGGTTAGGGTTAGGGTTAGGGTTAGGGTTAGGGTTAGGGTTAGGGTTAGGGTTAGGGTTAGGGTTAGGGTTAGGGTTAGGGTTAGGGTTAGGGTTAGGGTTAGGGTTAGGGTTAGGGTTAGGGTTAGGGTTAGGGTTAGGGTTAGGGTTAGGGTTAGGGTTAGGGTTAGGGTTAGGGTTAGGGTTAGGGTTAGGGTTAGGGTTAGGGTTAGGGTTAGGGTTAGGGTTAGGGTTAGGGTTAGGGTTAGGGTTAGGGTTAGGGTTAGGGTTAGGGTGGTTAGGGTTAGGGTTAGGGTTAGGGTTAGGGTTAGGGTTAGGGTTAGGGTTAGGGTTAGGGTTAGGGTTAGGGTTAGGGTTAGGGTTAGGGTTAGGGTTAGGGTTAGGGTTAGGGTTAGGGTTAGGGTTAGGGTTAGGGTTAGGGTTAGGGGTTAGGGTTAGGGTTAGGGTTAGGGTTAGGGTTAGGGTTAGGGTTAGGGTTAGGGTTAGGGTTAGGGTTAGGGTTAGGGTTAGGGTTAGGGTTAGGGTTAGGGTTAGGGTTAGGGTTAGGGTTAGGGTTAGGGTTAGGGTTAGGGTTAGGGTTAGGGTTAGGGTTAGGGTTAGGTTAGGGTTAGGGTTAGGGTTAGGGTTAGGGTTAGGGTTAGGGTTAGGGTTAGGGTTAGGGTTAGGGTTAGGGTTAGGGTTAGGGTTAGGGTTAGGGTTAGGGTTAGGGTTAGGGTTAGGGTTAGGGTTAGGGTTAGGTTAGGTTAGGGTTAGGGTTAGGGTTAGGGTTAGGGTTAGGGTAGGGTTAGGGTTAGGGTTAGGGTTAGGGTTAGGGTTAGGGTTAGGGTTAGGGTTAGGGTTAG